>NC_091490.1:34430834-34736156 GCF_947461875.1 Haliaeetus albicilla | reverse complement strand
CACCACTAAGCGTTGCTTATTTACAAAGAAGTGTAAAGCTATTCCCCTGCTAAGTCCATTAAAGCCAGAAGAGCTTCTTTTCTTAATCATGGATCACAGAGCATCCCTGTGATCCTAGCATCATTTGGAAGGATGGTTCCAAGAATTGCTCATTTAGCAACTCTTTCATTTATTATTCCCAAAACATCTTTCCCTCGAATCTCTCCAGCCCGAACTCGGATGGGACAGCTGGTCCATTCATCCAGCCACATTAGGCAGCACAGCCACCTACCATAAAAAAAAAAAAAAAAAGACCAAGGGAAAGATCTAGCTCTGTGTTCCCAGCTCTAACGTCTTTCCATTGCCCTGGGCTCCTTATCCCTTCTTTGCTTACCTTCCAGCGCCCGTCAAACTGACAGGGTGGTCTGTCAGGTGTCTGAACTTGCTCCGACGATTAGGATAATGCCAAAGCCGATCTGGGGTTTGCAGGCAGCTCTGCAGACAAGGCACACGTGGCTGTCACTTCTCAGTGAGAAATGTGCCAAGGAGTGGGAAAAGGTCAGGGTGGCTGCCTAAACAAGCTCCACATCATTATTTCTGTGTCAGGGCTAAAGAAATTGGTGTGGACAAAACAGCCTCGGCAAGGGCTTCGCAGCAGCACCAACCAGGGTGCAAAGCATGTTTTGCAGGGACTGGAAGGCAGCACTTTGGATCTGCATCGAATGGCACGGTCAGAAAAGTGATGTGATGTAAGATAAATTTATCTTAGGAGGTCAGCACACTTTCTTTTTTGCCCAGGGAATGAACATGCGCCCCCAACGAAGAGACGATTCTAGACAGAAAATGGCAGGAGATGGAAACACACTCACCCTGAAGCCCATTGGGGTTTTAGTGGTTTGCGGGGACCGCAAGTACTCTGCCCTGTAGAGAGAACTGCTGGCACTGGTCAGGCTTTGGAAAACCTCTTCTGGAACAAAACTATGCTCCAGGGAGGAAGAAACAGGCCTGATGTGATCAAGCATCCTTGAGGTACCCCTCCTCAGCTTGGGGACGTCTGGAAAATAGCAAGTCAGAACCATTTCAACAGCATGTGTTCTGCTGGTAAAAGAGAAAGTAAACTCGATGATAATATACAGGCCTACGAAAAACCATCACAAGATCTCTGCTCCCTTACCCCAAGCAGGACCTAATCCTGTGTTTAGCAGTTAGATCTTCAGTGAAGCCTAGAACAGAAGTTACCTTCTAACCGTGAGATAACGCACTGGTTACACCACTGCACCAAGCTGTCATGTACACAGACACCAAGGGATGCCGTGAACAACTAAAATTTGTGTGTTTCTGTAAAGCCATTTCCCTTCTTGTGGGTTGCTAGCAGTCAGCTTTCTGCAAAGATACTAACACCCTAAAACATCAGCCTAAATAAAAGCAAAACTTAATGCAGAGAAGCATCCCCGCTGCTAAAGGCAAGCTGGCAGGATGAAGAGTCAGATGTAGAACCCCCCGCAGGCTCCAGCCCAGCCCTACCTGACCGGTCCTTGCCGACTGAGCCTGCCCGCGGGGCACCGCTCAGTTTCCTCCCATTGACTTTTGGTCCAGGAACTGGCGCTCCAGTTGTGGCCATGGTGAATGTTCAATTTACTTTAATGCTTAGCCAAGGAAATTTGCAGTAACAAGCAATCTGGAAACAGAGTTAAACCCACATTTGTACCTTCACAGGGTTAACAGCTTATTTTGTTATTTATTGTGGAAAAAAACCCAAACGCTTGTGCCTGACACCCGGTACATCAGTTAGGAAGAAGCCCCTGATGCTTTGCTACGGCCTCCGTAGGGATGCTTGTTTTTCCACCTACAAACTGCATTAAGAACCACCACTTTTTTTATATATTTAACTGGGCCAGAGATTTAATTATATTTGACTCCAATTATTAATCTTACCACTTTTCTTAGCAATATCTTACTAATGATAAAAATTATGTTTACATTAGTTTCGTAATCTCCATGAATTCTCAGCTGAGGCCTCCCCCCCCCCCCCCCCCCCCCCCGCCACTAGCCTTGCCAATATATATTGTTCTTTATAAAGTGCTCTTGGTATTAAAACTTTTTGGCCTCCTCATCAGCTGTATCCTTGTGTACTGCGGTTTCTAATTAGGTTAACTACATTTCTTTGCCTTAAGATACATGTTTGTGGGTGTAGGTATAATCTAGGAGTAATCTTGCCAGGTAGTTTATTGTCTTGCTGTGTAAATGGTTTCTTGGAAGGAAAATGCAAAAATATGCTAAAAACTTCTGACAGAAGGGAACTTTTTTTTTCTCCTTTAACGGCTCTGGCAGTACATGATATTCCTACCAAAAAGGATGGGAAGATTAATGGCACTGTTCTGTAGCAGCTACAGTTTAAGGACACAGAAAAGACTTTACTTTAGAGCATCTGGTACACAGCTGGAAAACATCACATTAAGTCCTTGGCACACAAATCTTTTTCAGGCCCCAAATAAAGGCAGAAATCACCAACATGATATACATTTGGCAGTTGCTCCTATTTAATATGCATTAAATGGGGAGAGGTTAGAAACTCTGGTCTGTTCCAAGAGCTATCAACTCCTTCCCCGGGCTCCTCTCCAGCACTTCCAAGGGCGTCCTTTCCTCTTGCAGAGATGTGATGGCCGATATACAGCTTATAAAACCCCAACGATCCTTCTCAGCTGGTATTTAGCTCTGACATTGTCTGCTTCTTTTTAAGAGCTCAAGAAGGGCTTGTGTAAAAAAGTTTCTTCCTACACACCCAGCCAAGGCGATTTCCTCCCTACCCTCCAGCAGTCTTGCCTGGTACCGCCAGGCCGGGGTCTGCCATGGCACGGCTGTCTCCATCCCTCTCCCCTCCTTGCCCCTGGAAAGGGGGAGACTTGCAGCCCCATCCAAGAGGGCTGGGAGGCAGCTGTGCCAGGGACTCCCCAGAGCTGCGGGTACAGGCAGCCTGAGGCCACATCACACCCACAGGCTTGCAGCCCCCAGACCCCCAAGGTAGGCCAGCTCCCCCCTCCCAGTATGGGGAGCAGCAGAGGGCCCCCCCTCCCCGTACCTGCCAGCCCGCTCCTCCCTGGCTCCATCGCTATGGAAACACAGGGCTCTCCCCACGTTCTAGAAGATGCTCTCCCTCCCCAGCCCCACAAGGCTCTGACCCACACCTTCTCCCCACAGCAGCCACCTTCCCAGGAGAGCAACCCCACATACTTTACCCTGCCCCAGCCCCACTCCCCTATACCCTCCTACAAGGCCCCCCCACACCCCCAAATCACGAGCCTCAGAGAAGAAAGAAACAGGCCAAGGCGATTTTTTTTTGCTCCCCTAATAGCAAAATATATTTCAACTGCTGTAATACAGTAGATTATAAACAGGTCTTTCACGTGACAGAACACGGTACAGGTTGCATACAGGGAACCACTGGTGCTGGGGCAGGCAGCAGTGTGCGGCGGCTGCTGGGCCACCCTCTGCTTGTGCACCTCTCCCCTGCCATGGCGGAGGGGCAGCGATGGCTTCTTGCCCCGGCTGCAAGCACAGGGAGAAGAGACGAGGCTGAACTTGGCTGCCTCAGAGGTACTGCAGGGAGATGGTTCATTACCCTGATGCCACAGAGTGTGTGGGCTTGCTCACACTTATGCTGGACCACTGTCCTTCCAGCCCATCTACATTCAGAAGGTGCAAGCTCAGTTCAGTTTTCCTTTAGCGAGTGGCCTGATTCACGTAATCCATGCTATTTCATATTAAAAAAATACATCAGGATTTCCCGCCCCCCCTCCCACCACAGCACACAGCACATGCCTTAGCTGTCACAGGATAGCATACAGTTAGCAGCTCAGAGGCAGGACTGCTTCAGCTCCGAAGGCCAGAACCTAAATACCCCAACAGAAAGGACATACTAGGCATGAAGACTCTGCACAGGTTCAGCCTTCCTGAGAACAAACTGTCACCTGCACCAAAACCAGGACACATTTCACCATACTAATACTGATTTTTGTGATGTTATTGAGCAAGGAGCTGCAGCTGGACAGGTTGCCACTCAAAAGCTGGAGGCTTCCCACCTTGGAACCGAGGGAGTTACCATGGAAGCAAGCTGCACAATTCTTGTGTTGGAGAGAACCACAGAAAACAGTATATATTATTATTAAGAACTTGTAAAGGGCAGGTTGTGAACCTCAGCATCCTCATTATTGTCCAGAACACCATACTGCTAGCTCTGGCACTCACAGCCTAAAAAAACTCTAACATGGTATAACTGACTCTAATTAAACAAGCAATGTGCAAAAGACTTAGTATTTGCCCTCCAATACTCTTGAGAAATACAAAATAAGCCCAAATTCAAAGGCAATTCAAAAAAAAAAAACCAAAAAAACCCCCATGAAATTGAAAGTAATCCCAATTGTTAACACTCTGACAGCACAGTTGCCAGATGCCTCGATCTGCAAGGCTAAAAACCTCAACCTGTCAAAAACTAAGACTAGTTGCAACAGCTGAGCATCCCTTTCTGGTTGCCTTTTGCTTGCCAGATGCTCAAGCCCTCAGGCTTCAAGCACTGAGGATGCTGACACAGTAAATGCTGATATTCTTTATTAGGAATATGACAGCGCCAGCTGCAAGGGAAACACCAAAACTTGGCACAAAGTACCATGATTTGATTTCCTTTTGAGAACACTGACAACAGTAGCAAGACCTGACACAGGCATCAAGACAAATCGAGTCCCTAATCCATCACACCCTATGTGAGTGCAATTACAACTGTACATAAGCATTTTGAGCACCACAACTAAGTAGTACCAGACTGAGTTTCATCCTATACTAAGGAGCTGACAAAGCAGTTTGGCCAAAGGGTGGGATTTTTTGTTTGTTTTCTGTTTGTTTGTTTTTCCAAAAAGGAAGCTTAGTTGCTCCAGCATTTCTGTGCCTTCCTCCCACAAAAGGTACGGTGAAAGATTTAAGATTAATCAAACTGAATGAGGATAAAGTAATCCATTTCATTCTCAGGATTTTATATACCAATACTGCCAAATCTGAGTATATACATGAACGCCTTCCTCTGAAATTAACCCAACTGTTTCAACAAACAATTTCTAGTAGAAGATATTTTCAGAGGAGAGTCACATATGCAAACACTGTATTTGGCAAGTTTGACCTGACACAATGTCTTTTCTGAAAAGCAGGATTCCTTCTTTCAGGAAGCTGAAAACCCAGAAGAGTTTAAGTATCGCCTAGCTTTCATGAAATTACTTTTGACTCAGGTTAGTAAAAATAGAAGCCCAAAAGATAGTCATAAGTGGATTGGGAGACAAGTCTATCACCAGTCCTAGTACTGCTGGTATTCAATACCTAGGCTGTAGGTCAGTAAGGAAAAGCTGTTGCCAAGAAATGCCAATAAAGAACATTCGAGTAATTCAGAAATCCCTGTGACCAAAGTTAAGGTACCTCCATCGTGACCCTCCCTCTCCAATAATGGGAGCTGCAGTTCCAGTAAAACTGGGGAGATGCATACCCAAATACTACATAAGTTCCCTTTTGTGCTTAGCATCTGACAGAACAAGGAAACTGAAGGGACCCTGCCTAATTAATAGATACTGAAACGCCAAATTCACATAATGCTTCTCCCTTTATCAGTGTGTATGGGAGGATGTCCTACCTCTTCAGAAGGAAGAGGGCAATACCTAGGAAACTGGTCTTCACCTGAAGTCCCCACTGGTGTAAGAGCAGATGCAGGCAGATGAAAAAGCAGCTCCGACTCCAGCCACTGGGTCAACCCTCATTTCCCACCAACGCTGTTAGAAGCCATTACACGTTGGTGAGAGGCACCAAGATGTGCGGGCATATTGAACTGGACGTAGCCATTTCAGATGAGAATGTGCTATGTACCTGTAAAGTTGACTGCGTTTTCTTACACTTGGGTCACAGTATTTCAAATCTTTCACACTAAAGAAAGTCTTAATTTGTATACCTTAAAGCACCTGCTAAATAAAAGCAAAAGCTCTTTTATGTGTTAATTATATTAAGAGAATTGATTATTTGGAAAGGAAGAGCTAGAAGAAAAACTAGTCCTCAAGTCACAAGGGCCTTCAGAGAACAAAAATGCTGTAAGTCAGTTGGGAACTAAATGAATACAGAGAAAACAAATTTTCAGTGTAAAAAGTCATATAAAGACTGCACATGCTGTGCCCTGATTCTCCAATGCAGCCACAAGTAAACTGACAATCCCCCCTTCCTCTGCCTATTTTAAATCTGTAGGCAGCCAACATACATAGAATACAGTTCAAAGCCACCCAGGAATACTTTGGCTATCTTCAGAGCAAGGAGGCAAATACTCTGTTGCTCTGCCACTTGTCTGCATCACAGCAGCAGACAGGATCACAAAGAATAGAAGTTTTGTAGATACCCCATTACCAAAAAGGAGAAAAAAAAATTGCAAAGGGATGGCTAAGGAAGATGGACGGACGCCAACAATGAGCTACTAGCAAATCTGACTAGACTATCTATTGTCCAGAAGAGCAGCAACTTGGGGGGGACCCCTGGATGAGTAGGATTCCAGTAGACTCCATCTTCAGCTCAATGTTTTACTGGCATGGAAATGGCTCAAAGTGGGACAGCACACAGTAGATGCTGTCTATGAAGCCTGTTGCAATCCAGGTCAACTGGTTTGCCTCAGTGATGTTTAAAAAAAAATTATAGTTTCTCCCCAATAATCAGGAGGCACAACTTCCCTTAGAAAAAGTCTGTAGTGAGTTAGGTCATTGGTCCAAATACTTGGAGGACAACTCTGATCTTCTGCGATGACACAGCCAGAGCATACCATTTTTACATCTTCATATGACATGACCATGAACGTGGTTTTAAGTAGTCCAGGAATGTGGGCTGCAAAACATGGAGAGGCAGTAAGTTAGTCACAGGCAAACAGCACCAGCTGTGGTGTGGTCTGCTGAAGTCAAACTTCCCCAACAGGAAAGATAAAACCACATTTTCACATCCTGCAACCCTATTCTTATCCTCACTAAACAGCCTGTGTAAGTGCAGCTACAGCCACAAGCTGTTTGCCTGTCACCCACCTTAACCCCAGTTCTGATACATCAGGTAAATGCTGAGTCTAGTAGCATATTGCATCAAGAAGCCAGTCATTCAGGATGGCACACTCTTAACTGAGGAGAATCAAAATAAGAGTTTGCCTGAGGATACCTTTGGTTAAAACTGAAATCAATTAGGACAGCAAGAAGTTTTATGTAGAACAGAATCTGGTACCAAGAAAATGAGTTGTAAGTCAGAGAACGTAACACCAACAAAACCCCAAACTGACCATTTATAGGCAACCAATTCTCACTGCCACCCACTCTAGCCTGGGAGAGGCCCAACAAGCTGTTTTTGTGGACCTCCTAGAAAAGTTTCTCCTGACCTCATTGGCCCAGTGCTGCACTTCCATTCACAGGGCTTGAATGGCCTAGCATACTCTCAAGTAATGGCTTATGTCCTCAGAAATGTCAGAAAAACACTCTCAGTTTCAAGTAGTGAAATACTATCAGCATAGAAAGAGCACTAATGAAAGCACTTTTGTTAGAAAAAGCTTTCCTAGATTGTCTACAGTTTCTAGACTAAATAACTCCTAATGAACAGATACAGCATACTGCCAGAAAGGCTCGTGCCATTTAACTTCTGCCCTGTCTCCACAGCAAGAAAGGCCAGTCACTCACATTTTCCATAGGGCAGTACTGGCGGGCATACCACTCCTGGCTGTAGAGGCAAATGATGACACCTTGGCCCAGGAAGAGGGATGTCCACATGATCACATTCCAGATGGGCCCTTTCCGACGGTCATTAAGGATGAAGTTGAAGACCACTGGAAAGAGGTGAAATGAGAAACATCGTTCAGAAACAAACTCAGGATTAAAGAATCAAAGACCAACTGATTTCATGTGATCTTTCGCTCCCTTCACTTCATCTCTGGAGCAACAAGGCTGCTCTGTGAGGTCAGCATAGTGCAAGAAAATCTGGTTATGCCTGGCAGTAGAGCAAATACTATGAGATGATTCTGACATTTACTTCCAATAAGTTTGCCAACAAGCTGGCCCAGCTATAAGCCTCTGGGGATCAATACTGTTTGTGTTATGCTGGTGACCAAAACATGCTGGCAGAGGTGGCCTAGAGTTTATTAGAGCCCTGTAACTTGTTCAAACTCAAAACCCAAAATGAAATGCTAGAGCTTTAACTTCTAAATGGTCTCTCTTCCTCACTGCAGTAGCAAAGTAATACTTGTCTTACACTATGACTTTAAAGAGGAAGACTTCCAGCCTGCTGACATGCAGCAATTCAACTAAGGCTTGGCAAACAGGAAGCAGCGCTATTTTAATATGTACAGTGTCACATGAACAGCAGCCTCTCTCTCTTCCTCCCCATCCATACCTTGCTCATCTAAGTCCCAAGCTTGCAAACCCAATGTATACATATATCTATTAAGCTACTTGGCTGCAAAAATCCATTCACAAAGTTTGGACCCACAATTGCAACTCTTGGACAAGAAACAGTTCCGTGTGTTAGTGCCCAAAGGATAACTGGCATCAGAAGAGCAAAGCATTCTTGTTTAAAAAAAAAAAAAAAAGAAAACCAAACAAAACCCCCACAATTCACAAAACCCACAACCCACTCATATACTGTTTCCTGGGAACTTACTTCCAAAGCATGCAAACAGGCAAAAGAGAACTGGATAGCAGTAGCCAAAGCAGATGCTCAGAACATATTCGTGCACAGCAGCTGATACTGTGAAGACAGATAGCATAGCTGCTGCTTTGAACTTCTTACCAAAAAACTGGAAGAGAGAAGAATACCAAGTATTATAAACTACTCTGCTATGTTTTTAGTTTCATTGTTTCAACATTGGTTTTGGTTGTTTTTTTTTTACCTGAGCCAAGAAGTGCCTGCTCCAGCCAAGAGGCATACATGAAATGCTAAGTGCTTCACAGAGTACCTTGGATTTTAGGTGTTTTTCTTTAGGCATACTTCCAGTCTCCTGCATAAGCACTCAGGTTGAGCCCACTCATGAAGCATCTACCATAGCTCATCAAAATAGTACAACATGAGTTCAGACTGTTGAGTCAATCCTTACACTCCTACATCTCAGGCCCATATTCTACACACAGTAAGGACTTGGAAATGAGCAACGGATCTCTAAAAAGCACAGTGGCTACCCACAACAGCTGAGGCAAGGCATTTTTGTGCTTCTCAATAGACAGTGATGCTGCATCTTGACAAATGTACTGTCTTGCTTGGTGGTTAAATGTTTAATTAACAAAAAGAATACATCTGCTTGTTACTCACCCAAAGGAAGTCCCTGTAGGCATAGTAATAGAGCCAGTCATGTACTACCACATTCCAGGTTCGGTAGTAGTTTGCATAAGAAGTGGAGTTCCACCAGTCCTGAAAACACAGTTGAAAGAGTATAAATCTAATTAAGCATAAAACATTCTACAGGTCTTTTCTGGGATATCAAGTTGAAAAATATTGATCACAATAATACCAAGCTAATATAAGTTGCACTGTGAAATAATGCATTCCATTGCACTTTCACCGTTCTACTCTGTATATTAAGTTTGGTTTCATCCCAAACTGCAGTGGCTGAGACGATAAAAGATTAAAAAGAGTGCTAACAGAACTACTGGGTAGGTCTGGTGGCTGGTTCTGTTTGTGCACAGGGTATATTACCTTAAAAACAATTCAGACTGCCAAGTAGAAGTCAGATCTGTTCCACAGCACCACAACAAACTTAAGCCCTAACAGCATAAGCAAGCAAAAACCTGTGGATGTTTTGTTTGGTAAAACAATCTTCAGTTTTCTCTTCTTTCCTTTTCATTAGGAAAATGTATTTTAGAAGCTTTATAACCCTTGCTTTTATAAACTATAACTCCTGCTTCTTACCTTGTAGAACATCCTATCCGCAAAGCGCAGCATCTCAGCAAACGCATTAAGCCAACAGTGAAGGAATGCAAAGAAAACGAGGAAGAGAATCAGTACACCTAGAAATAAGGTAGATTCAGACTGGTTTTGTAGTATTTTCTCTCAGCTATAAGCAAGAACATGTAATGCAGTCAAGACTGTTCTTACAGGCACTGACACAGATAAGCTTTATGCTACCTATACAAAAGAGTAAAAGCATTTCAGCTTCTCTCCACACTAGGCCATGTTTACCCAGTGGGCAATAGCAAGGTTGCCACAGAGCCTAGAACTTGACTTAGAAGACAGTTAAATTCAAACCCAAGCTTTTATTTTGTGTTGCTGACTCTAAAGTTTAACACCATAATGCTGAAGTCTGCCCACAAGACCTCCTTTGCTGATCCTTGCCTATCACGAATGCATCTCATATGAAGCATTTCCCCTCCCTTCTGCCTCTTCCATAGTCACTAATGAATCTGGGTCTTACCTGGCAGAATGGAGTTGAAGATGCAGAGGACCAGCCCTCGAAGATTGAAGGTTTCTTGACTACCATTGGGAAACTGAGGAATGCAGAGTCTCACAAAGATGTAGTAGGCATAGAAAAGTGAACCAAGCACCTGGAGCAAAAACAAAAGTTGGACTCCATAAGAGAAAATGCACAATTAACACACCACCCCTTGACAGTCCTAGAAGAGTAACAGCAGCTGCCAACACAAGTCAAAATAATTTATTTTACATTGCTGCTAATAAACTTCCCTAAGGGTCCAGGCAGAAAGTAAGCCACAGCCATCTCTCTACCATGTTGACAGCCAGGAGCAAAATCAACTTGTCTTTTCTAGTACAGCAGCTGCAAAAGTTTCTCCTAGCTACATCAACTCAGAAGTTAGGACATAAAAGATCTGTGCCAATGCCAAAGTAAGCGGGGAAAGTATCCTGTGATCTAGGTCCAAGACAAGGGAAGAAATAATTGAAAAATATTTACTGTAGTTAAATCAAATATTAAAGCTTACTTTTAGCCCAAAGGGGATGTTTACAGCCCTTCTCTGGCTCATGAACCCATGTTCTGGAAATTCAGGTCAAAATGCAAGCCACTGCTTTAAATACTCTGACTGCTGTAAGCCAGGTGTGTGCTTTGTCACTCTCTTTTGTGAAAGAGCAAGCAGTCAAAGTCTTTTTCATGCTTTGTTTTTCCCTTTTTTTTAAAATTGTTTTGCTTTTTAAAACATGAATGCATGCTGTTCCTCGCAAAGCCATTACTTGGAAACACATTCACAAGAAGCTATTGAAGCTCACGTCCAGAAATGTGAAGATCAGGTCAACCTTAAGCTCAAATAAGCACTGAAGATTTGGACTCCAGGCCTCATTATTTCAAAATTGGTCTGAATATCTGCAGACAGGTAGCTGTGCCAGTGCAGTACAATCACTGTAAAGAAAGAGCGCCAGAGCATAGATATTGCGCTCCCCACACACATATACAGCTTTGGTTTGTATAGAATAGAGTCTAAAGGTTTGTTTAAGCAAGGATTTTTTTTTCTTTGACACAACCATTAGTGCAGCAAGATCTCTGTTTCTTTTTTTAGTCACGGAAAAGTATTCTTTTCTGTTAAGCCCACACCAAGTAAACAGTGATTTAATGCCAAAGGGAGAACTGTTTAGCAATACAATTTAGACAATATCTGAAAGTCCATTCTTCGGAAAGCTGCACTACTCACCTGTGCAAACTTGGTAGCCACATAGCCCCATCTTATCGTGGGATTCCTAAGGAAAAGAACACATGATATGATATCTAAATAGGACCCCAAAGCAGCAAACACCTCCCTTCTGTTACTCACTTTACCAAACTATACTCTAAAAAAATCTGTTTTTTGAGTCCCAGAGTTCTTAATCTCCTGGCATCCAAAAGATGTCTGCCCAAATTGCTGGTGCTTCACTTTCAAATACAGTAGGACAACTATGGCAATTCCATAAATGGAAAAGTATCTGGAAGGCACATTATGCAATTACGTAGGAGGTGGTGATCTGCCCGATAGTCACGTAAAAGACTGCTGACTCGACACTGTTGAAGTGCAATCCAGCAAAGTACAGAAAAGTTTGGGAGTTCCCAGTTTTAAAGGCTTCAGCCTATCTCTTCAAACTCAAGAGAGGGCTGCTTATTAGCACCACGTAAAACAACACACAAGCCTACTGCAGGAACTGTGTATCATGAAATATTCAGTAGCAAGTTCTTAATTTGTTTCACTTCAAGTGCACTTCCCAAAGAAATAAAACCAGAATGGTAAAGTCAAAATACTATTAGTATTAGAGTGAGTTTTTGTGACCAAGTCCTGCCCTTGCCAGGTTACTGACTTAACTACATCTTTATGAAAGCTCCAACTCAAATTGAATAGATCGCATCCAGGGATGCTTAATGTTGGCTTCAGTTTTTAGACTACTTTAATGTTCTATTGGTGTTGCTCACATTACCTGGGATAGTTGTCTCTGTAGATGAGGGTGGGAGCAAAGAGGAAGTACAGGTATTGAGAAATTCTGGGAATAGGTACTGTGCCTGGAAGAGGGGGAAATAAAAAAAAAAAAAAAAAGACACTGCCGTTTTTTTCTTACCGACAGTTCGGTTTCCCCAGTACCCTTTCACAACATAGAACTCTTTTATCACCTCAAAAAAACCCTCAGTCTGGAACTAAAGGTATGGGATTTGCAGAGAATACAACAAACTAGACCTATCAGATGGAATCGCCCTGCCATGAAGCACAGTTAACAAGTGACTAACAGCGCAGTGCTAACACCTTGATATCACGTTTCCTTTCCTCCTAGGGAAGATAGGAGCCTGTAGCGCCTGTATCAACATGTGGGTTCATGTCCAGCTCTAGCATGCCTTGCTGAAAGAGCTTCTGTGCTTCTACAGTTGCTGTCATTTCAACTAGAGCACTGAACTGGAGGTGTGCAGGCAGCCCCTAAACACCTTTTCCTCCTACAAGCAGAAATAAGGAGTCCTGTTGAAGAAAGACTTCAAGATACAGAGATGACTTAGACCTGAACAACAATCTAGCTTGTTGCCTAATACCAAACAAAAAGGTTCAGGCTAAAATTATGATGCAAAAGGCCAGCCTAGAGCCTCATGACCTCTCCATCCAAAGCCACCCTTTCAAATCCTACCTCTCCAATTCATGAGGGCAGCTCAAAGCAGTGGAGGGAAAACAAGAGCTGGTTATGCACTGCTGTCAAAAAAAAGCAGGGCAAGTTACTCACTGGACTTGTCCTTTACAGAGGCTAAGACTCTGGGTACATTCTCCCGGATGAATGAATGAGCCTTCATAACAAGACGAACCTGTAAGACAAAGAGAATATCAATTTAATACTCTCACTTTCCCAACTTCCCAATAAAGACTGGATCAAGCATTTTAAGGTAACACCTTCAACATCCTGGTTTCTCTCCAATTTACTACCCCTTTCACAAGGAAAGGGCTGCTTCCTCTGCCCACAAGCCTGTTTAACTGACATGAATTTAAAACACTGCAAGGTGAAACCTACAGTAAAACAATCATGGCTCATGAGAGTCAAAACACATCTCATCTACACTCACAGGACCACATCATACACAAGGATTCTGAATAACACCAGCAAGTCACTAACCAATTAACATTAATTTAAAATTGAAGGAAAAAACCCTATCCATTTCAACAGGCCAGTGTGTTTCAAAGTCTTGAAACCGACTCCTTGAAGTTAGATGTGTTCTACAGCAATTACCACTACACTGGAATAAGGCGGTGCCCCATATAAATAGTCCACAGCTACCAAGCAGGGCTTTTTGTTTGTTTTAACACTGAAATACCAAAAGAAGGACTAGTCCAAAGTTAATTCTCTAAGCCTACACTCTCATCTCTGAACATCCTTGTTTTAACCTGATGGTCTAACCACTCCTCCACACTCTTGCACTCTTCCTCTCCTTCTCCAGAAAAAGAAAATTCCACTTTCAATAAAGTTCTGACTGCAAGACAGACAGTTGCTTCTTGGGAACAGAAAGGGAAACAGGAACTACTTGTTGACTACGTACTTGTCTTTTTTTTTTTTTTTTTAAAGAGGGATGTTACAGCTTCCTTGTGAACTATGGTACAACAGGTTCTTAAAACTGGTTTTAAGCATTTAGCATCCACAAGACAACTAGAAATAAATAGAAATTCAGCCTTGAAGTATGTTCAGAAAAACCCCGCAGTAAAATTTTAAATACAGGGTAAAAAAACCAAGTGGTTACCAGGTCAAAATGAAGTTTACCACCTACTTCGTCTCATTAGACTTGCTGCCTGTAAGTCTGTCTTGAAGTCAAAGACAAACTCATCCACAGCCCTAGCTTAATTTAATGAATAAAAGCAACACTTGACTCCTTATGAAAAAGGACCCTTTCCATTTTGAAAACAAGATTCAACATATCCAAAGATACTGGGTAGGGACCTACCTGTTCCAGTATTACAATAAAACGGGAAGCTGGAGGCAGGGCATACGATATAGCAATATAGGTTGGTCCAAATCCAAGCCCAGCTGTTTGGAAGAGCGTGAACAACATCCCATAGAAAAGAGAGTGGATTACACGATGGGAGGAACTGTAGTAGCCTTGGGCCCACCAGACAAAAAGGTTGTATGGAACAATAACTGTGGCACAGAACATGCACAGCCAAGTACAGAAGACGACTGGGAGCTTTCCAAAAACAAAGACCAAGAGATCAAATCCTAGGACCAGCCTAGAAGGCACAAGGAAAGAGACAATATTCAGTGTCCACTGTTTCATTAGAAACATTTCTACTCCACTAAGTGGCTACAAAATGCAAAGCTTCCAGATCATAATTGTTTGACAGTCTAGATAGAAGTGACTGTGGCAATTTTCAGCTCAGGAACAGAGGGCTGTCTGTGGCAGATTTAAGTGGCCACCCACAAGCACATCAGAAAATAAGAGATGAAGGACTCATGCCATCAATGCTGTCAGACACAGCTTACCTTCAAATCTCATAGGGCTTAAGCACATCTTTAAGATCAGCATGTGCTTTAAGAGTACGCTCAACTCATCCCAGTTAAGAACAAGCACGTGACTAAATGATCCACTGCTGAACCAGGGTCCAAAAGAGCTTTTGGGGAACACTCCAAAGACATCATCACTATTACATTAAGAATCAGTTCTTCCCAGGAGTTTAACACTTAAAGAGGCTTTTTCCCCACCTCTGTAGGCATGAGGTATTTTAACATCTAGCACTCAAACCTAATTTAATTCTGCTTTGTGAAAACTGTAGGCATTCCACATGGATTCAATTTAGAAGTCACCCAAAAGGCTTAGGGTCATCAGATGGTCAGTTCAAATATGTCCACATGGTGTGCACCAGGTACTTTATTAATCAAGCTTAAAACATAACGACATAAACAAAAGGATGTTCAGCCTTACTGACTAAAGTCACCAGAGCTTACTCCTACGCAAAAGCAGCTCTTCTAAGACAAGGTCAGAGAAGAAGGTAGTACAGAGTACACCAACACAATTTATTTGTTCTCATGCAGAGGCTCAGTTGCAAACTGGATCTAAACTATCAGATCTAGCTGCGACCACAGCAATGATATTTTTTTTTCCTCTCTTTTTTTTCTAAAGTAATCAGAGAATCCAGCCCTATTAGTTGATTTTAGAGGTAAATACCTGTTCTCCCCCAGTGTCCATACACTATTAAGTTAGGATCAGCTAAACAATATTCAATAGTGCACAAGCTTGTTCTTATATCTAGACAAGAGGAACAATAATAATCAAGATACAACTCTAGTTTTGTACACTGAGGATCAGCTAATCAGCAAGATAAACATGTAATCCTACTTGTGTACATGGGATACAGCTTGCCAAAAAGATACTATTTAAAGCAACAAGCGAGTGTGAGGAAAGCAGTCTTTCACAATCTTGTTCAGAACTGGCTACCTGCAAAGCACAATCTTAACCAATATCCTTGAGATTTTTTCCCCAGGAAAAAGAAGTTCTATTTTTATTGGAGCACAAGTACAGTGTTCCAGAACTGTCATTTTTAAACAGAGGAAGGACTGCTGAAGTATTTAAACACAGTCCTCCTTCAGGCAACACAAGCAGCTGAAAGCTACTGTTTCATTAAATATATTCAACTAGAGCAGTCCACATTCAATAATGACCCCTTCCTTTTGCCAGCCTTGTGATGAAGTAAGAGTGTTAGGCTGAACTGTGCTGGCCATAATTCTCATGGAATACACCAATCTGTAGGATTTTCCTAACATCTAGCTATCTGATTTGAAATGATCATATACCCTCAACAGGAATTCTAGCATATATTTTAAGTATGTCAAGTTGAAAACCCCCCTTCCAACAACATCCCAAGGCAAGATTCCCCCTTCTTTCTGCACCATTCTGAGTTTCATGTACCTGTGGTACTTTGGAAGTGAGCATTTCCCAGCCTTGGTCCCTGTCTTTCCAAAGTATTCTTACCTTCCTTCATCAATGAAGTCTACTAAAAGTGTGCTGAGGATGAAGACAATGAGAAGAGCGATGAACATGTGGTAGATTGTCCTGATGTGACTCACTTCAAACAGCTCACTATGGGAGAGATTCAAATGCTATCAGGCCATTCACATAGCATACCACACCTCTAGCATGTTAGCTTTCAAAGTGTTTCACAGTAAGGTAAGATGACATCACTGCCATCCCCATTCAAAAGACTCAAGTTAACGCACAGTTTGGCTGTCAGTCTACACAGACACTTCCTTGGTTTATCCTCAGACAAAGGATAATTAGCCATTATCTTAGTGGTACTGAGAGGACTGTAATTAAGGTTTATAGTCAGGAAGACTGCAAGCTGTAGTAGAGATGTTTTAGAAAGAAACAGAGAAGCTTAAATGGATTAGTCCACGGGGATTTGAACATAAGACCACAGGTGGTGGTGGGGAGAGTACCTCAAAGCAAAGGCTAGTTAGTTTGCTGTCAAGGGTATTTTCAGTCAATTTAATAGAAAACGTGAAGTTAAGTTACTCACTCCAAGAGGGACCTTCTGGCAGTAAAGATCTTCCCATGTTCTGGAGGGGCCCTCAAGGTCCTGCAAACAAAGAGGAGAACATTTGAGACAAGAAAGGAAATAAGGCTTCCAGGAAACATAACCTTGTTATAGGGACAGCTTAAAACTGACTTACTTGGCTTTGTGCAGTTCCTTCTCTGAGCAGGAAGCTGGGAAGAGGGAGGCTGAAGATGAGGAATCCAGGAGTGCTGACTTTGCCACCAAACTGTTCACAAACTCCATGAAGTGACTGTCTACTTCCTTCATGAAAGCTGGCTTCAATTGCTGATAGAGTGAAAAAAGGAGCAGAAAATTGTTTAACTCTTCTGGATACATTTTCATAAAATATTTATATTCCTTTTTATCCTGGAGCAGGGCAGAGCAAGGCATCAAGAAAACATTCCTGTATCATCTGCCAACAGTTGGAGCCAACTTGGACAAGATCAGGGACTTATCCTGGCCTGTTCACACACCTCAGGCCAGAGGACTTTGAGTAATGTTTATCTTCTCTATCAGATGCAACACAGAGGAATAAAGTAAACATACTGCTCTTCATATATATGTCTGGAGTGGCAGGTATTTCACATATTTTATGGTGCCAAAAAGGTTGAGCTAACCTTAACACATGAGCCCCAGAAAATTTTTCTCAATTTTAACCAGTTACAACCTTAGCATACCAAACAAGTACAACAAGATTTACTTTTTAACCCATCTAGTGTTACTGAGGGAAAAATGGACCTTTCCATGCTTGTGGCTAAGCAATCACCATCGATGTTCTCATGCATTAACACAGAAGCAATCTCAATGATGTGAGTACAGGAAGAAGGACCAAATTTACCCTTCCACTGCTACCACTGGATTAAAACTTTCACATACCACTGAAATTACAGAATGCACGGAAAATTTCCACTAAAGCAACAAAACAGGGTACCGTTGCTAAGCATTAAGACTGAGCAGCAAGAGAGAAAACTGGTAGGCAGCAAGACTGAAGTTCAAGAATTCAGGGGATCAAATATCCTAGTTGAATTTCATACGCTCCCTTTTCTTCAGACAGCTTTATACAGGTTCTGTTACAAAGTTCTGTGACAAAGTTGCACCATTTTAGCCTATTCATATTTTTCTTCTCTCATTTTATTAGACAAAGGCAACTTCTGAAGCATCTGGTTTACTAGAGACCTTGACTTCTAAGGGTGCATGAAAAACCATTGATGAGCATCCCCCTCATCAATAAGTCATCCAGAGAAGGACTATAATTCATCTTCAAAAGGCAGATTGTAAAATGCCAAGATGTTTTCATATCCCTTTTGTCTTGCCTGAAGACTAGCACATGTAACTCATTCCTGTATTGTCCTGTCTGCAACATAGTTGAATCTGCTATTTAGTCTCATAACATGAGCTTTCAAAGACCTAATCTTCCACACCCCAGGCAGAGTTTTTAAAACCAGATGCATTTAGAGGAGAATTAATGATTAAATGTTCAAAGTTACTTATTTCTGCAGAAAGTGCTACACTGAGCTCTGGATAGCTTTTTGTTGTGGTGCAAATTCTCTTACTCTTTATATGCAGAGAGGATCCTGAGATTTGCAGAGTGGCATGTTATTCTTATGACTAGAAAAAGGCAGGCAAAATTAATTCCCTCAAGAAAACAAGAACATACATTCATTGTATTTCAGTGAGAACTTTGGGAATCTAAAGATCCTTAGATCTCTGGTACTTCAGAAGACAGTGATTTATAAGACTTAAGAGAATTTAGTTCCTTAACATCAAGTCCTCAGACACCAAAAGGTTTCCCAATACTTGGGCCTAGTGATGAAGCATGGCTGGAAGCTATCCCCTGAGCTCCTGACCCATAAAACTTTTGAGAACACTCTGCCAGATAGCCATCATCTTCAGCACAGGAAATAGGCAAGTTTCAAGAAATGACTTCAAATCTAATTGCATACTGTGTTTTGGTTTCTTATGCAAGTGTCTACTAGCAACATTTGTCTGACCATCCTTTTGCCTGGGATTTTTCAAGTTTGCTTCCAAATTCAAGGTCCAAGTCTTCCTACATGTTAACCACATATTATTTCATCTAGTCTTCCTACTGATCAGCTGCTTAAGAAACATATATGTTTCCCTGATCACCTTCAGGGTGACTGCTACCTACTTTGTAATCTTTACAGCTGAAAAGTAACAAAACCAAGAAATCCATTTTCAAGGAGGGAAAGAAAGCCTGGAAGTTGTGCACAAAAATTACACTTCCTCAAAAAGGCATGTGTGACACTTGAGCTCATTTGTCAGTAGGTGTTTATGTTTCAGTGGCTAACTATTATGCTAAAGAAAGCTGGAACAGCATTGTTTTTGCTAAAAAGGAACAGGCACAAGGTCTAAGAAAAGACAGAAAAGCCAGATAACTGAAACAGGATCTGTTAGGTCTAAGCTGCAGCAGTGGTATGTCTGCCCCCTATGTAAACCTCTTTCCACAGCTATATTTTAAGGAGTCTATTTCCACTGATGGACACTTGTCATCCATGATATATCCATCATTTTCCAGCATAAATCACACTTGGATTGGTTTTATACAGTAGATCACCCAAAAAACTAAGCTAAAAAGCCCTCTCTAGAATCAAAACTTGTAGGCTAACATAATATATTAATAGATGATGTATTCTTACAAAATACTACTCTCTAATGCAACAACAGCCAAGTAAGCAAGTCTAACTCTCTGGCAGGAAATACAAGACAATCTGAAGTGAGACCACATAAAACCGGAAGACCCTGAAGTCAAGATGCATCAGAACTCTACATTCCTCCTGTTTCATAATGGTCAGATCCAGAGCGATCTCTTGAAACAGAAGCTTCAGTAGGAGGCGCAGATTAATATTTAACTTAATAAAAACATTTTTCCCCTATTTGGCAGCTGCCAGTACAGAATAAACAAGCTTCACCAGTGCTTAATGAAACAGAAGCTCTTAGGAGCTGGCTACTCTTAAATATTGCTTTTCTGGTAGGCAGAGAAGAAGATTGTCTCTGCAAGAGATGTGGACTTGTTCCTTTAAAAACAAGAGAAAAAAAACCCCAAAACATTGAGTACTTTGGAACTATGACCTGTAACAGAAGACACCAGTGCTCTCTGGCACAGCCTGCTTTTACAGCTTGCATGCACATATCCCTACCAAGAAAGTCAAATAGAAATTCCTGCTCCTCGAGGCACTCAAATTTCCATGCCAAACAAAGCACTATTCATCCCTACCAAAACTCCGTTTTTTTGGGTTTTTTTTTTTTAGTCTCTCCCCCTTTTTCAGCCTAATCTCTTCTCAGCAAGAGTTTAACAGAAATGATTTCCTTAAACTACCTCTTCCCTTTAGTTGGCACTCTGCTGAGACTGCCTCCTCCTAATACAACCCTCCAGGGCTAATACCAACATATGCATGTTTGGATTGGGAGAGCAGGACATGAGTTCTCAATAGATTAAATAAAATACAACCAGAGCATAGACCCTACAGTAATTGTAATTCTGTATCACAAAACTGCACAACATATCATGCTATATTATCAACTATTACTACTGCCATTCAAAGGGCAAATCTACTTGAGCAATTGCCAGAGTAATGTTAGTGCTCAATAAGCCAAATGCATTCTAGCCAGTCACCAAAAAAAAGAAACTTAAAGAGAATACACCTCCCACCAGCCTTCACTATGACAGGGCACGGATGCACAGATGGCCTTGTCGTAGCTTCCCCCAACGGAAAGCACTTAACCAAGAGTTTCCTAAAGTATGCCTGAAGTCTCAAACAAGAAACTGGGCAGATCCACTCAGCTGTCACCATTAAGTTTTTAACAAAAGAATCAGATCATTACAAAACCAAAAAGGGAGACTAGTGTGAAAAGAATGCCATGCCAGCCAGAAGCTGGCCAATAACTGATGAGAAGTCAGAGAGAGTTGAGGGAAGTAACCCTGTAGCTTACTTTAAAAGTTGCAAAAGTTCCCCAGCATTTTACTCATTCGAACGGAGTTAGTAATTTCAGTCACTGAAACATGACAACATCCAGCCCTGACCAAGTGACACAATACACCATTCTTAACCCAGTTTAGGATGAACAAAGGACTAGATTTTCAGACTGGACTACAGATGCATGAAGGCATCCTATGCACAAATAGCACCTAGCACCTACAAATCCCATTTAAATCAGTCAGAGTTGCCAGTGACCAGCACTTTTCTGAGTGAAGCATCTTTCTAGACCTCAGATACCTGTCACCTGGAAGGTAAACTGCAATCCAAGCCTTTGTTCAGTGGTTCACACAACAAAAGGGCCAGGCACTCCAGAATTCTCAGGAATTTTGCAGTAGATGGAGATTTTTACTTAGCTTTATAGCTATTGTTGTAGCTTTGAGGGATGTTAAACAAATTTGCAAGCTGCTTAACTCAGGGTTTAAAACCTGAGCTCTCTGTGTTTTGGGAGAAGCTTCAGTAATTAAAGTGCCACTACTGGTTTTCTTGAATTCTCTTTGCAGACAAGAAATCACCTTGTCTACAAACTAGTGTATCTCAAAGCTGGAGGCCAGAAAAAAAAAATTTAGAAACAAGAGACATTTCTGAAGAAAGAAATCAAAGATCAATTTGTCCCCTTGCAACCAGCTAGTGCTCCCTGGAACACAGAACTTAAAGCTACGTGTGCTTAACAGCCAAAGCTTTCTCATGCAGACATCTGTTGCCAACTTAGTGATTTGCAGTGACTGTTTTATCCACAGAGAAAAGATGAGAGGCTTGCTCTATCATGTCCTTCTCATTCAGAGAAGACAACACATGAAATAAAATTCAGAGCTGACTATTCCTCTAATGTGCTGAATTTCAGGAGTTTCAGCACAAAAAGCAGTACACTCTTTGCAGAAGACGTTTAAATATACTTTACTTATACCTATTACAAATTACACACTGCCTATAGAGGTGAAAAGACTTTTAAACAGGAAAACTTCTGAAAGGTGCAAGATATTTCTCTGTCTTGTAAACATCCACTCCCAATATTCACATAAGAGTGGCACAATTAGATTACTTCATCTTTACCATGGAATTCTCTGCAATAAAATTAAGCAAGAGTACAGGACGATTTGGCCTGAAGAACATGTGTGCTACAAAACAATGGTTAACAAGGAGGGTGCAGTTCATTGTTAGCTAACTTCATTTAATTTGGGCATAAATCACCTTAACATAACCTAAGACAATGGCAGCTCACACAAATGTAATAATGTTACAAATACACAGTGCTATTTTCTTTGGGCATATTGCTCACTGACAAAAAGAGTGGGACCAAGGCTCAGGAAGGTCATTTCCATACCCAGGGCAACAGAAGCTGTGGGATACAGGTTACATGCTAGCCTTTGTTCAGTGGATAGCAGGACACAGAGCATTCTAAAGACTAAATATGCAAGTATGCTAGCTGATAATCACACTGCCAAAAGTTAGTGGTGAGGGAAGTTCCATTTTATTTACAGGCCTCAAAGTTCATTCTTATCTTTGGACTTCAACCTATTGGGGTCAAGTAAGACAGAACTGCATTTGATAATACCACCTCTCTTGTGCAAAGTCAGAAGAGAGAAGGAAGATAGAAAGAGGGCTGTATAAAAAAAAAATCACTGCACTCAAGCTATGACTGAATAGGGATATTTGTGTCCAAAAGACATTTGGGGTCAATGATCCCGCTCCTCCCCGTAAGCAAGCATTAGAGTATATTTACCTCAGCTTCTGCTATTAGCTGCATTTTCCTTGTTATCACATGGTCAACATCAACCCGGCCTAAGGAAGGAAAGCAAATATTTAACATTTGCATTTTCAGTGATGCAAGCTGCATGTCTGAAAACACAGAAAGCACAACATACAGTAGCTGAGTCACTGATTTTTTTCATTAGTGCTTCTGACTTCTAATAAGGTCCCAGCAAGTTCAAAACAAAGCTGCAGAAAATTCATAAGCTATGACCAAGTATTTTAAACAGCCATTTAAGATCACGGCACTATAAGGCAGTCAACAGCTGATAACATGCTGGATTTTCAAAAGCTTTATTTTCCATCAGCAACTCTGCAAATCTTCCCAAGGTCCCTAAACATATTCAGCCTTGAAGCAGCAAATGGAACAACCCTTAGAAGGTCATATCCAAGTGTACTGATCTTTTATCACAGCTTTATCTTACACACAGTGAACTAGGCGTAAGATTAGGTTGTCTGGAGGTCTCTACATTGCCAATAGACAAGGCAGTGAAGTCACGAGTATTTGTTACCGTAACCAGCTCTGAAGACAGGCTAAATGGCAAGTTGGAAGGTTATCCTCTGTTCAAACCTGGCTACTCCCACTCCTTTCATCCCCCAGGAGAAGTGCTAGGTATCAGTCTGACTGTATTCCTCAATATGGTTCATCACTTAAGCAAACAGTCAGGTCTAACCATGCCATGAACATCATCTGACTTTTATCATTACTAAAACCATTGGCTAATATGTAAAGCCTCAAACATCACCTTTCTTTTGCATAAAGAACTATACACATCTGAAAAGCCTCTGTTACATCAAGAGGAAGCAACATACACAAATCAGACATTTCAGACTAGTTGAGTTTTAAGACAAGGTTTGTCTGCAATGGTTGTAGAGTGCTGGCAAGCCAGCTGGCATTTCACTTCTCCAATAAGAACTACAACACAGAAGATAAAGTTACTTAACACAGAGAGTCTTGCACATGAAGGAAAAGCAAGATTAAAGCAGCAATATCCACCCCTCTTTCACTAGTCAGGGTGAAAAGGTAGCAACATACCTTGCCTTGTGCATGTCCTTTGGCAATTATAGCTACAACGGTACCTTATACAGTAACACATTGCTAGCGTTACAACTTGCATGTTCAGTAGCTAAGATGACACTACCACTCTTAGAAAAAGAGGATACTGAACTGATTCTCTAGGAACATTTCCAGTGAAGCATGAGCCAAGAGATTTGCAGTAGAGGTGGCAACACTGTGCTGCTGTGTGATGAGAAAACAGATTTATAGCAATATCACAGTTCATAATGCAGCCTTCCTTGTCTTGTCCTCCTTGCATGTGTGCAGCCTATGCACACAAAATGCACAGTGTGTTGTTTTAATAACGCAAGCGCTTCTGTGATGCACACTAGTCTGAAGGTGCTCTTATGAGCAACCAGTTGTATGACATTTAGATAGAGCTGTTTCAGAGATAACTCCCATTCCAATACCGGAGGAGAGTTAAATGAAACAAGAAACTTTATCTTCAATGAAGCTATGCTCAGCTGTCAGCATTTTTTCTACACCCCATACTCCAATCAAGCAGGAAGATCATTTTTTGTTTATAAAAACTGCTCCATAAACTATAGACTTACAAACAGACCAGCAACAACAGCCTATTACTTAGCAGCCTTGTAATGCAGCAACAACAAGGAAACTTCTTAACACCATGAATTTTTGGCTGCATGCAAAGATCCATTTTTACAAAAATAGAATTCCTGGTTGCTAAGCATCTCACCTCCAAGACAAAAAAATTACCTCAGCATTTAAGCTCATGCTGTTACACTTGCCAAACAGCAGCAGTTTGGAAAACAATTTGAGACAAGAGTGTAAGATACCACTGGAGAGTCCCTTGTCCCACTCAGCTCATGCGCTTTGCTGGTCTCAAACGGATTCCCTCCCTCTCCCCCCTAGTAAATTAAATAAAAAAAAATAAAAAAAATAAATCAAGCTGTTCCACAAGCAGCAGAACTGTATACCCTTCATATCATCTCAGTGGCTCTACTTCCTCACTGCACCACTCCACAATTGTATTCATAGCCCCCTCCCCCTATTACCACTACACTAAGAACCGCCTTGTGCTTATCTGCTAGCAAGCAGACCAGAAAGAGCTTTTGAGCTCAAAACACAACTAACCTTTTCCTGTAGAAAGGTAAGAATTTGTGTCTCATCCAGCTGCCAGTCTTCATGACTATCAAGTTTGCCTGAAGCTGTCCAAGACCACCAGAGAGGACAGGACACATGAGACTTAATGGACTGCACCATTTCCTTTGTAAGCCAAGCTAAAAATAAATAGCCACTGCTTTGACTATACATTTCCTGTCAGATCTTGCATTTGAAGTCTCAGTTGTTATAACTACCCAGGAGCAGCCCACTTTGGAAATAAAACTCCCTTTTTGACTTACAAGGCCTTGAAGATGGATATAGTTTTACAGATAGCTAATGTACAGCTTTAATGGTTGTACAGGAAACAAGGCTAGACTCTGACTTGCTGACGCTGTAATTGCTAAATTGTATGCAGTGTCCCTCCTATCACTTTATTCACCCACACGCTGGTGCGTGTGCACAGACTAGACTAGAAACACAGCATCTTTTAAAATGCTTTAAAATCAAGATCTCTGTGTCTTTAGTATATGTGTCTCATAAAACAAAGTAAAACCACCTGTAAGCTTGTTGCTTCTTTTCTAGAAGAGTCTCCTGTAGAAGAAAACCCACCCCAAAACAACTCATTCTGCTGTGTTACATCACACCATAAACTCAAGCTGTGTCACAAGGCAGACACCAGAGAACACATAATTCATCATCTTCTTGAATCATTCATCTTCTGTTGTGCAAACTGCTACTTATGTTCTGTGAGGTCATTCGAGAAGAGAAACATCACATGATTTTGAGTCTCATTCCTTCATAAAGGAATTGTGCACTCTGAGAAGTCTAAATCTTCATTTCCCTTTGACACTGAAAATGAAGACTGGATCCCTCTGTATCACTTTGGCACTGCGACATCATTAAAAAAAATGGACTCAAGGCTGCACAAGACAAGCAAGCACATCTTAGCATTTAAAACAAGATGGGATATGCCTTAAGAAAACGGGAAATATATTTAAAGTCATAAGGAAGAAAATCATCTTTGAAGACTAATATGAAATAGTAACAAGTTTCACAGGAGACTGAAGCAGGGTTTGCTTTGAAAGAGTTTTACTCACAGGGTGACGTTTTAACTTAATGGTAGTTGTGTTCCCTTCCCATCAGCAAGGACATTATTGATAAGATCTTTAGCTGACCACTTGTCTTGGGCTTTAGAAACTGATCCTTGTAGGATGTGACAACTCTGCACAGTCCAAATTCCAAGCAGGTTCAAAAGTCAGAAATAAAGAAATGAGCAAGTTAAATGTAAGCTTTGTTTCCATAGGAAATCAGGCTAATAAAAGATCACCTGAAGACTGAGAAAGCTTCTTATTGTTGAAAATTTGAGCAACTTAAGTTTCACAAAAGATTTACAAGCTACCTTTCTTAAAGGATCTCATTGTCCCTTTTTCAACCTACTCTTATACATGTTACAGATAGTGACATTTGAGATGACGAGATAAGTATCCCATTCATATGATCTGTTAGTGTTGCAGCTTGGGATCCAACAAAAACAGCTTGTATGTAAGACACTAGCCAGCCCTCTACTAGGCAAGCTCTCAAAAATTAACTGTGTTAAACCGCATTCATTTTATTTAACCACTACAGTCTGCAATTACCACCAAGGGCACAAGTGGGAATAAGTCATTTGAGTAAAGCCACAGCTTGCGTGCAGTGTTACAGTTCCAGCCTGTAATGACCTCACCAGCCACAGAAGCTGCCTGCAGCCCAGCACTCTGAGCCATTGCCACTCAAACTGTTGCTGCATTGTGGCAATAAGCTTATTACTGAGCAGTTAGAACAACCCAGGGAGACTACTGCTCTCTAAATCCCTGCACAGCATTCAAGACAAAAACGCCTCTTCACAGAAAAGCTAGGAAAAGCACATGAACAAACTTCAGTTTATTGCCACACGTACTTCAAAAAAAAGACACTTCTCAGAACAACCAAGCACACTCACAGGTCAGAAGCATTTTCCCCTAATGATGTCAGAATCTGTTTAACTTCAGGATCTTCATGGAGAGTCACAGATACAAACTGTACCCAATACTGCCCTTCTCTAAAAGGGTTTAAATATATTATCTTCATCATTTCTTGATCGGACAACTTGCCACTTGAGAGGTTAAAGCAACATACGCAGAAGGATTTCGTTAGTGTCAGCTACCTGGATTCAAAGGCTCCCTCTCTAAAAACACTGAAGATGTTATCTGAAGGAAAGTAGTGTTAAAGCCAACTTAGTGCAAGGCTACTGTAAAGAGGGGAAGTCTTCTCTATCTGGTACAATACAACATATGTTAATAATTCAGTGCTAATAGGCCTTATTCTTACTTATGGTAATTTATTTGGCCACTCAGCAGGTAGAGGCAAGTTCTGACAAGATTGCTCCCAGAGCTCAGCTGATCTGCTTAAAGAACGCATAGGCCACTGCAGTGCAGATGGACAAGGAATTCAGTTAAAGTCATTTCTGCAGGGACACAGCACCCAAACAGCCTCTTCACTAGCAGGAGGAAACACCAGCATTCTCTACATCATGCCACCATGCCCACAGGCTCTTCACAAGAATCTGCTCAGCCTTCACCAAACCCACAGGTTGCAAAATATGAGAGCGCCTGGAATTACCAGAATCCAGCTAGTCTCAGACAAGACAGCTCTGCGACACATCTCCTGGAAACACATCCAAGATACTCAATTCAAGCAGCTTAATCACAAATTCACTAATTCATAAGAAATAGCCTGTTGATACAACGTTGATACACTCAGTGCTGTGAGTCAGACAGCAAACCCTGAAGCTTTCCAAATTGCTCCCTGTTTCAGAGCTCCCTCCTCCTACATCTATCAGTAGGCACACACAATTCATGCAGTGTCGTGAACTTTTGCACTGAGAATGATCAATAGTAACTTCTTCATTGGAAGATAACAACCCCTTTCCAAGATCAGCATTACTGAACAGGCTTACTCACACCAAAGATACGCCACATAACTTGTTTGCAGATCAGTCTCCGGAGACACTTCTAATCCTTTTCTGATTTCTAAGGAAACAAGGGCAGACTCCAAAACCATCAGTTCACTGTTGTGAATGGTCTAATCTTAGCATTTTAGAGGCACTCAGATACACGCTTAAGAGCCTCCCTAACCTTTTCAGATCTGCCCATGCAGTTTCTATTACGCTCCTTCCAGGTTAAGATTTCCTGCAACCAGTACTGCCAGATATCAATATCCTACCAAGCAGAATAGTTTTATATTTTTTTATGTATCTCCAGCTCAAAACATATAAGACTAATCTTATTAAGGAAGCCTGGCTTTTGACAGGGGATTATTGCTGCCTAGGTCACCTGTTGACTCTATGCCCGGACCAAATTAGTTGTTTAATTATGACACTAGAGCCAATTCAAGGAGAAGTGATATATGAGACTGAAGTTCAGCTACTCTGTCAAAGCAAAATTACAGGCTGAATGATTACAAGATACAAATGCATCAAGGGACAGAAGAATTCTTCTGGCAATCTCAAAGCTATGAGTATTTCCATATCGCTATAAATTTGGGGGTACTGGAGTACAAACTATTCAGTCTTAGAACTTGGCAAGCAATGAGACAGTTTTCAACAGAATTGATGAGGCAAGGAAAAAGAAGCTAAACTCTACAAATGGAAGAGTAAGACCTAATGTAGCTCTAAAGCCAGTATATGGATTAAAATTATTCCTCCAGGCAATTTCAGATCAGCCAATGCATTTGAGTTTTAATAAAGAAAAGATTAATGGCCTAGAATTTTCTGTACAAAGTTCACACACTTCTGGAAACAAGTCAATCGGCCCTTGACACATTAACTCGTAAGTCAGATCGTGTCTGCTAATCAGGGAGAATCAAGGGTGGGAAATCACATTAGCAATTTAGTTTTTCTACAGAGATAATTGCTACAAAGACACTACATATTTACTCGCATACAAGATACTGTCTTCACCTAGCTAGAATCCCTTGACTGGAATAAACATGCATCTTGTCTAAAATTCTACACAACACCCAGTGTTAAGATGCTACGGTGTAAAAAGGATGTTGTCAGACAGCAGATCATTAGCTTCATGCTGCCTTTGTACACATCAGGACTAATGCCTTAGAAACAGCTATTCAGAAGTGAATAGCTAGCACAAAAGAAAGTGAGAAAAGAAGTCTATGGCTACTTCTTTTGAGAAGTTCTTCCACCTCAGCTGTGCTTTCACAGAAAGCCCTACCTACTTAGACAAGCATACTGGACTATGTGAAAAGGCCACTATCTGAAACACACGAACACTTCAATTTTGTAAAGCTTCAACCTTTGTGTCACAGAGATGCTGATTTAACCCCACTGTACGGGGGAATTTTTGTCCAGATCGATGCATCTTCCTCCCAGGCCTGTGATATGGTCAGGCATCACTCATGCCTCCTACCTTCCTGTGGCATTCCTGTTGTCCCCATCACTGTGCTCTGCAAATAATCTGCAAAAACTGGTCTTAAGTCTTTGTGACGCTTCCGCTGAATTGGCAGCAACCCTGGAAGGTAAGAGGCACCTAGTCTTAACTAACCAGGATTCCTCCCCACTGTCCTTGCTGCCCTTCACTGCAGTTCGTACTGTATTAAAACACACTGCATTGTTCTAAGCCAACCCACCAGGCATGTGTACACGCGTGAAAGCTCAGTACACTTTGAAGAGATCTACCCCAGAATGTTTACTTGCTATGCAGCCACAGTATCTCACCCACAGTGACATTACACTACATCTCAGAGGTATTAAAATGAAAGGCTTTTACAACAGGCACACCCACCTATCAAGTACTTATTATCACAGCTATACTTACTCTTTACCCACAAGCTTGCAAGAACTCAAATTCATGCATAAGAGTTAACGTGTTTCCATAGATAAAGTAGAAGTCTGCTTCCAAATCCACCATAACTGTTTTCCAGTAGCCATCAACTCCATGCAATTTTGTAATAACAGCATTAATGGCACAGTCCCATTTGATTCAATTAATATGGCGTTACCACCAACAGCTTAAAATCCCAGTTCTCTTAAGTAGTTTGTGGGATGGCTTTCTCTCTAATATCTTTTTTTCAAGAAGAAATCTGACTTGTCCTAAACTTAAATTTGCTGGAACTCCTGTTTCAGTTGAAAGTAGTACTGTGAAATAGTGACAATATTCAGAAGCATACCAGTAAGAATTATCTCCTTGAGTCACTGGCACCAGGGTTTTGGAGCTTATACTCACGTGGCATATTTTGATAAACTAGTTTAGCTTTTTGCTTATTCCGTCTCCCAAAGAGAAAAGAAAAAAGCTGCAATTTCATTGCTAACCTCCTTATCACCGGGCTGGAATGTGGTGCATAACCCAACAATTAGAGACAGCCACAGTGTCCACAGAGTCCACAGGCAAAACCACTCATACTGCCACACAGCTGTCCCTGCAACTCAAGGGACAGGACATAGACAGCAGTGACCCTTCCACAAAGCCAACTATAAACCACATAACTTTTAAGGTGACCACAATATAAATTAACACAAAACCAACTGTTTATTCTTCTATTTTATGGCAGCCAAGGTTGAGACTGGATAGAATGGAGCTGCTCTGACATTAACAGAGCCCCACAGGAGCAAAGAATCATTCTTTGTGGCATCCTACCTACATCTGTCTGTCAGGATGGATACACCAGCTTAGCCTGGTATGTTAAAGTCCATTTTGTTCAATCTTGAGGAAGCCACATACTTGTCAAGATGCATTTGCACCATTTACAGCATTAAAGCATCTCCTCCTCATCACACACATTTGTCTTGTGACATTTAATCGCTTTCTTTACTCTAGATCCCTGTAAGCACTGCTGTACGCAGCCCCTGAGGGGAAGTTCTGTAGGACAGCACTCCAAACAACCTAAACCTGCTGAAGAAGAGCAGCTGGTACACAGGGAGCTCCACTTTGGCAGCCTTTCAACAAGCAGAAAAACTGAAATGAAAGAGCAAAGAGGCAAGAGCCATGAGCTAGAAAGGACACCTTAGAGGAGATCACATGCCAGAGTTGCAACTAATCCCGAGCGAAAGAGTCTCACCATTGCTTGAGTTTTGAAATGACCTCTCGGTCTCAGGTCTCCTCTGCATTTCCTCATTCTCAGGGGTCTTGCAGGTTTTAGTGGAGCCAGACTGGCGTTTTCTTACACAGTCTTCACCTGCCATTGTTGCCTAGCTAGACCAGAAAAGGATAGCAAATAATTAATGACAAAAGAAACTCATTTAATCTTTACATTGTTCAAGAAAAAAATGTACATAGCCTTCTTGATGGTAAACTTAGACTTTCTTCCCCCATTATGAAATCAGAGCAAGGGTAGGGGAAATTAAGCACACACTTGTATTAGCCATTTACTGTGGATCACACTTCCTTTCCCTTACTACAAGCAGTAAAGGAACAAAGCGACCGAGCAAGTTCCCCAACCACTACCAAAGTATCTCCTCACAGCTCCCTCCTTTCCCTACAGACCTTCTTAAGCATTTGTGGAATCTTTAAAACGCCAAAAAGCCCTTGCAAATGCTTTCCGATAGTCAGTCGGGCAATAAAATTTGTTTTCCGAGAGATCTGGCAGGTTTGCTTTGCAGAATCACCCGTGTTATTTTCCCTGAGCCAAGCCCCTTTCCATCAAGTTTTCAGTTCTTACAGAAAGAGCAGCTTCCTCAATAGATCCTTGTACTCTGCTTGGCCAGACAACAGTTGCATTGCAAACCACAGGAAAACAGGAAGAGAGAATCAGGTTTGAACTACGCCAGATTCAATGACAAAGGTCACTGCTGGGGACAGAGCTGCTAGTAGGGAACACCTGGAGCAACAGAGCCAGGCTGAAAACAAAAAAATTCTCAGTTAATGAGAAGGGGAGAAGATACTAATTTAGTCACAAAGTGACATTCTAGCACAGTCTCCATGAAATTGAGCTCAAGAAGCTCTCAGAGATGAAGCTACAACCAGGGACAATTTTCAGAACTGGACTTCCAGAAAACCACACAGGCATGTATGTAACCACATTTTCAAACTAATGCTTCTCCTTTTTGATATATTTTTCACCTTGGCACAAACTCTTAAATAGACATATGTTTTGTTGCTAGTGAACAGAATACACACACCAGCACAGATGAGCTGCTAGAGATAGGCAAGGAAAATTAATGCACTTGTAGAAAAACTAAGAAGGCAGAACATAATTATTCAAGGATGGATTTCCTCAGAATACTGAGGCTGGCACTTCTGCAAAAGGGAAATAAGACTTTGATCAAATGTTTGCAGGACTCAACTTCCTCTGTCTGTCCCTCTAGTAGAACAGTCTCCCATTCTCCTTTCAGGCATCACAGCATACAGGGGAAAAAACCCTTTTACAACACCAAACAACAAATCGCTAATTCAATCACCAACACCATTTCTTGCAGCACTGCCTCTCAGCTCTCTCTGTCTCAAGAGATCACAGCCGGGTCTACAAGCTATAAAAAAAAGACCATTAAAAATGACAAGCTGCCCAGCTGGCTTTGTACAATACCTGATAGCTCACACTATCATAATTTACATAATGCAAAAAGCATTTACATGAAGAACAGAAAGAACCAGGCAAGAATATGGTAAATCTTCCTACAGTAACTATGCTCACCAGCACAGAAAGGTAGCTAGCAGGACATACCCACTTCCTACCAGCTCTGTACATAGTTATTGCTGCAACCCTCCTTCAAACACGAATCAGTCACCATCATGAAGACATTACTCCTTCCACTTCTCAGCCTTCCCACAAGGTTCCAGGTACAGACATGGCCACCTCATGTTAGAGCAACCCACCTGGGGCTTATAACTATGTGGAGATGCTGGACAGGCAAACATTTCAATCTTTCTTCTCTTACCCAAGAGAGATGCCCAAAACTCTATCGAAGGATAAGAATGCATCACTCTGATCACACAACAGGGTCTACAGAACAGTGGAGGGGGAAATCAAGCTACCTTATAAATTCCTGCACTAACAAGCTTCTCCTTGGGGCACTAGCAAGCCTCTCTACTGCCTCCTGATCCAAGTTAAGTTGTTCTTGTGAGCCACAGCTGTCCTTAAAGGTGCAGGTTTTCCACCTCTAACAGAGGAGCACAAGTTTAATTCTTTTCTCAGTACACTTTTCAACTTTGTCAAGAGGTGAAGAAGGCACTCCTTCCTCTCCAGTGCAGAGTGGTTAAAGTATCTCACTGAAAGGGTAATAGAAAGGAGTTAAAAATAAAGAATTTCAGGATGGGTTACAGAAAAATCATGTGTGGGAGAAGAAAAAAAAAAGTTAAAGCAATTAACTTAAAGAGTTATTCAATTCAGATAGGCTAAGTGATCACAACAAAGCCTTTTTCACACGACACAAGAATTGTGCTAGGGGAAATCTATGAAAACAAACATTTACATAGTGTAGTTTCCATATGACAAGAGGTACAGCATTACAGTACCTAAGCAACTATCAGCACATCAGTGCCTAAAGAGGGCATCAGACCCTCCCTCGAATCTCTGCTAGAACCACATCAATCACAACACAATACCATGGTAAGTCCAAAACGTTCACTACCTCCTTCACTAAAGGAAGTCACTCCTCACAATTAGTAAATAGTCACTCCTTTCACCCCACTATGGGCACTTGCAGGACATCTAGAACCACAAATGCATCCCATTAACCGATTTCCCAGCAGAAACTCCCTGATTTTATAGGCATGACTGTGTTATGGTACTTTTGTAAAAGGTCTCATAAACCTTGAGTTTCTCCATCTTCCCTTTCGAAACACTGGTAATTATAAGCATGCCTTAGGGGAAAGGCAACACCCTATAGAAAAGTACATCTCTGCATTTCAAAAGGTTTGGTAGCACAGTGAGGGCACATCTTCTACCTCCAATACCACTTATGCTAAATAATAACCTTATCCCAAAGACCTTTCACATCTCCAAGGTTTTCCTTCACCCTTTGGGCATAACGTTAACTAGCAGACCCGGTGTGCTACGTCCTCGGTATCGGCAGAGTTCTTCACGAACTAGGCAGGCACCAAAACAAAGTTACGGTCATTCCACAGCTCACCCGCAACGCGCAAAACACTCAGCAGGGGAAAAAACCAAACCAAACCAAACCAAAAAACTCAAACCCGAAACCCGCAGATAACAATGGAAGCTGCTTAAAGCACTGCCGAGGCTCCGAGCACACCCGATACCATAAAGTCAGCTCCCTTCTTCACTAACTCCCTGGAAACAAGCACGGAAGTGTTCGGCGGTAGTGCCCGCTGTCAGCAACGAGACCCACCCCTCACCTCCCCCCACCAAGCCCCAACCCTGAGGGCACCCGGAGGCCTGCGGAGCGCTGCCCCCTCCCCCGAGCCGCAGGGCCCTGCGAAAGGACTCGGGCACAGCTTCCCCCGCCTCAGAGGGAGCCGGGGGCGGGGGGCCGCCGGTGCCGCTGGGGGCGGGCCGGGCCTAAAGCCGCCACCGACGGCGGCGAGACAGAGCGGACCCTCTCCCGCGGAGCCGGCCGGGCCGGGGCCGAAGGAACGGCCGCCCTCACCCCGCAGGAGCGTCACCTCAGGGCGAACTGAGCCGCTGCCTCCGCACGCGCCGGCTCCCCACAACCGCTTCCCGCCTCCGCCGCGCGCCCGCGCGCCAGGGCCTCTTCCCGGGGCTCGCGCACGTCACCGCGCAGAGGGAGGGGGGAGCGGCGGCGCCGCCTATTGGCTGGGAGGCGTTCCGCAGGGGAGGGGGCGGGGGCGCGCGGCGCGGGGGCGGTGGGAAGCCGGGTGGGAGGTGGCACGTGAGGCGCACGTGGGGCGCGCGCCCCCGCCCCCCCCCAACCGCCACATACACGCACAGAGTTTCCCGCCGTTGTCCCGCCCCCCCTCCCCCCCCGCCTTTTCTGTCAGGCGTCGTGGCGGGACGGGGCCCCTCGCCGCCACCTTATTCCGATCTTCTTGAGGCCGACGGTAAAGCGGGGGGGCGTGGGACGGCCGTGACCGCCCGGCCCAAGGTCCTGGGCAGGCTCAGTCAGCACCCGCTTGCCCTCGTCCTGAGGATCCCCCTCCTCCTCCTCCCCACCACCCCCCCGGCACAAGGAAAACTTATTTCAAGGAACTGGGAGGACACAGAAGTCAAGGCTGGGAGGCCTGGAGGACCCGGCGGCTTTATCTGTCCTCGTCCTTCAGAGGGAACACAAAGGTTGCTCAACAAGTGCTTCCCCTGTCGCCCGGGGTTCGGTACAAACACGTGTCCTCCCCCAGTGAGGTTCTTCCAAACGGCTTTATGGGAGCGAGGGCAAATGTTTTTAAAAGGCGGTAAAAATGGAGTGCCTGCCAACTTGAGTAGCACCCCCTGTCCCCCAAGAAGTGTGGTTTTGTGGCAAGGGGGTGTTCACCCTCGCCAGTTTTACCCCGGAGCGTGAGCTGCAGCTCGCCAGTAAGGGGGGCAGCCGAGAAGGGGTCCTGGCTGGAGAGGTCTCCTTCCAGTCCCAGCCTGTACTCCAGAGGGTCAAAAACTGGGTGAAAGGCTGGTGTTTGCATCCTCGCTTTCTTTCTTTCCCCAGGCAGAGACAAGCTCGTGACGGATGGTGAGTCACAGGAACACGTCACCAGCAAACAAACTCTAGTAACCTCTCAGTAGCTGCATTTCCCCGGGTAAATGGGAAAGTTTTCCTAAAGTCAGGAGAACTAAGCCACTAATTTCTTACGGGCAAGTATGTGTCTTTCCTTCTCCTCACCATTTCAGGGCTGGGCTGTGCACCCTGAAAGGTTGTCCCAAACCAAGGTATGAAGCAGGGTATTAAAACATTTCTATCATATTTCACCTTCTCAGATCTGTTAATAAAACAAATTTGCTTTGACCAACACACACCCAAGACACACTCTTAAATGTGTAAGTCTGCTGGAACTATTCAGAAGTTGTTCTAAATAATCTGTGGAGTCTCTGAGCAGAGCCGCTGAGTGAAAAAGTCTGAAACAGATTTAGTTTGCAATGTGTGTTCACACTATTATCCCACCACCCACCTTTCATGCTGCTTAATAGGAAAACTGTTGTAAAAATTAAAGGAAAAAAAATTAAAATCCTATCATTGCTGAAATGCAAATAGCTACATGGGTGATAGCACCAGGAATTTTCACATAAATTTGCCCCTGTTCTTAAGAAGTCGATTTTAACACAATGCTGCTTAGAGATACTCTCAAGTCAGGCTACACATGATCACTGGTGCCCTCATGCTCAAAATGCTGTGCTAGCTATTTACACTGAAGCGTCTTGTGGTGCCAGCATCAGCTGTGTGAGCAAGTGGAAAAGCAAAAAAAAAAAACCTTCAAAAAATTTTCTAAAGGTCAATAAATTGTTGATGAAACTGTTTCATCAAATTAGTAAAACCCTAACTCTGGGTGGAAGGAAACAAGATACCTTTAACAGAAAGAAAGTGCACGTAACCTTCAGAGCTGGTCAGTTTGCTTTTCTTATTTTGCCTTAAAGAGGTGGTGGATAGGTGCCACCAGATTTTATTAGCATCTCTTTGCAAATCTCCCAGGCCAAAGCAGCGCAGTGTGACGGGCACTGAGCTCTCTCCCAGGTCTCTCGTTTTTTTCCCTAGCAGAGAGAGCTATTTCACAGCCTACTTTCCTGTCTGTTTAGAGGCTGTTTACCTGCAGCTCACTGAGGGTGAAAAGCAAAGTGGCTGCTCTTGTTACCTTCCTTCCCATCTTTTACACAAGCAATTGGAAGAAGGCATTGCCACCTCTGCTTCCTGCCACTCACACCCATCGTCTGCTGTTGTCTTCACCATTCCAAACTGCTGCACTGTTTCATCAGCTACATCATTTACTCTGCTTGTCACCACAGTGCTTGCAATCTTGATTTTCTAGAGTGTTTTTTGTTAATCCTATGGGTTGCATTGCTCAACGATTGCCTAACCACAACCGTTCCTGAGCCCTCCTGGCTGAATCACTGTATGGTTGTTCCCATTTGTTGACATGGGAACCTGTGGCCCTGACACACCAACTTTTTGCTTCAGCTTCACTTGCTGTCACCCACCCAATGCCACGCAGCAACTCGACTTCTACAGCACTGCTTGTTTTCCTTTTTTTCTTTCTTTTATTTTCCTTTCTTTTCTTTTAATTTTCTTTTTCCTTTCCTTTCCTTTCCTTTCCTTTTTTAATTTCCTTTCCTTTTTTCTTTCCTTTCCTTTCTTTTCCTTTCTTTTCTTCCTTCCTTCCTTCTTTCCTTTCTTTCTTTCTCTGTTTCTCTCTCTATTTCTTTCTTTCTCTATTTCTTTCTCTATTTCTCTATCCATCTCCCCGGCAGTCTGCATAACAATTTACAGCTCTCATGCACACATTATATACCATCATGTTGACTGGTGACTGCAGACATGCTTGATGCAGTGGTCGCTGGGTGAGCCTGCCTTATGCCTATCAGCTCAGGGGGAGCATAAAGAAAAGCCTTTGCTGTTAATGCAAACATGCTGCCCAGGGTGGCCGGATACATCCACACGATGACTGGTGGGGTCTCTGCAGCCCAGGGGAGGCTCTGGGGAAGCAGCAGCATGGCCTGTACTGGCCAGCGTTATGGGGAGGTGAGGACAGCAGGGGAGGCAAGGCAGAGGGTTGAGGCTTTCACAGCCCCTCTGTAAAATCTCTGCCTGGTCCTGTTCCTTCCTGTCATTTTTGACATTTCTGCAAAATAGATGTGATTAACGCTGCCTACTTTTAATTCTGTGTAACTCTAATTTATTTTCTATTTTAAGATTTTTGGTCTCAGTCTGCCCAGAGAGTAAGTAGCTGTGGTTGTTTCTGATGCCTGCATTTATTGACCAGAATGATTAATTCCTTTAAAACGTCTATCTGGGCTTTAAAATGATCCATCTGAGAACCTCAATACTTCCACATATTTCAGTAAAGTGGACTATGTCCTATAATAAGCCCTTTAAAAGTATAGTTTATAATTTCCCATATTGGATGCAGAATAGCAACATCCTAACGTAGAAATGAAAGAGCTCCCTCAAGTGGTTAAAAATATTGTTACATGTTTAACAATTTTTTTCCTTTAAAAAATAAGTCAGTAATGTTAGATCTATAATGTAAAGCCGGTTATAAATGTAGCAATGCATGAGCTTCCATTTTTGCATAACCAGAAAAAATGGTGTGGAAGTCAGAATGAGGCCAAAACTCAGTCAGGCAAGTGCTGCAGTTAAAAAACAAGCAAACAAACAAAAACTTTTAAGAAACTGTAGAGGACTTCAGCCTGATCTGATAATGCATGATTGAATTTTGGCAGGAAAATCGAAAACTAGCTCCAGCAGACATCACATTGTTGAGGATGCCTAAAGTGTTTATAAATCATAAAGATGGCTTTTTAAAAACTCCAGTTCAAGTTTCCACAGTTCCTGCTATCATCATGTCAAAATTTTGCATGTCATTACCCTTGCTCCTCTTTACTTAGGAGGCATAGGGTTTTCAAAATATTTGGTGAAAGAGATTCAGATCAGCAAACTTTGGAGAAAAGACAGAAGCAGCAGGAATTAAACTCCGACTTCAGCGAGCAATTCCTTGCACAGTTACTTTCCAAGCAATGAAGTTACTGGTTTTGCTGGCAGATGAAACAGTCGGAAAGAAACAACCGCATCCCTCTCGGCAGAGGGCAGTGGTATCCTTACTCAAACATCACATCACTTCTTGCTACTGAACTGAAATCATCCTTAAAAAAAAAAAAAGTGAAGCCCTACTGCCAGCCAGCAGGTTGCTCGCTTCCTCTCCAAGCTCAGAAATCCAAGTATTGAGCTTCTTGCCACGACCAAGGACAGGGTGCAACAGCCAACTTAATTGCTGTGATTCCATTGCTGAAAAGGGAAACTCGCATTATTTTTTGAAGAGCAACTAATTTTTCCTTTCCCTGCCACTTTGAAGTAATAGAATGAATCTTGCCAGCTGGGCTGGTGTAATGGTTGGGGTTTTGTTTAAATTGAGGATGTTGTTTCTTCAGTATATTTAAAAAGGAGAAGATCCTTCTAATCTGGCTAAACATCAAATCATGAAAGGTATTGAATGTGTACAGGTATAACTACTGTCTAACCCTGCTAAGCTGATCTGTGTTTTCTGAAACTCTTCTTTACCCTCTGCAACATACCAGCTTTCTCTTTTTGTTAGGCTCAGAAAGAATTTCACCTGGATCCCAACCACATTATGTATTATCATCATTCTCCTTGTGACACCAGCTCAAACCAATCTCACATTTATTTTGCAGCGTATTCTGCTGCTTATTGAAATTGCATGAAAATATTGAACTGCCTCAGTGAGAGGGTCTCTGAAGTTGTTTCAGCAGGAACACATGGCATTAAATGTGCAGTCAGCCCTGGAAGAGTGACTTCAGAGAGATTAGTTCCAGAACAAGCAGGTCTAGTTACTAGTATTGACTCTCTTGCTTATAAGAGCTTTCTAAATATTTTTGTGGAAACGCAGCACTGAACTTGGCCAGCATCTCCTTCCCGTTCATACAGTAGCAACTGTACATATTCCTTGTGACTCCATAGATTGCCAGCTGTGTTACACAGCTGGGACCCTTCCTTGTGAAGGTAAGACACAGCAGGTAGAAGAGCAGATGTTTTACACCTAGTTTAATGACTGCTTACTAGTCTGTAGTAGTAATCTCTTCCTCTCCATATTTCATAAATATGTGCATCCTTTCTCTTTTCCTAAGCAAATACAAAATAGTTTGCTGTTGCTCTCCCCATAGCTGGTAAGGTACTTACATGGAGAAGACAGTGTAAGCCAGTATTTTCTACCGTTTCATTGTCTCCCATTTATTTGTTACAGTATAAATGTGCTGACCGCTGATGGACATGGAAGAGAATTAGTGCTTATGGAATGACTGGTCTAGGATGATTCCCAAGACAGTTGTTTACAGGTAATCATACAGTCTTACCTATTCTGTACTTTGCAAAGTGCAGGTTATGGGGACTAATAATTTTCTATGTGCAGTAATCAACTATTTCACTTTTCTAATGTGGGAGATTTCCATGGCTTTCTCCACTCCCCACTTGTAGAAACAGAAGCATGTTCTTAGGGCAGGGCTTTCATACACAAGCTGTAATATATCTTTTTTTTATCTTTTAGACTGTCTTCAAAAATAACATGATGAGGCTGTGGGAAAGGTATTGGACTTGAAAGGCGTGGGGAAAAAAAATGAGGTGCTATGGTGAGAAGGGATCAACCTCTTTGAGGGAGTATGAGATCCTTAGGGTCATCAAGGAGAGATCTTACAGAGAAATGTCACATAGGTAGCCATTGTGCTTGCAAGACACATGGGAACACCATGGAGAAGTCTAGGAGCATCGAAATGGCAGCTAGAATCATAATGCCAGAAGTGGTTGACCTTTGTAATGAAAGACTCCCCAAAATATGAGCACATGGGGAAAAATAATCCCCATCAAAACCAGGATATATTTCTCAGAGGAGAACAAATATCTTCATCAAGCCATGGGAAATGGAGTCTCCATTGTAAACTAAGAAAGAAAACGTGTTTTCAGCTTTCAGTTTCGGACACTTCCTCTTTTCCACCTTGTTTTAATCTCTGCAAAGATAGATGACATCTACTGAAAGTAGTCCCAAGCAGGAGACATTTCTAAATCTGCCCAACCAGCTCTTTGGCTGTTTCCATGGCAATGAGGCAGCGTGTCCTGCTGCTCTCCCTTCTGCAAGAGCCTTTCCCAAGCTCGATATGGACCGACAGCACCATGCATTTGTAGCTCCCCTGCCAAAAACTTCCCTCTTCTCTGCTCAAGGCCATTCCCATCTGTTCCTTTCTGCTTCTCCCTGATTCTGGAAACACCTGGCTAGAGAGGGAATCCATCCATGTGTTTGCTTCTCTGCTGCAATGATTCAGGCTAAGGGTGGACTGCTGCCAGTTATACAAGTTGAGAGACTGGAGAGGGCAGTGGCTTCCAACCTTCCTGTCTTGGAAAGAAGTTTTGGGTGATGGAATCCAGATTTCTAGTCTCCCAAAAGAATCGGACTGAAACTTGGCACCTCTGGCCATAGCAACAAGTAGAGCAGTAAAGAATGTACAGACTTGGTACAATGCAGTGCTTATTGAAGGAGATGACAAGCGTGAAGGAACACTTCCAAAACCCTGAATTCAGATAGATCTATGTCACAGCTGAGTCTCTGGCAGCTCTCAACAGCATTTCACTGAAAGTGAAAAAAAAAAAGTCAGAGTTACAAAGCTGAAAGAGGAGCTTTTGCTATCGGCTGAGGACTAGCAAAAATGGAAGGTTATAATGGAACTACACTGGGAGGTGAAGCAATCTGCAGGGTTTGCTGCAGTTGATCTGCATTGGGCTGAGTTGATGTGGTTACAAAAACATCTTTGTGCTCAGCACTCTTCCGTTGTTGGCCTAGTGCCTTGAGGCTTACATGCTTTGGAAATATGGATGAGGAGATGAAAACCTGAGCTTGTTCAAAGGATTTAAATCTGAAGATGGCAGGCCCAGGAGAGGGATTCTGAGTTCAGGCATGTAGGTCATGCAAGAGAGGTCTTGTCTTCACTAGCAAGTTAATATGAAATATAGTAAAAGTGTTCCTGCTAGTTCAACCCTTGCCCACACAAAAAAAATTCCCTCATTGAATAAAGTGGCTGGAGAAACATGAATTGACAAACCAACCAGAAAACAGGGTAAACCTTGAGTGAATTCACTTCATCCTTTACCACTGCCATTTCTCTACAGTAGGGACCCACATTAGCACCATCAAGACTCCCCACAGTTTTTCCACTTGTGCTTTCCTCTCCGACTGCTTGCTCCTTGCTTCCTATTCTTGAGCTTATTCACCCAGTTGCAAAAGGCTTCTAATGCCCACAAAAACAATAACCCATCTTCAGTGCAGAAGTCTTTGTTTTATTATTTTGAAATTGTGTCTAACAAGACTTCATTTTACTGTTGCCTGCTGATCAGACACCAAGTTATGGGAGAATCACTGGTGTGATGCTACTGTAGTTTATGATTTTAGGAGGAAAGATCCAGGCTGAAAGCTTTCTGGTGGCATTCCAAGTAAGCTGTCATAAGAAGAGAATCCAACATGCAAGACCTCAGTGCTGAGGGAAAATCAGAGGGTTTCATCTACTCAGAGGAAAAGTGTAGAACTATAAATGCTAACTCAGTAACTCCCCAGGAATGAGCATGTGCCATGCTGAGACTGAATGCATCATTAGCAAATCCCCGAGGCCGGATCTCTATTTCAGACGGCGCAATATAACAGCTCCAGGGAACATGCAAACAGAGGATGCTGATAATTTCACAGTTGCTGCTTCCCTGTGAGGCAGAAAATAGAAGCGCTCTGAAGCTCTTTCCCAGGAACACAGAAGTAATGTTTTTCAGGGCCATCAAAAGCAGAGGAAGATAGGTGTGTTCCCTGCAAACTGGGAGAAAGGGAAACAGAATAATCTGCTGCCATGGCTGCTAAAGGAGTCTCTTGGCTGATCAGGCAAGCTTTGTGGACTGAAGCTATAGAACTGCTCCCTTGCAGAAGAGACATTGGGGAGGGATATTAAGTTGACTCAGGTAGACGGAAATCTCAGAAGCACGTACAATCCACAGTGGATTCATGCCATATCAGCGTCTCCCCTAGCAGCACAGATTATTAATGCACCTAGTATGTCTGCCCTTTATCACAAGCAACCCATGGGAAAAACTTCCAAGACAGATGACTCAAGGTAATTTTGTAGTGTGACTGCATCCTAAGAAAGAGTAGACAAAAAGGGAAAGGCAGACAGCCAGGCGGTCTCTAGCACGCTGAGGTCAAATTCCCCTTTCTGTCACTCTCGGGTATGAGAAAGTTGAGGACGACACAGAGAGGAAACAGACATACTCCCGTGTCTGCTGGCAGAGACGGACAAGGCACCAGGCAGACTTAAACATACACTCGTGTGAGCACAACGATATAATCTCTCACTATCAGAAAGAAGATGCCCGGGTTTCACTCCTAAATGTCTCAACTTCTCTGCATAGTTCAGATTGCACAGTAAATGCCTCAGCTGTATGAAATGTGCTGCTGGCTCTGGGGAGGTATTATTTCAGGTTGGCTGCAGCTGGGAGTACGTAGCATGACTTCAGGCCTCATTAGATGCACACTTGACAAGCTTTCTGCACAAACATAAAGGGAAGAAAGGTTTTCTTAAGAAAACAAGGCTTATACAGTTGTCCTATGTGTGTGGGGAAGGGAGCGTCTGTCTGTCTGCCCCAGCTGTCTTTTACCTCCCAGTAACTTTTGAACCTGTTGGCCAATTTTATGCAAATCAGATGGAGGGACAGAGGTTCCAGAAATATTCAGTTCCTATGAGTTTTGTGAAAAATTCAGCCTAGTTTGAGGACAGAATCTTAATTAATGCTCTGAATAGAGGAAACCTGCAGATGAACTCAACTTTTATTAGAATAAGAATTTAAATTGGCAGGGGTGACTGGAGCTCATCTAGTCCAGTCTTCTGTTCAAAGCACAGCCAGCTTCAAAGTTAGATGAGGCTGCTCAGGGCCTCATTTTGAAAACCTCTGAGGTGTCAGAGAATCCACTCTGGACCTCACCTTCACAAAACAAGTGTATTGAGTGCAACTCCTTTGGCTCTGCTGAACATGGAATTAATTTGCCCCCCTTTTAGAAGTGGCAGATGATGGGAAAGCCTGCAACAATCCCCACACCAGGCAGTCCATAAGACTCAGCTTATGTTGAATACATTTAACCAGGAGCTAGTTACTTTATTTTGGTGTTCTGTGTTAGTTAATGATTACAAGTACAAAGGTCAGACTCAGAGACACAAGGCTTTGTATATCTCATTGTTTGATTTACCAGAAGCTACAAGGGAAGGAGCACTGCTCTGTGTAAGTGGGAACTACAGGCTACATATCCAGCCTGACAAGCTAATGAGAAGAAGTCAGTCATTAACAGAAGACTTGCTGCTAGGCAAACACACACAGCTGGTATGGGAGAAGAATATCGATGTGAAATGAGACAGTGTAGTTGTTTTTTTTATAAGACATTTCCTACTTCAGCAAGTTTACAGTCTAAATAAAGACCACACAAAACACATTAAGAGCCTGATCAGAGGAAGATTTGGGCTTATGTCTTTTCCAAAAGGTTTGGTAATGAGCAGAGACGCAGAATTTGCAAAGAGAATGGAAATATTTGCATGTTTAACAGAAGGAACAAGTTTTAAATTTAAGTGAGATCTGATTACAAATGTATATGCTTCTCTCTTGGGTACCAGCCTATTCTGTGCACACACACACATACGCGTTCACAGAAACATCTTACAAAACCCTGATGCTTTCTCCTGCTTCAGTTGTACAATTACCTTTTTCTTTAGAGTAGTTTCACGCTACTGAGCATTAAAGCTGGAAGCTGAAAAGCATGGATATTTAATACTATATAACTGTGTGAGGAAGGAACACAATGTCATTTGAAAGATAATCACTTACGATTCTTGCAAAAATAAATAAAAAAGCCTGCCAAGGAAGAATCTATCCGGACTTTGTAGAATGAAACAATAACAGTATTTTAGACCAAACTTTGACTTTTAAAAGTGGTTTAATTATTTAGGACCATTGCATAGAGCATGACACCATTCATGGCCAGGGCACATGGGCATTTACCAAAGTGGTCCAGAGCAAGGCTGGATCCCTGCCATCCTAAATTTGTAACACAGAGCACCAATCCTGCAAGAAGTTGTACCCTCAGGCTTCCTTATAAGATCAAAGACTAAATTCAGAAGTGTACAATACAAAACAATACCAGGAGTGCAATCAGAGGGAGATTAATTATTGTAACAAGGGCAACTTTGGAAGACACAGTTTTCCATATGATTTAGAAACGGGAAGTGAAGGTGCCAGGAACTCACCAGCTGGCAAAGTATTCTGAGCATGAGTGACAGTGTGAGGAGGCAAGAAGATAGAGGTGAAGGACTTGTAAGGGGAAACTAGCACATGAAGCAAAGAGCACGGAAAGGAAGCACTGCTAAGGCTGGATTCTTAATGGTCTTTTCCAACATAAATGATTCTGTGATTCTAATTCTGTCTGGTTTTAGCTGCACGTCTTAGAAAAACAAGATAAGGATATTTTTTTTCTGGCTAATGTAGCCTTTATTTTGTTTTGGACTATCATGGTGGTCATTCTAATTCGAATACAGTACAGTAGTCACCAGAGGAATCTAAGGTGGGATGAGGTCAGTCTCAGAGGCATTGATGGAGGTACCACAGTATAGTATTGTGCTCTGAAGCGTTTGCTATCCCTTATCTAAATGTCAGCTCTCTGGCTACAAACCTCTCAGGGAGAGAAAAAAGAAAACACAGGAAGAAAAGCTTCCATCTGCAAACTACAGAACCCCCTCGCTGTCCAATGAGCTAGTAAGGTTTCAAATTAGGAACCACAAAAATTAGGCTCCTAAACATGAATTAAGTCAACCCTGGAACTCTGGTGGCAAAACACTCCTATTGACCCACCTGCAAACAAATGCCTAAAAGCCTGAATCATCACCAGCGTTGTCGAGGGACCTCATAATACCTCAGCAAATGTACTTTACCAGTGACCACACTGTGCAAGCTGAGTACTAATTTGCAATTCCCAGCAGATGCAGAGACTTGTCATCATTTTTGTTTAGTAGAGGCAACATTTTCCATGGAAAAAGGCAAACAACCAACATTCTTAATGTTCTTATTAGCATACCCTTCTGCAACCTTTTGTGCCTTAAACAGATGCTTGGGGAGGGTGGTGCAGCTGTAGTATTTACAGAAACATATCAGACAGGAAAACAATTACTGAAGAAGTCCTATCATCTGCTTATTCCATGTCTCCCCACCTCTGGCTTTACTCTGACGGAGGTTGTGAAAAGGTTATGGGCTATACCATGAAGGGTATAATTCTTGCAAAACCTCAGCACAGTTAATGTGTTGCTGTTTACAGTTAATAGACATGTACACAAGGACCAGCCACACAGTTATGATGCATGATGGTGGTTAGTTACATAGTACACCTAACACAAAACCACAGGACCAAATAAAAGAAGAAAAGGGATACCTGAGACGCTGTAGCAAGCTGGCTGTCCCTACACACAGATACACTCATCTTTTCCACTACAACACCATACACCCAGGCCCTTTCCTCCCTTGGCACAGAGCCCTTCATTTGCTTGCTCTCCTGGTAGGCGTCTATGTTTAGACTAGTAGCTGGCAGTGTCAGATGAGTGGTTTGAATGAGGATAATGCTGAAGCAGCATCAAAGAGATAACAAAAGGTTGGTAGCACTGAGGAAAGTGCTGAGTTGCGTGGTGGGATGTAGCATTTGGGGGAGGGTGTGTGTGTGGAGTTTTTATTTCGGCTATGGTGGAAGAAAGAAGAGTTATTAACAGGAAAATTCATCTGTCAAGGGCTGCACGTGAACCCTTCTGCGCTGTTGGGCAAAGTCTGTTAGAAAACCATGCTTCCCCAGAAAGCTTTTGTTCATAGACTCCCATTGAACAGGCACATGAGTACCACAACCTATCTTGCATGCACTGTACATAAATCCTAATTTAAATCATAGTAATGATTCAAAATAACTTTTAACACTGAAATACTACCTATTGTGCCATGAAAGATATGTGCAGACAGCACATTTTAAGAGCTGTCAATCAGACATGAAAGGGTGAGTGCTTGTACGTGTTGCACCAAGAAACAACATTCTCCTTTGAAATGGCTCAGCACTTACAAGCTTTCAGTGTTTATTGCAGAGTAACTAACCTTGTGTCAAAAAGCCTTTTTCAGATTTTTAAATCTTGTTGTTGTTGTTGTTGTTGTTAATGCCTTTCCCAAGAATCCCTCCATTAAGGCTAAGAGGTGGCTGCCTGGTTTTCACACAGGTGAAGTCTGGGGTGTTAGAGGGACACTGAGCAGCAATGCCGCGGGCCATCTAGTGGACATTACACATTGCCTTTGCAGACATTCCAGGGGAGTTATGGCTGTCCTGAGCTCCACAACTTGTTCTGGTATTGCAATAAAAGCATAAAAATCCTGACATGTTATGGACATGTATCCCTTCCTCTTGAGAACTCTCCAAATGCCTCAGTCAGGCCTCTGTTGTTCTAGGCACTTAACAAATACCTTAACTAATACCATCCGTGTCCTACACACCAGCCAAATGTTTAACACAAATCTGTTTCTCTGTGTAGCTTTGATATGCAGAAGGTACATGAGCTGGAAGAAGAGCAAAGATTACTCCTAGAATTAATTTTCAAGCCACCGATGGAGTACTGGTAGTTAATTTTTCGTAAGTTACAAACAGAAACTGCCCAGTTGACTCAACACTTAGTTAGGCTCAGGAGTCTCCAATTTGTCCACAGGCTTCTTCTGGCACAGAATCCGTACTTCAGGCAGATGACAGCAGCATGCTCGTGACATGTAATGCAGAGCGCATAAGACTGCTCAGCCTGCAATTATTTGATTGTGTGATTTTTGGAGCACGTTGTGGATGTGGAGCAATGCATTGTCAGTGCTTAGAAGAAGCTTCAAGAAATGGATATATGGTGAATATTTAAAGTAAGTTCAGAAGCATTTCTAGAAATATCACATTTCTCATCAGGCACATTACTGTAACCTCAGTGCTGCCTTTGTTCCTTGGTCCTTTTTATCCCTTACTCAAACAGCTCATGAGACGGCAGATTGACTGGAAGCCTAAAATCACCAGGAAGACAGTCAACTGTTACTGATGCCTCATTAATGCACGGTGCCAGACCTCTTCAAAAGAAATTACCTTCTGAAAAACAACCTATTCCTGATACCACATGAGGCTGATAACATCACAGCTGATAATAATAGGTAGCACTGATAAAGATTTTACCTCTTCAAAGCACTTTGTAATCTTTGCATGGTTAATAACCATGACACTCTGTGAAGTAAATACTTAATTAGCCCCCATTTTAACAATAAGGAACAGTGTGGCTCAGTGTCATCTGTGACTCAGTAGCACAGAGTCATTTTCAGTTTGGGGAGTTTCTTGTTTATATCCCCATTGCTCTTCTAGCAGGCACTCTAGAAGAGCAGTCACCAACCAGGGCTCAGCATCCCCTGTTTATACAATACCATATAAACAAAGTTGTTAGGAAGACCAAGTGGGGTACAGTCTGAGGGTAGGGCTTGTTTAGCACACAACCAGGAATGGCTGGGGCACTGGTTTTGAAGCTTTTTTAATAGGGTACAGCATGATTTTAAAATACTGTTATACAACAGCAAATGGTAGCCATGCTGCAGCCTTCTTCCCCTTGCAACAGGCCTGTTTAGAAAGCTCCTGCCTAACTCCATTCCCAGAGCGAGGTGGCACCACCAGTTAAGACATTTCTGTGTGTCAGACAAGTTCCGTGCAGTCGGACATTAACATAACCCACAGTGAACTGCTACATGTGCACAAGCTGCTGGTAGAGAGAATGAGGGATTTCATGAGGTCTGAGGAATTAAGAACAGTGTTTAAACCCAATTCTCTTTAGTGCACTTAGGTATAATAGTCTCTTGACACTGGCATCTTCTTTTAAAATGCTAATGGCCTTCCTCTGGATAGTTTTTTTAGGATCAGCAAGTAAAAGGCATTAGGAAAGAAAAATAGTATTTCTGTTGATTTTTATAGTGGTTCTCTCCTACATGGCAACTGCAAATGGCACGAGGGAGTTCTATGTTTGTTGTCTTTCTACAGTCTCCAGAGAACATATATTTTGTTTACAAGGCAAACCATTTATAAATGCCAAACCCTGCAAATTCTAGCTAGAATGAGACCAGGAAATATCTCCACTGCAGAGTTTACCCACAAGGGCCAGTTCTGCCTGGGACTGTCCATCCTGCAGAGACATCCTCTGCTCATATACACATAACCATGCCCATACAAAGTCCCGGACTTGGCAATGAGTACCCCATGCCACACTCCAGATGTTGCCAGCACTATTTTAAGAACAGTTTTGTTGTGTGTTATTAGCAAGTCTGTCTGTAATTCCTGATCTCCCCAATGTTCTTAGTCCATTAATTTAGTGAGTTAAGGCATTTCTGGCTCCACGTGCTCCTCACTCCCATTTACTCCAGCCTGTGTCAGCATACACACCAGCCCAGCTGGATGAGCCACCCCTATTTTAAGCAGAATTATTATTGCAGCAGGGTGCAGTTTGAGTGCATGTGACAGTGTGGACAGCATTTCAGTAGCACCTCATGACCCTGGGAAGGTAGAATATGACTTTAGAATTCCTGTTGCTAGGAGTTTCACGCAAGAACACTGACTTTCATGGAGCTCAGAGAGGAGCTTCTCACCTTCCCACCCCAGCACAGCCACACAAAGGTTGGTCTGGCCACAGGTTGCTGTGGCTCCTCGGAAGCTGGCTGGCTCTGAATGTTACCAAGCCAATTTGTCACTGTCATGTCAGTTCTCAGTGATGTGGTGAGGGCATCTGAGATCAGCAGCATTGTGGTTCATCCACGATGAAGCAACACTGCCAAAGCATTGCTGAAATAGTAGCTAGCATGGAAAGCAAAATACTTCCAAATGCCTGGGTCCTCTCAACTGCAACAAACACCATTGTCTTTCAAAGTGAAACGAAACCTCTTCCCTTCTCCCTTGAACTGGAGAGCCTTATGCTAATATTTAACAGTGTACCAGTTCGCTACAGAACAGAGTGTACGTTCAGCCACCCGATGACAAGACGCTGCTGCCAACCATGCCTGGCCACCAACATGCCTGATGTTATTCACACAGCATGCCTTCCTCTTCCTCCACGCCCTCGGCCAGGAGAGCAAGTCCCAGCAGGAGCCCAGGGAGCTCGCCTGGGGCCCGGTGAGCTGCGGAGGAGGAAAACAGGCCCACTGCTGCTCCCTTCTGCGGCCCGGTACGCGGCCCTTGGCTTCACACCTCACGCCTGCGTGGGTTCGTAGGCGAAGCAGCGCGGCTTTGGCCTACAGGGAAAGCGTGTTCACGGGGCCGGGGCTCCGCTTCGCCATGAGCAGGGCAGCCTTGGGGCCGGGGCCGGGGCCGGGGCTCCGCTTCGCCATGAGCGGGGCAGCCTTGGGGCCGGGGCCGGGGCTCCGCTTCGCCATGAGCAGGGCAGCCCTTGGGGCCACGGCCGCGGCCTTCGGTCGGGTCGCCCGTGCCGGGCCTCAAATCGCGGCCAAGATGGAGGGACCTTCGGCGGGCGCAATCCGACAAGCAACCCGGGGTCCGGCTCCGTGGGTGCTCCCCCGATGCGCCTGTCCCCGCCACGGCCACGCCGCCCGTGCGGCCCTGCGCGGGTGACTGCGCGACCGCGTGTGCCGGGGGCGGTCTGGGCGGCCTCCCTCGGAGGACCGGAGGTGGCTGCGGGAGCCGCTCTGTCCCCTCTCTCCCGGCGCTCTGTGGTTTAAGATGGCGGCGGGGGCTGAGGGGGCGAGTCCGTGATCCCAGGCCGGAGCGCCGCGGGGGCCGGCGGGGGCGGCGAGGCGGGCGGGAGCCGCCGGGCCGCGCCGGGGGCGGGGAGGAGCGGGAGGCCGCCTGCCGGGCCGGGGAGCGGCGGCGGCATGTGAGCGCGGGCCGCGGCCGGGAGCGCGGCGATGGGGCAGCAGGTGGGCCGCGTCGGGGAGCCGGGCGCCGGGCTCCAGCACCAGCCGCCGCCTCAGCACCAGCAGCAGCCGCGGGGACTGCGGGGGAGCAGCGCGGCCAGGCCGGCGGGCCGCCGGCGGGAGGCGGCCGGGCGCACCGCCGAGGGAGGAGGCTTCAATATCTTCACCCAGCACGGTGAGGGGCCGGGCCGGGCGGGAGGGGCCGGGGCTGGGGAGGGGGGGCTCCCGCCTGCGCTCGCCCCCTGCTAGAGGGTCGGGTGGGGGGGCTCCGGGAAAGGGACGAGATCTCCCTTCCTCCCGCCCTCCCTCCCTCTTTTGTTGTTGTCGGTTTCACTGGGGGAGGGGAGAGCTGGGGGAGCTGGCGGGGTGAAGGAGAGGCGCCTCTCGCAGGCGGGGAGAGCCGGGCAGCCCCTGCCGCCGCCGCGTCCCGGGGGATGCTCGCCTCGGCCCAGCCCGCAGCCTGGCAGCGAGCTCGGGGCCGGAGAAACTTCCCCCGGAGCTGGGGACAGGGAGGGACTGCCCGCCCTCCACAGCAGAAGCGAGGTGGCACCACCGGGAATCAAAACTTGCAGTGCTTGGTAGCTGTCAAGGCGGCGGTTCCTAGCTCTGGTTTTGTTTACAAAGGTAAACGTTACATGTGCTTTGTCTTTCTGTTTACTGAGGCGCTTATAACTCGCCCGTCTAGATCTGTAATTCTCTGTTGCTGTATAGCTCCTGACAGAGCAAACGATTTTGTTTTGACTGGGGTATTACAGCTGCCATCCGATTCTCAGCTGAAGTTTTTGCCTGTCCACTTCTATTCTTATTGCTGTAAACTGATACTGGAAATGTTTAATGCAACATGATTAGTTTCCATAATCTCTCTTAGGAGAACCCCACAACTTCAGATCCCCCTTTGTAACTATGTGGTTTTTTATTATATCTATTTGGCAACGTCTTAATGCAATGCACAAGTTTTGGAAGGTACGATCAACCGAAACCTGTCTGCCTTGACAAGCATGTTGAGAATAGGTGCGTGGAGGCACCTCTAATCCTAAAGAACTGAATCTGCTATGGAGAGCTTGGCTGGTTTGGCTTTAGGTGGAGAGAGATGTCAGTGTTTATGGAGCAAGGCTGCTTCTGACAATACATATTTTCTTTTGCTCAATAGAATGAGCATAGGCAAAAAGATTAAGGAACATGCAACCAGCAGTCTAAATGTAAATATCATCTGCTGTGACTGCTGACACGTAAATAGCTATCAAAACAACAGCGCAGCACTAAATCTGGTTCTTAAAATCTCAGTGTTACCACAGCTTTTGAGTTCAGGGAGTAGCATCAACTTTAAAACCAAAACAGAACTCTGTGCTTGCTGAAATGCCTGACCTGCTATTACTACGACTAAAACTAAGGATTACTATTTTATTGCATCTTTCAACCATAGTATCATCAACTGTCATCTTTGTATTTTTGTACTTTAAAAGGCACTTTGGCAGAAGAATTACTATAAAATAGACAAATAATGTAAATTCACAATGTTGGGAACAGATCTTGGAAGTTATGCACGTACCCCACTTCTTTCACTACGCTGAAGTCTGAGTCTTTAGCAGCAGAGCAAAATTGCTGTGTAGACTGCTAAGTGTGACTTAGCAGGCAAGAGCACTCCTGCTAATGACAAACTGTCCATCTTTTTCTGTTTTGATACCAAGATGGCTATTTGGTTCTTGCTCTCACAAGGCAAGGACAGAAAGGATGTTTGTGGGAATTATGGTACAGCACGTGGGGACATGCGATTACTTCAGAATAACACAGTTAAGACTGACTCAAGCGCATCTTTTCATTTATTGCTACACGTTTTGGTAGTAATTTAGTACAGCATCCTGAACAAATCCTTCTAGCTCCTCCCTCCGCCCTGCTACATTTTAAAGGTAGAAGGTAGGGGGAATTATTTACATGTAGTGGCAGGGAAATGGAGAGAAAAATCTTTCTTAAGCATGCACACACCCCAAATAGACAAATTATGCGCTCTGCCAGCCCTTCTGCTCTGTCTTCCCTAGACCTAGAAACAAGAATGAGCCTGGAAAGCCGACACGCTCTGAATAAAACTGTTCAGTGGCATATAAAAAGAACATTTCTCTCTGATAACAGTGATTGTGTCTTTTAAAATAATTACTGTTTATATTGCTTGGGTTATCTGCTTCAGCAGTAAGGTAATGGATATCATTTTACTTAGGTTTTTGTTGCTTCTGTTATTTTCTTTGCAGATTGTAAAGGAAGATGTGTCTATTGAAAATAAGATACAACTTTTTATTCTTTTAGGTTATGTGAAAGGGGTGGGGTTTTTTGGCAATCCAAAGAGTTTTAGGGCAGGCTTCAAACTCCTATCCCGTCTTGGTGAATACCTCAGCCGTGTTAAATTGTTCCCTGATTCCATCCACATTTTACTAGAAGTGAGTGAACAACTCATTATTAATAATCTGTACCAAATGCTAGTCAAAGTTGGGTACCTATTTAAATACTTGTCTTGGGCAATATCCAAAGATTTTTGTTGTGTTCCTCAATCTGAAGTTCACTTCCTTTCTCCGAGAAATTGTTTCTTGTGATCCTGACTCCCCTGGTCTGAGAGAATTTTTTTTCTCTCAGCTTCTGTTCTTATTTTTCATTTACTGACCTTGTTCTCCTGTTTCACTTAACCTGGCTTTCTGCTAGCTTTCTTTAAGTGCTACGCTTCTTTTGCTGAGACGCTGTGGTTGCTGGTGATATGACTTGATCCAGATTCCTCTTTACTAGTCATTTCTTTCTGAACCTGAACCTCCCATCCTGTCTCTAGGACATGTATTCACAGTGTCTGAAAAGTGATGGAAAAAGCACGAGATTATGGGCTAGCACTCTTGGACCAACGACTAAACCAGCCCGTCAAAGGATGAGCCTGGATTATCTACCTTCCTTGGCTTTCCTTGATAACAGTCATTGATGGGAGGAAGACAACCTGTTGACTGTGCTAGACCCTTACAGGTATAAATCCCTGCCTCAGCTCATGTTGGCAGATTTCATACCATACTGTGCCAGGAGTGATGTGAACCTTACTCAGTACTCTTGCCAAAGTTCATTTTGAGGGGTTGCTTCTTCTGGATCGTTTATGAAAAGGATGGAAGTAAACAATGTGTTCAGCCTCAGACCCATTTTGCTACAGGATTTTGAAGAATAGCTTGTGTCAAATCAATAAAGTGTAAAATCGTTTATGCTAGGCTACCGAAAACCTGAGAAGAGCATTTTTACGCAATTAACTTGAAGTGTAGTTGTCCTTGAAAAATCGAGAGATTGAGTTGAACCAGTTTGTCCCAAGTGTGTTTGCTGTGTTACAGTTGTGTAGGAGAAGCACTACAGGTATACAGGCACTACCTACTTCAGGATTTATTTTTGGAAGAATCAAGGAATTTGAAGATGTTTTCTGTTTTATGGAAAGAACAAGGAAATCTGTATTGTGGCACCCCACTATTCTATCATGAGAACAGACATCTAGACTCCTGGGGGTTTCAGCTCACCATAGTATTGAATTCTGTGAGCACTGCTGTGAAGTTGAGCAGAAAAGTCCTAAGCAAGCAGATATACTGGCGTGATTTGTTAGCCATGGAGCAGAGTTCTCCAAGATAGAAAAGATAGTCATGGATTTTGCAGCCTTTTGCAATGAGCCCTTCAAAGCGCCCCATTGCCAGCATTCCTAGCACGTAATCTGTGACTTATAAAAGCAAGCAATGGATCATCAAGCATGTTGGTTGCTAGTAATGTACTAGAAAGAGTGTAAACAGAAGGATTATAAAACACTTGTGTTCCCACGTACACTGCATCAGAATTGACTAGTACCACAGGGACAACAACTCAAGAGGGAGAAGCTGTAGCAAACACTAGTTATGATCAAATTCTTACAGTCCAGTGCAACCAGAAAAGAAGTACTTGGTGCCATTACAGGATGAGCTTGCTTTCCCTTTCAGAGAAGGAATAGGGGAGAGAACAGTAAAGTAGGTTATCTACTTACCCTTCCAGTAGTTTGTTTGAGGGAAGGGGTACAACTGATGACAACCAACAACTTCCAAGTTGCATGGGCTCTGCTTGGTTCCTTGTGTGACCTTTGAACAATGACATGCTCTAATTTTCTTTCTGAAGAGCAGTGATAACTGCCTACTGTACCAAGATATTCTTTGGAATGGTGTTAGCATGCTTTTCATCTCCAAAAAGACTTGCTGAGTGTTGTAGAAAAGGTTCTGCAGGAAAATCAGATTATTTAAATCCTGGCTGGGAAGCCTTTGCAATACCTGTTTGCAATACTGCTACAGTTGCCTTGGTGATATATTTTTGGGGTAGTGGAAGACTGCCACACTTGAGCTTTTGATCCAGCAGGCACAGGACATTTGTTCCCTGTTTTGTTTTCTAGAGGAGGAGTTTAGCAACCTTTTACTATGTGTATCAAGGTCAGGCAAGATAAGCCTATACTTTTAAAAATAAAATTATCATTAAAGCTCCCCTAAGGCAGTTGGAGTGCTATGCCACATGATAAAAACATTCTAAAATAGGAAGAAGCATAAATAACACTATCCCTTTGAAATTCAGTGAAACTGAAGGGCTGGATGCAGGAAAATGGAAAGAAGGAGAGAAAATAGGGTCAGTTTAACAACTGCACTTTGTGGACCGCCTAAAATGTTCCTTATTTTTCATTCCAGTGAAATGCAGCAAGCTCGGGTCAGAGCTACTTGCCCGCAGACTTTCCTGTCAGTAAATGCCCTGTGCAGATGGAATATAATCATTGTATTCAGTGCCTGACTCTTTGTACTGTAAATCAGAAATCTTGTGGGACCTTAATGTGTAAATAACTCTTAACTAATTATTTGGGGAATAAAAGGTAGTTCAGCTAAGTGTCTAGAGGAACATCTCCTGTAGAACATGAAATTATAGATGTGTTCTCTATTGCATCATTCTCCGTGATATCTAGGTTATTCCTGCAGGTTCAGTTGCATTCAATACTCATTTTTATACCTTGTCTTAAGTTGGGATTTTTGCATACTGTATTTTGCAAATGAGAGGACTCTACCAACTTGATGGGAGGGACAATATAATACAGACTACCAATCTGTTATAATTCCTGGCGTAAGTATATTTCCTATGTACTTTTCGCATAGACAGGGGAACGTAGTCTGAAGAAGGTAAGACTGATATAAAGTTACTTCAAAAGACGTTAGTCAGAACTAACTTAAATCAAATTTCAAAGCCCAGACAGATCTCTGATTTCTCAGTTCTCCCCATGCAGCAGATGGTGTGGTACAAGTTGTTCTAGCAATATTTCACAAACTTGCTATTGCTTGCAAGTGCAATGTTTTGCAAAAAAAAAAATTGCGGGATTTTTTTTGGAAATAGGGACATGGCCAAGTGAGCAAATCAGTGGAAAGTGAACGTATGAGCTATTGCACACAAAAGCAAATTGTCACAAGTGGCTTAAATCATCTTTTTTAATCTAGTGGGACTGACAGCTCACATACTTAGAGTTGGAAGATAGTTGGACTATCTCCTAGAGGTGCTGTAGCAGGGTTGGCCTCAGGAATATTTTATGGCTGGTACTGATTACAGATTCTGGGACAGTAGGCTTGAAATCATGTTTTCACTGGTGTTCAGAAGTGACTTGTTCTGTGACCTACTTACTTCAGCATGTCATGTTTGTTTGTTCTTAAAGCAGGCCAGTCCTTGCTGAAGTCAAATCATACTTTTTAGATCTTTGTTTTATAGATGAAGCTAGGTGATAGTTAGCGTGATTTATTCTAGCCCATTTCTCTTAGTTGTCACAATTTAATGTTTCCATTAATAATACTTATTATCCTTAAACTGCCTTTTAAGTACTGCTGACAGCTGACTAGTTCACACTCATAAGAAACGATGTTAAAATCCAACTAATATAAAAGAAGAAACAGCAGTTTATACTTATTCCAGTAGGGATGCATGTGAAAGTTATTAAATTAATACAGTTAGGTTTTATTTAGTGACTTGCTGAGTTCATTTTCACCTGGTTGTATTTCAGAAAGTCAAGGATGGATGACTACAGACTAAAACCTCACCTACATTATAACTGTTTCAGAATCTGATATCCTAAACCACTGCTTGCCAAACGGTTAGTAGTTCTTTCAACAGTGTGTAATTATGAATGATGCAAAGCTTGGTAGCTGTAGTGCAAATGGCCCCTTAACTGGGTTTGCAGGTGAATCTACAAAGTAAGCATACAGGTTTGTTCTTAACAGCATTCAGAAGAGTATTTACTGGTAAAGAAATATTTCTCGTCGTCGTTTGAACCACCAGCAGTCTCTCTTTCCCTCAACACAGCAGGAAAGAAACAAAAGCTTGCGCTGAGTGGGGTAACGCTGTTGACTTGCTGGGTCTGAAGTAATGGTTCTCTCACCATTACTGCATCATCCCTGACATTTCTCTGGTTTTGTGGTTATGAAATACTTTATTTTAAAGGCTGATCTTGGTATTATCCATTGAGATTATTCTCTCTAGAATAAGTGACTGTTAGAAAACCATTGAGGCTTCCTGTTGGTAACACTGTAAACCACAACAACAAAGCTTAGTTATATTACCCGTATCTGCTTAGGAAGTTTCATGTGCTTTGAGGGCTTTCCATAAAGACATGCGCATCTCCCAATATGATTGCTTATCTGCAACTGTGTATAAGTTAACTTTTTAATAGGTGGCTTTCAGTATCAGCTAAATTAGCACAGGAATTTCAAAAAACAGTCCAAAAATAACTTGCCTTTTTTGAAGGGGAGACAAAGATGCACAGAAGTACTTCACTGAGAACTGAACTGGTTTTATTTCAATCTTCTAGTGCTCTTTAAAGTCCATTTAAACATATTTCTTTTAAGACTGAACTTTTTCAAGAAATTCCTTTCCTATTCTCCTGTCCTTCCCTCCCAAATGTTGTCCTTAGGATCTCAGTCTTACTATGATACTTCTATTAAAAATAATTACATGCATTAATAAACTTGGAGCTTCACTTATGTTGATTTGAAAGTATTCTATGATAATAGTAATGTGAGAATTGGGACTACAATTATGTAAGAAAAGTAGCTCTTCAGAGAATGAAAATTCATTTTCTGTAGGACAGTTCTGCATTCCCTCATCCTTTGCTAATGTTACTGGTTTGGATTTTGGGCTCTTCCCTGGTTTGTTTGGTGGGGTTTTTTTGTTGTTTTTGTTATTTAATACTAAAGTGACACTGAAGTAGCTGCTTCTTGCTATAAGCTATACATGGCAAAGGCATAGGCGCTATCTCTTGCTGCTGTTGGGGTCAAATTAGGAAGCAAATTAGAGGATAGAAAGATGAGAACGTTCTGGATTTGTGACCCTATGCACCTCCCAGTCTATTTCTCCTTCCTTTCTCCTATGATAATCCCAACAACAAAGCATCAAGTATGTCTTTGCTGTTCCTACTTGTCAGCATCTCAACTAGGATATGTAGGATGAACTATGGAGAAGAGTATCTCCAAAAAGACAGATAATGCTGGAGAGGAAAGAACGGGAATAAGGAAAGACTGGAAGAAGAAAAAAGAGTAAGAGATGATCTTGCAGCTTCTCCCTAATAGTTCATTTCAGTACACAGGAGATTGTATTTTGACTGTTCAGCCTTGGAGATAATATTTTAAAATAAAATCTTGGGTATATTTAATAATTGTTGAATGAGATAGGTGGGCCTTCTAAACTGATCTATAAGATGTTAGAAGTAGATTACTGACCGATGTCCCTGTAATGGGCAGCATACCAGTTGGGGGATTTCCTCACATAGACTGGAATAGAATGGACTTTTTCAGTTGGAAGGGGCCTAAAATGATCATCTAGCCCAACTGCTTGGCCAACTCAGGGCTGACATAGCTGGTGACTGATACCAGGCACAAAGAGATGAGGAGTTCCAAGCTCCTGGAGCGCAAGCAAATGTTAATTTGCAGGACTGTTTGTTTTCAGAAGGAAAAACTCACCAACAAGACCTCCTCCTCCTGTTCACTTCTTACTAGAGGTAGAATCAAGCACCATTGAATAGTGAATACACATATACACTCTTTAGAGTTCACTTGTGGGATTTACAGTGGGTTGGCATAAGATACCGATAATCACTTTTGTTGGAGGTTAAGTGTGCTCAGCACCATGGCTAATTTTGAAACAGGTGTCAGGCTTGCTTCTGGTTAAAAGAAATTATATTAGTATTGGCTGTTATGGTGGTAGTATGTAGCAGAGTTCATGAAGCGTTCCTGTTTTCCAGATTCCATGTTCAGTTAGACCCATAATTTTTGGAAAAGTTGACTGTAGAGAGTAGTGTGCCTGTACAGTAGACACACCAAAACATACAGGAATTGCAAAGTGAAGAAACACTTCCTCATCACAAATCTGTGTACACTCCAACATGGCCTAGCCTAGAAGCTTGTTTAAATATTGTCATATCCAAGTAGATTAGTATTACCTCCTACATTTACCCTAAACATCAGGGGTCTAAAAGGTGTTTACAGAGCATGGATCTGTTTTCTAGACAAAAACCGGAAATATTTGTACATTTTAATTTTGTAGCCTCCGGATTGTGAAGATAACCCTTCAAACCCAAGCTGGAGTGTAAATTAATATAATGAGGCCTTCCTTAGCTTACAGGGTCAACTCAGTTTCTCAAGATTATTTCAAAGCCTTTGCTGCTCAGGGTTCATTTTGCTAACCAGCAGTGTCACAGAGTTAACAAGACTGTTCAGTTTTACTGCTGCTATTCAGAAACCTGTGGGAGGCTGTGCAACTGATGAGAATATCAATTTTGTGTTGCTGCTTAGAAGAGCCAAGAGCAGAAGCAGAGACAAGATACAGCTATGCTAGTATCTCTGACACTTACTTAATTATAGAAGAAAACTAGAAAAATTATTTAGATTAGCCTTGAAGGGATTTAAAAAGAAATAATTTTAAAGTGTTATTTCCAGTCCAGCAATCTAGTATGTCAGAACTTGCCCATTAATGAAACTATGGTGACTGTTCAGGAATAAAAGAAGTCTGTTTATGCAAACTTTTTCAAAATTGATACAAGTTATGTCATCTAGGAACAGTGAAATAGAGTCGCCTTAGAGATCTGAATAACCTTGAAGATCTTTTGAAATAGTGGCATAGCTTCCTTCCTCCATTAAGTCACTGGGTGCAGCAGAGCTCAAGCTTATACTGTCCTGAGCTGGATTGCGTAAGCATGGACTTACTCACTGCTTGTGTTTACTGCAGTTTTTTCTTAGAACACAGGTTTTAATTGTAAAGCTTTCTTTATGTCCACCATTCACTTCAGTACAAAGGAAAGAGAAACAGTGTCCTTTGTTCGAGAGCTGATTTGTGGTTCCTTTTCTACTACAAATTAAGTTTTTTCATCTATAAACTGGCAAATAAAAAAATTCTGTCAAATAGTTGGCGGCTCTCAGGCTCAGATTTAAGGTACTGAAGTTAAAATAGCAAGTTCTTAAAATTTGAACTTTAAATTGCTGAATGTCCCACATGTGCTCTTAGAATATTGTTGATATTCATAGAGTCGAGTCTCGGTAAAGTTACACTTAGAATGGCACCTTGATCAAAACATAAAGGCTGTGATACAGGCAAGCCCTTAAACAGATGCTCTGAAAGTTGTTTTTTTGATCACTTTGTGGTGATACCACTCAATTCTGGTTTGTTTTCAAACCTCCTTTTTTACTGACTGGATTGGCGTTAAGTAAGATACAATGAGCTTTAGCATTTGTGGCAGTAACATACATAAATAGTGAGAGCCAGCTCTCTGCAGGCCCTGGAGAATTCTTGTGCTTTCTCCTGACTAGGAGGATGAGTGGGGGTTTGGTAGGTTTTGTCCTCTTTTTTTTTTGAGGCAGAGAGATGTATTCAGCTTGGGGGGGGGGATATGAATAGTGCTTTTGTAATTGATAAAAGTGTGAAACCTGTGCTCTGGCTGAATTACCCAGTGAAGCACAGCAAAATACTTTTCCACTAATCACAAATTGTATGCTTGTTATTCAGGATGTTATTTGTTGGTTTTACTTAATTTTCATTTGTAGCTTTTCTTTTTTTTTTTTTAATTTCCAAGAGTAAACAGAGAAAGCAGAGGTACTTTATCAGACTAAAAAGGCTTTGTCTAGAGATGATCCTTAGAATAAACAGGAAAATGGTATATAGTGTCTTGTGGTGCTAGTATTTCAAGTTATATTTTATTTTTTTTCTTCTGGATCTCAAAATATGTGGATATTAAGGTTTGCAACATAGCTGTGAGGAAGGAGCTGGTTCTTCATGTTAGAAGAAACAATCTATTTTTTTGAGTAATAAATTTGAGTCTGATATGAACTATAGAAGAACAACTAGCCCACTTCTCATAATTTTTTTCTTCCAGAGGTGCATTTTATGGCTTAGGATTGATGTGCAATATCAGTAGATGCTCAAATGATGATTTGAGTAGCCTGACATAGCTATCTTGTGAAACAGAAGTCTAGCAGGTTTAATTCTTGCTTTTGTCATAACAGTACTAAAAACGTTTTGTCAGAAATTTTTTTCAGTTTCTTTTTTTAGGTCATGATAGTTAAATATATTTAACTTCTTTTGGGCTAAAATGTTTAAATAGGGCACTGCCCTCTAAATCAGAGTCATTTAATTGTGTGGTAATTCCTGCACTTTAGCACCTAGTTAGAAGTACAGATATGCTTTGAGAAGTTGAAACAGGCCACACGCTTAAGTCTCTCAAAGCTAAGCTTGTCTGTGGTCTTGTACAGAAGTTTTAATTCTTTCTTATTTTGATGTGACTAAGTCTGTATAGCTTCCATCTATTTTTTTGTCAAATGGTTAAGCTAAATTTGAATAAGACACTTGGTGTATGTCTTGCCATCAACACGCAAGCTTGCACCATGATAGTAGAGGTGCAATACCTTTTTCTGTGTGCCTTGTTAGTGTTGGAGGCAAAGCATATAACTGCTTCTAGGTGCAGCCTAGCTCTAGAACAATGCTCAGCCGGCCTCTCAGTACCTGCTCAGCTACAGGTGGATGGACTTAGCCCTGGTATTATCCTCACTTGCTTTGCGGGCTATGGAAACTGGCATGCCTCAAGGCAACAAAATTATAGGCTGTTTAGACTCAGGTGAGCTGTGCTAGTTTTCTTGCTTTACACAGGGGAATGGTATCCCCAGGTGCGATTATGTAGCATGTTTTCTGTTGTGCATCAGCTGTTACAGAACTACATTGCAGCTGATAGGTGTGAAGCATGTGAAGCATTGCCAGTAGGTATTTTGTTCCTGAACAAGAACACCACTTGACTACAAGGAATCTCTTAGACAGCTTTTCCACTTTCTTTAACCTTCCCTTCTCCACACAAAGCTCACCTTGTGATGTCCGAGCAGGGAAGCAGGCTTTGAAACACGCACTGCATTGTCAGCAGGGAGCAGGTGAGTATGAAAGAGCGCAGCCTGATGCTGGGCAGCACACAGGGAGCTGTATGAATTTTAAAGAAGGTAAAGATCTACAACAGCTGCTTATGCAGAGCATGATTTTCCAGGCTACCACGAGAGGGTGCTATAATGCTTTGACTTAATTTGTCCATTGCTTTCTGTTAGGAAAAGTGGAGGGGTTTTTTTCAACATTACTGTGTTACAGCAAAGAGTGTTTTAAGTAACTTCTGGTTTATGAAAGCAGGCAAGAGCCACATATCAAAAGGCAGATGTAGCCATCTTAAAATTTATGGGAATACACGTTTATTTTGCTTTTGCCTTTAAAAGCTGAACTGCTTCCTTTTGAGTTTTGTTTCTGTTGGGCTTTATCCTAGATAACTTCATCTGCTAGTAAGAGAGGTTTTCCAACTTGTTTATGTGTAAGTATGCAGGCAACCTTTCATGCATGAAAAGACATAAAATCAGATACTTCTGCTAGGTAATCTGAGCCCTCAAATTAAGAGTCAGTTCTCATTGCTTCTGTGCACTTCTCATCGGTAAAATGGCAATAATACTTGCTTGGTTTATGGAGATGTTTAGACTTACCTTTTGCATAAACAAACACAGAAAAGCTGTCTGCGGGCTAAATGTTCAGTCATATACTTGTGTCTCATCCTGCAGGCTGTTAGAGAAACATGTGTTTGTTGTGGTTCTAGCCTGTATTTCAAAACACTTGTGGCATGGTAGTAGGACTGAAAGAAGGTTAGTGCTTGTGTTAATTATTTGATTTGCCTCAAAATGGAAGCTCAAAGTAACTGTGCTTTGCTGAATGCTATCTATCAAACATCCATAAAGAGGCTGAAGCTACAGTGAATTAGCAACAGATAGAGAACTTTGTTATACTGTCTTTGGTTGTTTAGCAGTAGAACAATACAAACAAGAGTGAATTGCAGTAAGAACTCATGTAGTTGGGTTATTGGCTGGGAGACAGGATCTCTGCAAAGAGATCCCAAACCTGATGTTTAGGGTTTAGGCATGCAATTACAAAAAAATAAGATCACCTGACACTACTGTGGTGTTCATCATTGATTGCTCAGCTGTGGGGTAGTTGTTACACTAAATTGGGATGTGTTTTTCCAAAAGTGACTTACCCCCTTTAATACTAATCAGTGAAAGGCCACAGTGAAAGAAACACATTAATCGGTCCTAAAACAGACTACTAGAAAGGAGATCTGAAAATCTCTTTAAAATACAACCAAGACAGACGTCCTGTCTTGCATACTATCACATAAAAGCAAAGGCATGACTGCTGGTATGGTGTAGCTGTCCTTTTTTTCTTCCCCACACTTTCCTAATTTCTTATAAGGTTGAGATCTTGCATGTATTTCGGGCCTTGGCATCTGGCTTTGTTACAGCCACCCATCCATTATTTCCTCTTAGAGAAAGACTAAAACACTCTTCATCCGCCTGCAAGGAGGAGGGCTTGGTTAATTTTTGAAACCATAAAAGCTATTATAGAAGCAGCATCTTGGTTTGTTAATAGAGAAACAGGCTTTAGTATATAGAATAAACTGCTCTGGTACAGCTGTGCTTCATATCAGCAAACTGAAGGTTACCTTTCCAGGGATTGCTCTTGTGCTTTTAGGAATTAGATAATGATCCTGTGCGTTGAGAGCAAAAGTCATTCCATGGTGAATACTGTGTGAAATGAGGTTGTCTGAGGCTTAAAGGGAAACAGAATTGAATCTCCAGGAACTGGTGCTGGTGACAAATTAGGAAGAACTATTTCCTTTCCTATGACCATTTAGCATTCTTACTCAGCTGCCTGTATCTTTATTTGGAACCATATCTGTTCTGAAAATAAAAGAGGTGATGCACAGTATCTTTCTATGTGACTCTCTCTGTTCTTGGGGAAAGAGTTTGTTCCCAAATTCCTTGCCTTTGCTGACAGACAAAGGATGTCAGCTCTACAACCAGGAATACAGACATGCAGGAATTGAAGAAAATGGTTTCTCCCCATGAAGGTACCATCTTTGTTTAAATATAAAAAAATGAGATATTGGAATGAGTAAAAAACCCTGCAGTTAAGAAAACTGTTTTCTGTAGTAGTTAGCTATTTAGTCTGATTTTTTTTCCTCCACTGGTAGAGTACTAACTTTATAAAAGGAATACAGTGTTTTATCATACAGATAAGTGAGAGGCATGAGTACACAGGATGGTTTATGAAACAGGTCTCTAGCAGAACTACTGACCCAGCACCCTTTCCACAGGACCATGCTTTCTTTTCCAAGTTTGACTGTAGAGGCTTTCTATTGTGCTTTCCCCATGACAGATTTTCTTCCCTTTTTTGATGCTTGAACTTAAAGCTACTTGGTTTAATCCTACTTCAATAGTGTGAGGAAGTGTAGCAGTTTTTGTTTAGAGAACATCAGTAGTTGAGACAGTAGCTGTTTTCAAAGTACTGTATGTCTTTATGTTGGAAGTGTTACTCATTAGTTAGATACTGTAAGAATTTTGTAACTAAAGCTCTAAGTATTGCACTTTAGGAAGGATGGCTGATCAACACCAGTTTGAGTCCTGCTCTGCCATGGCTTCCAGTCTGATACTTAGCAAATGACTTTGTTTCTTTAGATCTTCTTCTGCATGGTACAAATTTTACCCTACTTGGTAGGGCTGTCAAGAGAATAAAATATCAAAACTGTGAGGCACTCGATATATCAAGTGCTACAAAAATATCCCATGTAGTATCAAGTCATAATATTAACATGCCCTGACTGAGAATCTTCTGTAGGCTGTGAATTTAATGCATGTGAGAATAAGCATTTACTGCTGGTGAAGGGTACAGCATGGTTAGCACTAGTGAGGGTGGTCACCCACAAAATAGGTACAGCCTCACCAGAAGCCTGGGATACGATACATCATTGTTCTCTTTTCTCCTTAAATTACTAACAAAGTGTTTCAGCAAAAATTGTGGGTCTTATTGTTCAGTTGTAGACATCTGAGCAGGCTAGATGATTGCCTACTAGAGTGTTTGGAAATAAATCTTACTAGAATTCATATCCTCATTGGAAAAATATCGTTGCATCTTGTCACAAGTCTGGAGAACAATTCAACCTCTGGAGACCAATTATCTAGATTTAGAAAAACTTCACTGTTTGGGACGAGATACTCATGCTGCTGTTTCTTAACTGCCTCTTGTGTGAAAGAACAGGCACATCACTGGATGACATGTGTTCACTCTCAACTTTGTATGTTAGCACTCATGCAATTTTAACTCTGAAAAAATATGACTGTGCATCTCAGGCCTGGTCTCTGAGGAGGAATGCCAAGTCCTTTCAGCAGCATGCCTTCAAAGACAGCTGCGCACTTAGCATTCATGTCTGCCAGGGTCTGTGCTCTCCACAATGATCCCCACCCCAAATCTCCAGACAAAACCAGGAGATGGATCTCAACAGCTGCAGAAGGCTCAGTTTATGAATCTTAATTAGGTTAAGTTATTTGAAGTGTTTCTTTTCATAAGTCTCTAATGATGGTTGTAAGGGCTACATATCCCCATTCGAGTTGTCAAGATAATGCTAACCTCTTTATAGAGGTGGAGTTCTGGTGGTCTGAGCCTGTGTGGATGCCATGTCCCTCTAAAATAATGCTCATATAGACCATAGTGTTCTTCCATGCTCTACCAGTGTGCTCTCAGTTCTCCTTCCTCTTTTCCCCTGCCCAGGTTGCACCTTTTTTTTTGCACACGCTGATTTTTCCAGTTGTATTTTTTTCCCTGAGAGTAGGCTACCATCCTTACATGATATACTGCTTTCATAACATTGGCAAAGTGCCCAATAAAACTGGTTTGAGACCTCCACACCCACATCTGAATGTTTTTCCTCCCCAGTTAAAAGGAACAACCTGCCTTTTATGTATTTGTCTTAGATTACAGCAGCCACCTTCATGTATTAAGAACAAAACCAAGAGTGTCAGTTTCCCCATAATTATATTGCACCTGTCATTATGTAGGAAGCCCTGCCCTTTCTTTAGAAGTAAAATCATTAGATTCCATATATTTTAATTGGGTGAGTCATTTAGTTTCAGTCTTGCTGCTAGAGCATGCATCTATTGTGTCTAACGTAACTTCCCCTTAGTGGGGCCAACAGGAGCAGTACCAGTAGTATGAAGTCCGTTATAAGTAATCTGTCTACAATATTCACAATATATAATTTCCAAAAGATTCACCAGGAATTTTCAAAGTAAGAATATTGGCATTAATTTTTTTCTATGATGGAGAAGGTTATAAGCTGATTTAGGAAATACCTTATCTTGAAGTAAACTTTTACAGGATATAGCCTGTTTGTATCCTGGTTGTCTGAATTACAATATGGTAAGGCTGAATTGATGAAAACTTGCCGAAAGAGAAGCTTGTCCCCACCACCACCGTGCTCCTTCTTTACCAGTACTGGTTCTCATCTAGCCCTGCGGTGAGCCAGTCCAGGGAGCTAAGCTGACAGAAAACTGAGGTGCTAGTTTGGTTTCCTGACCCAGCTTACCGCACATTAGGTGAATGCGGGTGCGAGCACATGGGAAGCAGCAAAGGAGGCAGCTGGGAACAGGGGAAACAACCACTGATCTGGCAGCAGCTGCCTGCTGGGTTCACTTAGCCACATGGTCAGTCTGCACCCTCAAAACCTTAGCAGAATAGTTCAGTGGTTTTGTCTCTTGTGCCTGGGGGAGGTCTTTGACGAAACTGGTTTAGGATTACTGAAAAAAATGAAAATCTAATAGGTTATATGCATACGCTTAGCAGCCTTGCTAAAGAGATATAATGCTATCTCAAACAAGCCCCTGAAATTTGTCCTTTTAGAATCTTTGAAATTTGGAAATGAGTTAACTCAGATGCTTAAAGAGTCAAAGGCAGTATCTCTTCATAAGAGGTTACTTCCCCAAGTTTCTAAGAAAAGGATCACCTCTTACCTGGTTTAAGGGTGGGTTTTTAACATACATGCTACTTCAGTGCTCGCTGAGTTCTTGGCCTTGATGGCTTTCTACCATGCTACACATGTATGCCTTGAATGAAAAGCTGATTATAACCCAGTGCCCGTGAACAACAGCTCTTGATTGCTGTCATTGGGTTGGTGAGACTGACAGCTAAAGGAAAAGGCTGGCTGTCCTTCAGGCTGAACTAGGTGTGAACTTAAAGTTGGATAACCAAATGGATTATTTGACCATTAGTTCTGCCAAGAGTCTCGGTTCTGTGAATAAATCTGTTAGTCTAGTTTCTGTAGTAATTAGGAATCAAGTTCTTACACTGGTAATCCTCAGCTGCATTTTAATTAGACCCAATTCTCAATATAGTTATACTAAACAGTCACATTTGACGTTACTAATAAGAGAACATGCCAACCTAGATTAGTCAGTCCTTTTGAGGGCTGCTTGGTGTATTTGATCATGACAGTTTGATGTTTGCCATTACTCAGCTTTTCTGGCTTCAGAACCTGAGGTGTGACCCTGCATGTTTAATTTACTGGTCTTTTTAGTGGCGGGGGGGGAATCATATTTAATGCAGCTCTCTGCTGGATATTCTCCAGGCTCTCATCTTTTGTATTTCAGTCATTGATTTGTGTGCCGTTCATCCTCATGGGTGCTTCACTTGGTCTTTGTGGGTGCTTCAGAGGTTTTACTTTTTTTTGGAGCACAGGCAATCTACTGTTCATAGTGGAAGCATGACCTTAAGGGATGTTTGCCCCAGAACATCTGCTGATGCTTCATGCAGGAGCTTCAGCACCCTTGTTAGATGAGCTTAAATGTGCTAGGTGCTTCCAGGTTTCTAAATTTCAGCTCTTGGTTCAGTTTTTCAGGGACTGACCATGCAGTCTTTATAAAAATTTAACATTGTTATGCTTGTTTATTTTAGATTGTAAGAGATTTAGATCTCAAAGCAATAATATGTCCATATAAACATCTTTCCTTGCCTCACTTCCCTCACTGGTTTTGACAGTTTTGGCATCTGCTCAGTTCTATAACCTATCCAGGAAGTTGTTACTTCTAAGCAGCCCATGCAGCACATAGTTATATTGGCATTAAGTGCTTGAAGTAGCTTGAAAGCAATGGCAAGACTGTTTCTGGCAGTGATGTAGATGAGCAGGAAACATGTCACTAATTCTAAAGACCCTTCAGATAACTTTCAAATATTAATTAGCTTCTGATTCTATAAAGTCTTTCTAAGCTGAAAGACCCATTTGAAGCCTACATGGTACAGCAGCTTTCAATCTGAAGTTAATGGTATCTGCTTCTGCGTAATTTGTTGCTTGCTGAATAGCAACTCTTGAGCTGAGAGGCATGTCTTGTAGTTTACCTTAAGGGTACTTTTTTGAAGAAATTTGAGAGTTAAGTAACATATCACAGCAGCATGGAATTCCAATAGAGAAATGCCCTAAAAGGCAGGGTTTTAGTGGCATCTCAACAAGCTGGCAGTAATTGACTGTCTTGCAGTAGTGCTAAATAAGAGTTCTCCATAAGGATGAGATAGAGAAGCCCTTGCCTGGAAGCAAAATCTGTATGGGATGGTAAATGTTCAGCTTTCTAACTACCACATGAAGAGAGCTACAGTTATTTTGAAAACATTAAAATACAGCATTGCCATAGGTAACTGCTGTAAATAGTAGAAACATAACTGAAAAATCTTCTCCCAAGCTACCAAAAGCCAGAGTTGTATTAGTTTCCAGTACCTGGACAAAAGGCCAAAGACAGCATTCTGTCCCTTTGCTTTAAGAGGCTAAGTCAGAACTGAGTACAAATTCACCATGCTTTTGGTTACTCAGATACAGTATAAACCTACTCCAAATCAGGTAAGAGGCTCAAGAGGGAGAATGATTTGAGAGGAGCATTTGTAGGACTGCCTGTTGTCTTGGAATTTCCAATTTCAAGACGGCACCTGGTGTGCTGGTACAGCCCAGTAGTGAGCCCTGGTCCCAAAGGAAGCACTTGGTGTGGCTGGTTCTTGAGGGGATACAATATAGCCCTGTGTAATCCAAGAAGTCAGCTGTCCTGACAACCTATATAGGCCAGCAACAACTGGGAATATTTTTCTGTGGAGTGGGAGGAAGAAGGAATGAAGTGGAACTCCATCAAATTAGAAGAAAAAAAAAAAAATCTTAATTTAACAAGATAAAGGGGCCTTTCTTAGCCTTTCAAGCCAGAAGATGTGAGGATGCTGCAAGCAAGTTCCCTTCTGGATGGCACAGTTACACTTTGGTCTCAATCTCAGTTCAAAACTTACATTTTGTAAAACAACACTCCTAAATTAAGCAGCAGTGTTACATACCACCCTCAAAGCAAGCTCTATGGCACAACTGGCAAAAATTTTGCCATGAAACTGAATGCAGCTAATGTTCTTTTGTCGGAGATCTTATTTTCTAGTTTAGGTTAAGTCATCTTGCGCTTCATTAATTTCCCTATTCTTTGATTGATGGTGATGGCAGAGTACAGATAGTATTCCTCCTGTGGGCTGCAAATACTCCTATGAGCTATACAAATGGCTTGATTTCTCCGATTTGTATGACTTAGTCATATTTTTGTCTTGTTCATGCACATCATGTATCAGTGATAACTCGTATCAACTTGAATTGCTGTTTCTGTGCATTTCTACTTGCCACTGCTACCATTTCTGCAGGTGTAAAAACTCTTTATCAGTGCCACAAGAGGCAACATAGTATTAATGCATCCTCCCAGTTCATGATGTGCTGTATTCCTTGGCTCTGTAGAAAAGCATGTTACTATTCACAGTAAAATCCACAAAAACTGATGTTATAGATGGATGCAATTTAGGAACTAACCAGCACTTTACGGAGGGAGAGGAAACAAACTGCAGAGTGAAATGCAATGTTAGACCTCCCACTGGGAATTTCCAGCCCTTTCCCTCTTCCTTCCTCCCTCAGAATATATATAGTAAATAGAGTAAATTAAGCATTGGGGGAGGTGGCACCCAAAGGCAGAAGCAGTAATAGAGGCTAGAGTAGCCTTCAGTTAAAAACAGCTGACAATATACTGACCAATCCTCCGAGCATCCCAGTCGTACCACCACAAATACCGGCAGCAGGAGAGATGTCTCAGGCAGCTATGCCAGTATTAAGTGGGAGGAAGGCTCTTTAAATAACTAGCAGTGGGTCTTATTGCCTGACTGTGTCAACATTGAGTTGTTGTTTCACCCTCTGAACAGGAAAAATTAGTCAAGTAATTGTGTGGCAAGCAAGTGACAAAATGAAATAATTTTTTTCTGCTTTTTCTAGCTGCTGGATCTGTTTTAGAAGGCAGCGGATACTTTCCTTGTCATTTAGCGTTTCTTTTCAAAAACCTCTAAGCAATAGATGAAAATCAGAACAAAAGAGGAATAGATTTGGTTAAAATTGGGAGAGTAGCACTCTGTTGAACTTCATCACTGAAGCAGTCCAAAAGGACACTTGTCTATGTTTTGATTTTAGAGTATCTGATTTTGAGGGGGGCTAAGGCAGCATTCATCCCTTCCCCTCTCATTGTTAATCTTCACATGCATTTAAGTTAGTGTGCATAATGCAGTCTAGAAAAGCCTGTTTTACTCTTGTGATATAGCTTACATTGTCTGTCTCTTCTTATTCCAGGTGAATAGAAGGTTTTGTAGTACCAATTCAATAAAACAGAATTTCATTTAGTTAGAACTGTCTCAAAGCCCTTTATGATCCTAGATAAATCCATACAACTATTTTCCTCTTCCGTATTTCCCCAACACAAGGAGGGAATGTTTGCAGTGTTACAGAAAAACAAACGGTTAGTGTTCAGGTTAGCATTGTAAATTGGCAACAGATCTTGGCTCTTGTGGGGATTTGTCTTTTGACAAATTAGATAAATCTGCAATTGCAGCTACCTCCTTTATGATGTTTATTTGTCTATAGGTCAGATTCTGTCCTTGCTAGCCTAATCTAAGGTTAGTCTAAGCGTTTTCCATGCAGTTTCTGGTTTTTGAAATGGCGATCTTTAACCTAGTCAAAAGATGTGGCCTAATGTTTCTGGGGAATGAAGTCACTCATTTCCACACTGTTGTACTTTGTTTGCTTTTCTTTACTGCTCTGAAAACAAATTAGTAGAAAAAACGATCCTCTACAGGATGTTTCTGCCCTTTTTGCATACAGTCACATTCAAGTTTCCCATCTCCTGGAGTATTTCTCCCTAGAGCCAATTATACCTTCTTTAACCAGTCTTCTAGTTCAGCAGTTTCCCTTGCAAAGTAATTTTTGTCGTCTTTTTTTTTTTTTTAAAGTGTTTCTCACCATAGGATAGCAGTATCTGATGACTTAACCAGATCATACACTATATTAAGCACTGTTGCTGGAACACATTAATGTTTTTGTTTAGTGAAAAGATGCTAGAAATGAAACGGCTATCAAATAGGAGTAAGAAAATGTCTTTTACTCAGCTTTCTAACTTTTCTTCAGTTTGCCTGTTTTTTAATTAAAAGCTGCTGTCAGACTATGACAAATGATGTGAAGAGGAAGAAAGAAAATAGCAAAATGGTAAAGATGCTTATAATATGAAGTTATTAAAGACAGTAGAGACAAAAGTTGACTGAAGAATTGCAGGAGGTTGCAGGCTGAAGAAGTGCTGCAAGGTTCAGTGTAAACATGTGGAAGGACGTATACAGGGAAATGGTTCTAGCTTCGCATGTGAGATACTTAGCTCAGAGCTGACTACTATAACGATAGAAATAAATCTTTGAGCTCTAAAAAGACAGTATCATGAACAACATTTAGAATTATAGTCCAAAAAGCAGAGCATTAGGAATAGAAAAATAAATAGCTCTGCCACTGTACAACGCTATGGTTTGAATACTGCATGTAATTCTGATCTGGTTATCTGGAGGGGTGTATGGTAGAGCTAGAAAAAAAATCTCAAAGGAGGACTGTTTAAAGGTGACTAAAAGGCAAACCCATCAGACTGCCTAAGACAAACTCTTCAGCCTGGAAGAGAAGTGGCTGAGGTAAAGCAAGATAAAGGCCTATAAAAATCACAAGTGGCAGGAAAAGCACCGCCAGGTAGTAGTAATTCAGGATTTGCCACTGTAGAGACTGAGGATCATCAAACGAAACTAGCAGATGTCATGTTCAAAACAAGTAAGAGCTTGTTCTTTATTCTACAATGTGCAATTGAGCTATTGATAACATTGCAGCAGGATATTGTTTATGTGATGAGTTTAGTTTGCATTACTTCTGACAGCAACTGGACAAAATAATGGAACAAGCCTGGTAGGAAGTTTAACTACAACATCGCCCACTCTGGCTCAGACAGACCTTGAGCTGCAACATATTGGAGGCTTGGAAAGTATGCTGGAATAATATCATTAGCCTTTCCCAGGCAACTTCTGTTGGCAATGGTAACAGCAGGATGCTGGGCTATAAGTGGCCCAGTACGGTTGTTGTTAACATGCCTGAAGAATCCCAGTTGTCAGTTAGCTGACTTGCTTTTGATATTCTGTAAGCGTTCTGCTAAATCCAAAAGGCAGAACTTGTTTTTCCTATCATAATTCTTTTAAATGTTCTATAGTTTTGATGTTAACAATCAAGAAGTACTTGTACTTCCTAAAAAGAAAAAATAATTTCAATGCTTAACTTTACAGTAGATACTACTGCTATAGTAGCGGACGTACATAAAATGCATGTTTGTATCTTAGCTGCATAAAATTCCTTCAAGTTGAATATACTGGCTAGTCTTACCTCTCTTCAAGTAATTATTTTTAAAACACTGTTTTTCTTACTCTATCCCAAAATATCAGATTTACTGAATAATATCCATCACAAACCTACTAAATTATATAAGCATTTTCAGTCCAGATCCACTTAACTTATAATCTGTCTATTCATTTACAGTTACTGTTCTTTGTAATAAAACTGATTTTTTTACTACACCAGCAAGTCAAACAGTGACTTTTTTGTAGCTTTGATTACTGTTAGGAGTATTGAAGTTGCTCAGTCTTACTGTAGTTTCTTTTCCTTCAAAGCTGTATTAATTCTGCCATAACCCAGAAAGGATTTTCCAAAAACATTATTTCAGCAAGTACATTCTTGTCTTAACACTGGACTAAGACACACAAGGGCTAAACACTGCTGTTAGTAGATTTGAAAAAGCAAATGTAGTGACACAGCCTGAAACTGCAAAGCTGTCGGCGCTGTGCTAGGAATTCTCTCCTGTTGAAGCTGGGGGTTCATGTTACCCTGGTTATTTAGCAGCTGTTGGAAACAGCGCTGGTGAATGGAGTCCCTTGTCTGGTCAGCGGAGCCAATTACAAGTGTCTGGGTTTCACCAACGGGAAGTGGCACAGCAGCCAGTAACTAAGTTTAGTGCGATGGATGTGTTTCTCTGATTTCATACGTGCACGTTCACACTGCCCCCCACAAAAGTGAATCAGCCCATAAGGCCGAGAAGGAGCAAGACAACTAAAACTCCCTCAGCCAGGGCTCAGCTGAATGTCAGACTCTGGGGATCTCCTGACAAGCACCCACATTAAGAGTTTTCCCTGGTTCTGAAGTTCACAAGACGGCATGCAATTTTTGGGCAAGTATTCATGCTAAAGCTCGGCTTTTCTTGGAGGAAAGGAAACGCTGGTTTATTTTCTAAGACAAATGTATTTCAAAGGAGGCAAGATCACAAGTCTTTTAGCCAAATGAAGTAAATATTATTTTAAAAAAGGAGACCCCTTCTTTGTTCAAGAGAAGAAAATGGCTGCGGACAATGGCTTGAACAGCATATTGGTTGCTGACAAATGAGGTTAACAGTTTTGTAATTTATTTTTAGCTAGAGAATATTTTTTTTAAAACAGAAGTACTGTGTAGCTTTGGCAGTTGCTGCATATTCAGTGTGGGTGGATGGAACTGAGAAGTCGCATCTGTGCTAACAAGCATTTTGGGATTCCATTAAAAAATTAAACTCATGTACTGGAAACTGAAGCTATATCAGCTCACCTGGGGAGCTCTGCCCTCCGAATATCCTCCAAAAGGTAAGCAGTACAGCCTGTTCAAGGCACTTGCAAAAATAATTACTTGGGCCTCAAGATGTGACATCAACTCAAATTTGGGCTGTTAGATTGACATTTTCTTTCACTCCTGAGATTACAAGTCAGTGAGTTAGTCTCTACCCTCGCCTTCTAAGTTTTTCCTCTAACTAGAAAGGCTAAAAATAAATTTTAAAAAGCCAGCTGAGAAACAGTTTAATGTGGTCATTGTTCCAGGTGCTGAGTCTAAGGAGAGTACCTAATACTGTAAGACTTCTAATAAGATGTAATTATGTCACTTGGAAAGCAGCTTGGACATTTATGTCATGTTAACTCTAAGGTCTGATCAGTTAGTGCTTTACATCTGCGAAATAAACCTCTCACCAGCTAGACTTGTGTTAGTGTACATATTTCTGGCTTGCTTGGGGTCAGTTGAGCCATGATTTTTCAAGTAGTCTTTTTGCAGAAGAGCTCTTACTTCAAATGTTTGTCTTCACACTGTGAGTAAATAGCTATTCATTTGATTTGCTTAGTAGATAATATCTTTACTTTGATCTGGCCAGTATTAACAACTCCTCAGGAATTCTGTTGGAGTGAAGTGTAATCCACATTAAGCAACTTCCCTCCCAAAGTACTGATTAAAAAAAGTGCTAAATGACTTGCTGTAAGCTGTCATAATGTTTGGCCATCCCACCTTTCCTGGAGAAGGACTGGGTGACCTAATCCTCCTTACCCTTCATACTGGAGAGGCTTACTGGAACTTAGCACGACAGAGGAAGAATGTCAAACAGACTTTTGATCTACATGTATGCAGTTTCCCAGTTATCTTTGAAATCTGGGTGTCCCTTCATAGCACTCCTTTCCCTAAAACTGTCATTGTGGGAGTAGTTACTGTCCACTATAGGCAGGATTCAGAGGAACAAAGATTGGAACTCTGCATCACCTCAGTACTCAATGGAAAGAGGTATGTAATACAGAGCGTCTAAAGTTGGTGGTCTCTGCTTGTTTCTAGATTCCAGCAACTGCAAAGCTGACTAGCTTTGTAGGAGCTGAACAAATCCTTAGTAAATAAGGTAAACACTTTGATACAGTATTCAGGGTTTTGCAAAGAGGTTACATTTGTAGCTCTTTGTTCTCAAATCCTTTTTGCATATCATTTTAATTGCATTAAAATCTTGCTTTCACTTCAGAAAAGTGTTTTTCTTATTACCCGTTGTGCTGTTGGGGTTTTAGTTCCTGCCCAGACGCACAGTCAAAGAAGTCGGATTGGTACTTTGAGTGGATTCTTGTGCTTCTGACCATTCCCAGTACCTGTGACAGGAAACATCTGTTGCACCTTTTAATAACTGTTTAGTCCAGCTCTCCTGTGCTCAGATGAGTTCCTCAACCTAAAGTGTTTTTTAAATGCATCTAAAAACCTGCATCATTTTGCTAGCTGCATTTATCCCAAAGTCACTTTCCTGCCAGAGTTCTGTGAGGACAAAAATCCTTAGAGGTAATGAGTTAGCAGCGTTTGTACTGAAGATGATCAGTACTTCATCTATTTTGAAATTCTCTCTTAAAACAGCAGTACTACCAAATGCTTCAGAAGACGGTTTGGTCACTTACTGTTGATCTATGAAGAGATTCATGAACCTTGCACTCAACAAGGAATGAATGAAGATTTTCAAATGAATACTTCGGAGCTTAAGCTTGATTTATTTCATACTGGATTCTGCACCAGAAAGATACTTTACCAGAAATTAGTTGAGGAAAAAAAAAATAGGGAAAAGTTGTGTTAGGTTGATATTGGGAGAAATGGGATACATATGTGTCACTGACATCTGAGCAAAGAAGTGGCTGTTAATAACAAGGAGAGGATAACCTTAACTAGTGAAACGCAGGACAGGCAGTTCCTTCTGTCAACATTGGTTTGTTTGGCGTTTTTAAAATCTTAACATAGCTAACATCTTGTAATGTTCAGGTAGATAGACAATGTCTTGAATTCTTCATAAATTGGTATAACTAAATCAATTGAGATCAATCTGTCTCTCTCTACCAATGAAAATTCAGTAACATCAAAACCCCAAACCTTGTCTTCCCTTGGATTTCTATATCAAGCGAGCCAAAAAGCACATCTTCTAGGTAAAGACTTACCACTTTAACCATTAAATGAGTGCTGGGGAATATCATATGCAGCAGTTTATCATGTTACAAAATAAATCCACTCCCAAGAGGTGAGGTGTACGGAGAGCTTTTAAGTGTCTCCATATATTTCTCTCTCTGATACCAAAGATCACTTTTATTAACCTTTTCTATTTCAGATTTATTTTGATAATTGAGGCAAGATGGTGCTACCAGCTTGGCTTGAAATATTTCTTTTTATATGATGTGAGCTGTTCATGATGCAGTTTTGTCACTGACTCTGAAGTCTCCTCCCATTCTGTCTCTCCCAGCCTGGTACCATAAATAGAAACCTATTCCTCGCCCATCCCAAGTTCTTGGCTTGGAGCTGTATTTCTTGGCTTTATTCAGTAGGTTGTTTACAGTACTGAAACCTTGCACCACTCTGTGGGAGGCCCAAAGACTAACTATGGATCTGTGCTTAGCTCAGGCAAACCACGTTATTAAGAGTCTGGTTGCTTGCTGGAGAGGAACACCTAGGAATGGCATTTAGTTAGGCTGCCTGCATTTTACCAAAGCCATATGTGAGCTGTCTGACCCTTTTAAACTGGTGTTTTTCATGGCCACACGTATGTCAGCAGAAAGACTAGGTGGTCCATTTAGGTAAGGGCTTAAGTCTGTTATAGGGTAAATAAAGTTCATAGGTCTGCTTCTGTGGTACCACATTATTAGACAGCAGGAACTTGGCCTGTTCAGCATTGGTTTGCTTTTTAGTATGTAGTTTGCCTTGAGTATTTTTGGTTAGTAGGAAGCGCTGACACTTGGCTTCAGAAACAGCTACTGTAGAACTTGATACTACTCCAATCATGTCAGCAAAATAGGAAAACCACTTGCTGCTGTGTTATCAATTTTGTTTCCTTGTATTCATTATGGCAGAAATCCTCCCACTAACAAGCTGGTTAAAGATCTTGAAGTCTAGTGATGTAAAGTGATGTACGTTTTGAAGATGCAGTAGAGAATACCAGTTATACTGGCAGTCGTTAGTTACTTGATGGTCTGCTTTCTATGCTCTAAGTTGACCAATGCCTATTCTTCGGTAGTCTTAAAAGCAAGAATATAAAATGAGTCTGTGTGTAAAATAGCATCATGGATATTTATATTGGTATTTAGTTTGAAAACTCAAAGTGAAAATAAAGTGAAAGATGTGACATATGAAGGGATCTTGGTGGTCTTGTATTCAAGCATCCCTTTGTGAAAAAGAGGCATGTGAGAAGCCAGAGGGTAGAACACTCTGTGTGTGTGTGTATATATATATACACCCTATGGGTTTTGATATAAAATGCTGAGATATCAGATTAAGACTGTATACAATAACCAGTATTTACCCTATAACCCTTTCTTTGTCTCTCTTCCTTCCATTGACAAACCAGTCACTTTGGCCTGCTGCCAACCACACCAAATCCTTTTCAGAGCTGTATTTCCATTTACATATTCTTTCATTTAAGAGAAATTGACAGTTGGTTCATAAATTCAGAGTATAACAAATTTTTTAGAAGCTCCCTGAACTGTATGTATCAAAGTAGCATGGTCAGCAAGATTTCCTTATATTCAACTTTTTCCCACTGCTGGAAGAACTAGAGAAATGCTTCTAAATGGATGATTTAAGTTGTACAGGAAGAGTAACCACTCTCAGGAAATGGCTTTGAAGGGCACCACAGGGAATAGTCTAAAGAGCTGGGAAGAGCTGCTGTGCCTGGAAGGTGGATTCTTCCACTGAGGAAGTTGAGTGTACTACAATTAAGATTTTATATTGTGCACTTATTGTGAAGGGAATAGGAACAGGATGCAGATGTCAAGATGATGGTCTACAGTGTAAAATAACTATCTAGGAAAATCGGTTGAAAAAGAAATAATGCTCATCTAGAAGGTACAAAGATGCCCGGTTTTATTCTGCCTGTGTGTATTTGACAGGACCTTATGAGCAGCTACACACTGTGCAGGGACACCCCATGTCCTTCCCGCTGAGAAACACTTTCAGGAGGGTGGCTGGAAGGGTGCAGGGACAGAATTGCCTTGTTACAGGAGGCTTACAGCCATAATGTTACTTGCCCATAATGCCAGTGCTGGCCAGTACTTGATTCCCATCAGGAGCTTGTTAACAGACCAGAGAGCCTTCTGACAGAGGCTAAAAGTGAGAGGTTCAATAGATATATTTGCAAGTTACATTATTACAACCTAACTTTCTGCTAATCCTTCTTTGTTCCAGAGATACCAAATACTCATTTGTTGTATTTTAACTAACAAGTAAATTGGTTATTAACTTTCTTAACTATTACAGCTGTGACTAATTTAGTCACAAATCCACATATAGCTTGCCATTTCCTGGTACTATTTCAGACCTACCTGAAAAGCTTGTTTGTCACAATGCTTATCCATGTATTTCTGAGGCTATGCTGTCTCTCCTTACAAATTCTGCTTATTCTTTGTGTATTAATAGATACAGAAAGGTTAGTACGAATACCAGAGTAATTAACAGTACCCAGAGCACATGAGAGGGGAGAAAATAATAAACTGCAAGAAGAAGAAACAAAGGAGAAAAGAAATAAAGCTTAGGAGCTTCTAAGTAAAGGTATCTCAATGTATAACTACTGAGTAGCATGCTGCAGGATTCACTCAGCTTGGTTTTGTAGGAGGAGGAAAGGAGGTCACCCACTTGTCAGAACTTTAGGAAGACAACAGTATGCAGGTATCTTAAGGTATTTTCTTTGGTTACTATTTCCACATACATTAGGTGATGGTGATAGGGGAAATAACTCATGTCACAGGCTGTATGGGGAAAAGCAGCTCCTCATCACCACAGCATATCCAGTTTTATATAGCATTTTTCCACATCCCCAGCCTTACAAACATTTGGAATAAGCCAGATTGCTCATTTCTTACCTTTAGTCTTATCTGAGTCCTCATCACGTGGTGCAGCTGCCTTTCTCACAGAACAGTGGAGTTCATGGATTATAGAAATGCTGCTTATTTTTTTCTTGGTGGGCTGCAACAGCTCCTCTCCCCCTACAAAGGCCAAACCACTACCTTCCCTTTCCCTGCTCCCTTTTATACCCTTCTGCAGGCCCACCACTCTCCCAGGTGTGAGACTGCCATGGTGATGGCTTGCTCTTTAACCCTTCCTTGTCCACGTGTTAGGAGGAGCCTGTCCTGCTACAAATCATACAGCCTTTGCTAGAAAACTAGGGCTTTTAAAGAATTCATCCAACAAATCTTAGGTTTTTTGAGAGGTAATTTGTTGGTGCCCTTTCAGAGAACTGTCCTGAGTCTTACTAAATTGGCAAGTATGCAGCTCAGACTGGGCATACTGTACTGTCCTTGCTTTCTGTTTCTTTCTGAAATCCTAAATTGTTCAAGAGTCTTTACTTGCTCAGTGCTCCTACATCTCTCAGACATGTATTTTCACTAACATCCTTTCCTGGTAATTAATTTAAATAGTGCTCCAGCAACGGTATGTGGAGTGGAAAAATTAATCAGTCTGGGCGGTCTCCTTAATGGGTGATCTGTTGTGTAATTTGTACAAAGAAATTTCTCCAAGGAGACTGTTTGCTTTCTTCCCAAATGCTTTGTTGCCTAACTCTTAGTGGAACAAAACTCTGTCTTTATAGCTCATCTCAAAATTGTTTCAACTTGCAGTCCAGTCCCCACATCCTCTGTTTGTTCAGCGTTCCCTGGGAAGCTCCACCCTCACTTCCAGCTAATAACCAAGTTAAGCTGCAGCTTGATGTTCCCAGTTTCTCCTTCACCTGCTCGGCAGCGCTTGCTTTTTCATTGGCCGCCAGCCTTGTGAGCAGCGAACATCTGCACGTGGTGGTGTTTGTGCTGTCGGTGGCAGTCCAGGACTTCTTGAGCCAAGCAGCCTCTGCTGCTTGCTGCGAAGCACAGCATGATTGTGGGGACGGTCCTCTTCCAGTCTGGCAGCTATGGCAAAGAAGGCAAGCTGCTCTGCTGCCTTGGCGAGGAAGCCTCTGAGCCTGGTGTGAGTTTCACAGGTATGATGCTCAGGGATGTAATGCTGTGCCATCCCTTTCCTATATTTCTCCGAGTGCTTCAAGGAGGATGTGGTTCCTTTCAAGTCTATCTTTGTCTTGTAGTATGAGACCAGCCATAGGCAGGACTGAGATTGCCTGCTTTTATCTGAGTTTTCGGATTATTGAAATGCTTCGTTTTTATGAGCAGTTACACAGTATTTCAGAAATAGAGACCACTTCAGTACTTGATGTGACTCTGAAATTTAAGATTTAGTTTATACTACCTCCTGCTCTTGGGCTGAAGAGATTGGTAATTGCAGTGTTGGCAGCACTGGGGTGGGGGGACAAAACACCCCTTACATGTTGGCTGAATAGGAAAAGCATTCATATCCGGAGAGAAGCAAATTGTATTGTGGGAATAAAGAAAAGGAAGGAGATGGATGAAGCATAACCTTCTTGCATGACTGTGTATTACTTGTACACTAAATGATGATGGAAGTTTTCCATTGTATAGGAAATGAAAGTGGTAAAATATGATTTATGGTTAGCCTTTAAAAGGAGCTGATATCAAACAGAACTTCCCAGCTCATTTCCTTACTCCTGGTATGAATAGAGCTTGCAGACCATTCAGTTGGAAGGGTATTATTTGTGATATGCTTCGGTTATCTTAGTTTCCTTAACGAGGTCTATGTGATTATCATGTTTCACTGACCTTCCATATCCTTACATATTGGATGCTATAGATCCCACACCATATTGAGCAGCATAGGTTATTATGTAATAATATCCTGCAATAGATACTTTTATATCCTGGTAAATTCCCCTTTAGTAGATATTGGGTAACTTTTACAGTTACTTAAGCATCCAAGTCACTCTAAAAATGGAAGTGAAGGAAGTTAGTGAGACATGAACTCTTAAAAGCATTTGATTTTTAGGTAATATGATTTTTAGGTAAGCACTGTAGCTAAGTGATTGAAGCTCCTCATCAAACATTAACTTCTGCTGGCTTTTTTTGGTACTTAAAGTGGGTGTTAAGAACATGTGCCAGCCTCACAGGCATTCCTGAGGAAGTGGTAGTGGTCCCACATCTGCTTTGAATCCTCGCTGGCAATCCAGCACGGCACCACAAATGGTTTCATGTGGGCAGAGCTGCTCAGCACTAAGCAGCAGGTGGCATTTCTGCTGGTTTTGCCTTGGCTAAAGTGCTCGCTGCTGGGCTCAGTGTGGGCAGGCTTAGCTAGCTGGTCATGGGATTTGCTGAGCTGATACTAGGCTGCTTCAGGCTTAATCATGGAGTGCATTGTTAAATGCTTACCTCTGTGCTGTCTGTTAAGTAGGGGTTGGATGCTCAGTTCATGAGCTTTTCTGGCTTGAGAAAGAGACTTAAAGTATGCTTTGATTTAGAACACGTGCATATATTTTTGTTTAAAGCCTTCCACATTTTGGCAGATTAAAATTGAAAGTAAGACGTTATTTAAACACCATTAAGGTATTTTGGAGCTGAAAGGTCAGATAGTGTTTGGAAACACTGCCTACTGTTGTGGTGGCTTAGCAGAGATGTGTAAGTCACATTCCTTGTATAAGCACATTCGCTGAGTGACTTTGCTTAAGGCACTGGTACACACTCTCTCTAACACAAGTCACTCTAGAAGTATAAAGAATGTATTATTTAATTAAATATGTATTTTTACTCCATAAACAGAGCTGGATTTAGGAACTGGTGTTCTTTCCTGGTGCTTAACAACTGGACATGCATATGTACACGCCCAGCCCTAAAAAATTAACAGTGGGATGTTGGTAGCCATGCTATAATGTAGGTAGCTCAGCAGGGATTGGGATTTCCTCTCTTTTCCATGATAGCACCCAGGCTGATGGGTTAGTATATTGTAAAACTAATTGCAGTTGATAGTTAGGAACAAGAAGCGTATGTAAATATTGCATCTGTGGACAATTAAATCAAAGAAGTGACATTTTGGTAGCTTAATCACTAGTCACTTCTGTTCTTGCTAGGAGAACCTTGATAGAGGGCTACTTTGGCAAGGCTCAGGAGGTAGGTTATTAAGTAAATGCAAGATGAGCAGGTTATGCAAGCAGTATAACTGAATAATTACCAGAAATGCAGTCAAAAGCCACTTAGCTATGTGTTTAAAAACAAAACGGAACAAACCTCAACCATTTACTTTCTCATGTACCTACAATACAGTCAAAAAATTGCATGTAGATGCTGGGAAACCCTCTAAGTCCTCGTTTTCCAGGCTTGAGCTCTGTCCTGTGACACAGATTTGGCATGTGTTTGCCTATTACTTGGCACAGGCCTTTTCCTGTTTTGTGTCTTGCTGACTTCCCAGTTTTCCCGTCCTGTATTGCATTTGAGCTCTTTGTTCTCTTTTAAAGTGCCTTATAGACTAGCTCTCTTTCATGAACGTAAATCTCATGGGAGTGCAGGGAAGGGGGTAGTCACATGCGCATGTTCTCTGGCAGTGGTCTGCTTAAAAACATCCTGAGCCCGACTTCTCAGCCCCTCAGAAATGGGCCAAAGCAATGATTGTAAAGCAAAGAAAGCCTCAAATTTTTGAAAGAGGACTTTTTATGTTTAGTGCATTTAATGAAATCTCTTTGCAGTGTTCATTTCCGTAAGTAAGTTCAACAAGAGAATTTGGAAATGTGTACTGGGACAGGAACTTAGGGCAGTTGTACCATCAGAGAAAATATTTGCATCTGTACACCTTCATATTTTTTTTACCCTCTTGAGCAGCCCACAGGTGTGAAACCACATCATCGCTCTTTCTCTTGTCTTAATATTGAAATTTATTCTGCTACATGTTCCTGAAAAACCTCTCTATGGGTTAGAAAGCCAGTGATGGTCTTGGCATAGCACTACCATGAAGTGTTCAGACAGTTTTGCTTTTTACTACAGTTACTTCCAAAACCCTGCGTATTTAGATTGTTTTTCATCATCACAGGAACTGCAGGGACTTTTTCCTTTTGTCCATAAAGCAGGTCTGATTCCTCCCTCCACTCCCTTGTACTGTCAAGTTTGCATCAGTTGTCCTTTGAAACAGCAAAACAGAACTGCCTGGGTATTCAGAAACACTGCTGCTAAATACCTAGCATCACCCTTACTGCTTTCTGTTCCTGTCAGTTTTTGACTTCTTACTTACACAGTCTTGAAATGTATTACAAATCACCATTATTCCTGCTAATACTGAATCAGTTACTGTCCCAACCTATAGATCTCATTTGTGTCATAATTCAGTCTGTCCTACCTGTATCTGTAATGTCAGTTTCAGATCCAGGCTGTCTACTTCAGCCACAGAAACAATAAAGACATAAACCACAACATTTCAGTGTTGAAAGGTTTCCTTCGCTGCTTTGTATAATATAGAAAAAGCACTTTTAATCTCACCCATTTTTTTATCTATGAATGCTTAAATATTTTCAAATAGAGGTGTATATAAATAGAAGTATATATAATATTATAAATATTAAATAGAAATTTTTTATATATAGCTTGCTACTTGGTATATAGGCAGTTAATCACCTTCTCCAGCCCCTGTTAGAAGTAACCTGTAGAATGAAGAGTCAGCAAAGTGGGGATTGAAAACCACTAATCTAAGATGTACAGACGTGGTGCTCCCTTTCCATAAAGAGCGCATTTTGATCTATTTACGATTGTACCCAAAGCAATTATTTCCTCTCCTGCTCTTTCTTCAGAGGCCCTGCACCGCCCCTATGGTTGTGATGTTGAACCCCAGGCACTGAATGAAGCCATCAGATGGAGCTCCAAGGAGAACCTGCTTGGAGCCACTGAGAGCGATCCCAATCTCTTTGTTGCACTTTACGATTTTGTAGCAAGCGGTGACAACACGCTCAGCATCACCAAAGGTAAGGCTGTGAATTGCAGACCAGCTACTAGGTTGAAAACTTAGCAACAGAAAATAGAAAGCAGAATCCTTCCCTCGATAGGAATAGAAATGAGTGCAGTTAGAGAAGATTATTGTCTAAACTGATGATTTTAAGCAGACGGTCTCTCTCTCACTTGTGCTGGAGAGACACCTGCTGTGTGGTTCTCCTAGTACAGATACAGGTTTGTGTAACACTGCCCAACAGTCCACCCCAGCTATGGTCGTTCCCGTTCTAGGCTCCTCAAATCACTGGCCTTGCGAGACACCTCTTTTAGGGGAGGGCAGAGGAAAACTGTTACATTATTAACGATAACAGAATTCAGCACTTTCAGCTGGGGCAAAATCAAGAATTAAGAATTTCACAGAGATTTCCTGTTTCTGTTCAGTACGTGTATCAGAATATGACCTGCTGCAGAGCTGTTTTAAATCACATGCCATTTAAGACTTCAAGAAAGAGACAAACCTCATCCTTCCAAGAAAAAAAAGTCTTTCTAGTCTAAAAAGCTGGACTACAGGAATCTTTTTGAGTTCATCAATCACACTGCAGTAAATTAGGGAACAGTATTATCGGTATTCTATCTGAAACTTTACTTCATAAATACTTTATATATAGCAGTTTAGTTATAAGATCACTGCTGCAGATTTTTATTGTTAAGCTACAAACCCAGGCTTAGTCAGCTGATGATGAGTTTCTCTCTTAATGAGACCCAATAGATTGCACTGTGCTTATTTTGCTTTTTGGTTTCTGGTTGTAGGTGAGAAGTTGCGAGTCCTGGGTTACAACCAGAATGGTGAATGGAGTGAGGTACGTTCGAAGAATGGGCAGGGCTGGGTACCAAGCAACTACATCACACCAGTGAACAGCCTGGAAAAGCATTCATGGTACCATGGGCCAGTGTCACGCAGTGCAGCAGAGTATCTGTTGAGCAGTCTCATCAATGGCAGCTTCCTGGTTCGTGAAAGCGAGAGCAGCCCAGGGCAGCTGTCCATCTCGCTCAGGTACGAAGGACGTGTTTACCACTACAGGATCAATACCACCTCAGATGGAAAGGTAAGGATCTCTGGATAATTCTGTGGGGAGAGGAAAGAAAGATATTAGTGAAGAGATGGTACAGAATCTCAAGTTGCAGACTGTTAAGAGAGGGGTGTATGTGAGAGCAAACTGGTCCACTTGTTGATTAATATGAAAAAAGAACACGTATGCCAAGAGTTTGGTGGTAACTCACTGAACACCACTTTGGAAGAAGTGCAGACGGTGCTTATCCTGGCTGAAAGCAGCTAGGGAGCAAAGCAGTTGGGGTTTGATGTGATATCTCTTCATTGATCCACTTAAAACAAGCAGAGCTCTGGTAAGTCAGCAGTTTTGATCAGCATTTTGAAACCTTGATCAAATAGCAGTACGATGTATTGAGAGATGCAGAAACAGACCTTGTGCTTTTCTACAAGAACTCCAGTTTCTAGTCCTGTAAAGCACAAGGCAGGAGACAGCACTGCTCTCAAGTGATAGCTTATATCTAGCTGCCTTCTGCAGGTAAAAATCCCACAGATTGATATTCATTTGCCCAACAACATGAGAACAAATACTCTAAAGTCTGGTTCCCTTACCTTTTTTTTTTTTCGTAAACTGCTAGAATGTTTTTACTGTACCTGTTTTCCAGTGTTACTGAAAGCTTCCAGCTGCCTTTAAGTAGATTCCTGTTTCGTTCGTAACAGGTATATGTGACAGCAGAAAGCCGTTTCAGCACACTAGCAGAGCTAGTGCACCATCATTCAACAGTAGCAGATGGACTGGTGACAACTTTGCATTACCCAGCACCGAAGTGCAATAAGCCCACTGTCTATGGAGTGTCCCCCATCCATGACAAGTGGGAGATGGAGCGGACTGACATCACCATGAAGCACAAACTCGGGGGAGGGCAGTATGGCGAGGTGTACGTTGGTGTCTGGAAGAAATACAATCTCACGGTTGCTGTGAAAACATTAAAGGTGAGTTTTCGGATTGTTACGCACTGTTCATTTGGTCACCATTTATGATAAGGGTAAGGAAATTGTAATGTTCTCAGTTATACCTCCTAATGATACAAATATCAGAAAAAGGAGTGTGCTGATCTGCATAAAATCCATGCTTGAGAGTAGCTTTGCAGAACAAAGTCAGGTTATCAAACTTGCACCAGTGCACGTGGCTTGGAAATAATTTGTAACTTTGGCCCAACAAGCTCCTGCAGTCAGATCTGTAGAAATGATTACCAAGTCCACTTCTCTTTCCTCAGAAGGGCTGTGGAAGCCTTAAGGAATCAAAGGTGTTGGAAATACCTTCTACCACCTTTCCCCTACTCCTGGAAAAATTCCGCTTCTCCATTTACCTTTTTCAGAGCCTTCTGTTTGTTTCAACATTAACAGCTACAGTTCTACGTACCCCCTAAGTAAGGGAGCTTTCAAGCTTAATTTTTATAGCTAGGCAGGGGAAGTAAGTCAGTGATCCTGAGAGTCTTCTCACCAGCCACAACTGCTTTGGTAGCCACAATAGCTACCAAACAAGAAAGCCTAGCACTTTCTGGGTACTGCAGATCTATTACTTGGCCATGTTGCAGCCCAGCTTTTCAGGGGAGTTATATTTTGCTTTGGTAAAAGCCAAACCAGCAGAATGGAGATAAGGATGCCATCATTTATATTCAGCTCGGATACGTGGTGTTAAGCAGACTTTGGTCATGAAGATAAATTTTCTCTTCTTTTGCCTCTCTGTTTATCTAGGAAGATACCATGGAGGTGGAAGAGTTCTTGAAAGAAGCTGCTGTGATGAAGGAGATCAAGCACCCAAATCTAGTGCAGTTGTTAGGTTAGTGAAATTCCTTGCTCTTTCTGTTTTTACTTGAGCTTCTACCAAAATGAAATCTGTCTTGTTTAAAAGTAGTGGCAGATTTTCTGTATTTATATAACTTTTTGAATCAGGTCAGGCTATAGGGTGGTATTTTTGACAGCTTACTCCTTTATGTAGTACTGGAGCTAAGAGACACTAATTTTAAATAAAATATCAGATACAGTCACTTACATTAGTAGACAGCTTTGCTGTTGAGGCATGACTATGCATTATATAAAAGTCTGCAATATCAGCTTCCTGTTAGTTTATACCCTTGGCCTTAGGTATGCTCCAGGGTTCAGTTATCAGGGTCAGATTCCTTTTCTGCTGTGTTAAATCAGATTTAAAAAACTATTTTCCGTGACTTATTTTTCTGATAGAACAAAATTATAAGAAAATTCAAAGTGAAAGAAAAAAATTATATTGGAAGCACAGCATATACCGTTCTTCATGCTTCTTAAATCGGAGACATTTATAGAAAAACCTGCACTAAATAGAAAAATCAGTCCATAATTAAGCAGAAGACAACCAGATTGCTGCTGTTGTAAGGGACCCTGTGTATCACCAAATAAGTACATGAGATCAAGGCAGTGGAGATGCAAGTCAGATCAAACAGCCCATGAATGGAAGAAATCTGCAGGCTTTACAGCTTGGCTGTACCCTGTTTGTCTCTCTAACAAATGCATGATATGATGATCACTATTAAATAGTCTGCATAGCTGTTAATTCTACATGTACAAAGATTCTTAAGGAGACACCCTAAACCTTTACTAGTGTTTAATTGCCTCTGGATTTTTGCTGCTTTCAGGAGCAAAGCTGTCAAGCCAAGCCTAGGATGAAAGGAGAAATGTGAAGAATGTGAAGGCTTTTAATAATGGCAACTATTCTGTACCCATTTAAAAAATGGGCACAGATGAGGTGTCTGCCCAGCCCTGTCTGGTTCCAGGAGTAGAGACTAAAAGATTTCTCATCAGAGAGATGCATTTTTGCTTTTTCTGATGCACAGTGTAGTTGTGGTTTACTCCTGTATGTGTGTAACGGTATGACCAGGCATTCAGCAGTGCTGCAGTGGGAGTTCACAGAGATTTGACATGAGTATCCTGTTGCCTTCCTCCTCTGCTAATACATACTTTGTTCATAATTGCAATGACTGTAGCAAGTAGTCATCTGAGGAATGTGTGAGAATGCTGCTTTAGGAGCAGGTCCCACCATGCTGGTCACTTACCCAGCTAGTACACATGGGAGTGCTTCACATTAATCTGTAGTGACATTTCAGTCTGGAAATCTTGCCAGTTGACAGGTACCTAGTTCCAGTTGGCCACTCTTTAGCTTTATGAAGAAAGAGAGGGGAAGAAAAGCAAATCATATGTGTTCAAAATAACTCCTATTTCATTCTGTAACACTCCAAATAACATAATTACTCCTTCATATATATATTATATAGAAATAGCAGTGCTTTGATAGACATGTTTCTCTCTATCCATAAAGTGGATGGACAGATAAATAGGCAGAAGCACTGCAGTTGGGCTGCGTTGATCTGGGTCTTGTAAATGGTAGCCTTCACTTTTCAGAGAAACACTCATCGGTACAAAATGCAACAAATGGATATTAAATTAGGAATAGTGGTAAGCTAGGAAAGAAAGGGAAGCTTTATTCACATGCTCCCTCCTCCTCGCTGCTAGGTGTGTGTACCCTGGAGCCACCCTTTTACATTGTGACAGAATACATGCCGTATGGGAACCTGCTTGACTATTTACGGGAATGCAACCGGGAGGAAGTGAGTGCTGTTGTGCTACTCTACATGGCCACTCAGATCTCCTCTGCTATGGAGTACCTGGAGAAGAAGAACTTCATTCACAGGTGGGTAAAGTCACATTTAGCTGGTACAGTTTCGGAATGCAGTGATAAACAGGCCACCAGCATGGTGGCCCAGGAATTCCTCCTCTTGGAGAGGTTTCTTCCAGAGTTAGGTTTCACACTGGCTTATCCATTGGCTGTTTTGCTTTCAATACTGTCTTGCAATACCTTCTCCCAGTAACCTTCATAGCAGACTTACAACCTTGTGCACGACTGCCTGACAGCTATGAAAGTTGGTGTTGTCCTGTTCTGATGTACCACCTACGTGCAAGACATTGTCAACCTGAAGTCCTATTTTAATCCAGTTGGATAAAGCAGTGCCATAGAGCTGTTACCAGTGTGTGATGAGCTGCTGATCTCATCCTGTTCTCAGGAAACATAAAGTTCTCATTGTAACAGCTATCATTACTGGAAATTTAATAGAATTTAAAGAATGAACCCTAATCCTGACTTAACCATATTGCTCCTACAACAAGTCCACTCAATTTTTGACACTGTTCAGAACAAAGCTCACATTGCCTTTACCTGTTGTATAAAGAGAGTGCTTCCCGACTCAGAAGAGAGGGACAGGCTATGCAACCACAAGACTGTATTCAAAAGCCCTGCTCTTGCTCCAGTAAAGGAGTGTGCTTTTTTCTTTTGTACAGAGACCTGGCAGCACGGAACTGCTTAGTTGGAGAAAATCATGTGGTGAAGGTGGCTGACTTTGGTTTAAGCCGACTTATGACTGGAGATACCTACACAGCTCATGCTGGAGCCAAGTTCCCAATCAAATGGACTGCTCCTGAGAGCCTGGCCTATAACACCTTTTCAATCAAATCAGATGTGTGGGGTAAGAAAACTCCACTTCAGTTTTCTTTTTAATTTCGTTTTTCTTTGCCAACCTAGACAGTGACTTGTTTTCTGGCCTGGGCAGAAACATGTGCGGAGGAGACAGTCTTAAGCCAGGCCACAACTTCATGAATTGATAGCATTTTTAGTACGTAATGTCTTCACCTAGACTGGCCTGAAACATCTGCAAGAGAACAATACTGCCTCAAGCTGCAGTAAAGGCCACAATGTAATGAGCAACATGAGAGGAGGGCAGACTTATGACCAGGAATTTTGTTTTCCTCCTTTTGCAGCCTTTGGGGTGCTATTATGGGAAATTGCTACCTATGGGATGTCACCATACCCAGGCATTGACCTCTCTCAGGTGTATGATCTGCTGGAAAAGGGCTATCGGATGGAACAACCTGAGGGGTGCCCTCCAAAGGTTTATGAACTGATGAGGGCATGTGAGTATCTTCTTCCAATTTGGGGGACAAAGCCTGGGAGGGATGGGAGGAATTTGTAGTTAACTCTGAAGTCCTTGCTTCTTATGTGCCATTTTGTTACCTAATGTGGCAAAGGCCCCATCACCTGAGACGTACCTGCTTACTGATGCAAAATGAGTCTGGTCTCTAGGGGAACAAGAATTCACTCTCAAAAACTGTCATCCCACAGTACAGCTAGATAGCACTTTGTGGCAAATTGTACTGGTATTTTGTCCGTAGGACTCTTACTATGGAATCACCAAATTAGAAGGAAATTTAGTTCTCTGCAAACACAACACCCGTGCAGGAGACATGTAGTTGACAAGGTTGCACAAAATGCATCCTCCAAGCACATCGTGAAAAGCTCCCTAATGCTCCATAACAAATTGAAAATCTACTAATAAAAGGCTAAAAGATACAATGTGCTACAGGAAGAGCAACAGAGCTTAAGAGCATTGCTAATCTCCTTCAGTCCCACAAGAGTAGAGAATACATTGGGCAAAAAGCTGAAGATCCTAGGGAGAAAACCAGGCCATGTTGTTGAGGAAGGTAAGCAGCTCTGAGCAGAGAGACCCTGTCAGTGTGACCAGGGTGGGAAGAGACAACTTGGTGCTAACTCAGGCAATCTGTGTGGCCCTCAATGTACAAGACAGACAAACCAGGGCTTAAGAGGCCATTCTACAGCCTGTCTCCAGCAATGCCTGATCCCCAGCATGTCAAAGAAAGTCAGGCTGAACTTCGGTTGTGAAACAAAGAAGCTGGGTAATGATGAAAGATACTGCTTCAAAAAACTTTCAGGAAGCTCACAAAAGCCCAAAATCAGGGAATTCATATGATATTAATGCTACCCAAAATGAACAGAATGCCAGTCACTTCCCAGACCCTATGGTGGTCTCAACAGATAGTGCTTCCAGAATACATTCCCCTGGTGCAGATTTCTAACTACACAAATTACACTTTTCGTCATGATACCCTTCTATAACTTTCCAAGCTCCGTCTTAGATCCATGCAGTCTCTTCCTCTTTCCCCCACGGGGTGCATACATTCTCCTTTTGGAAGGCTCTGTCTGAATTTCAGTATTAAGAGCATGTGAGCAGAATGTTGCCTGGAGTTTTGCACACACAGTTATCTGTAACTGGGCTAGATGTGTCCACTCCAAACAGCCAGGGTAGCAAACATGGAATTCTCCTTTGCCCAAAAAATTCCGAAAGAGGGACAGGGAGATCAGAAAAAGCTGTGGAGTTGGCAGAGGGCTGGGGTTTTTAGAGTTGGTTCCTTCCTCTCAAGATCTGGTTGTTAGGATACGGTAGAGTGACTTACTGCTGCTATGAATTAATAGCTGTGAATGACTGTAAAGCCTGTTAAATAGTAGGAGATCAGAGACTGACTGCAGCTGAGAAAGCTTAGGTATTTTCTGTCTCCTGGGACAGAATAAAAATTTACATCCTACCCATTTAGGCACTGAGGCTTACTCTGCTTTCTCGTATTGCAGGCTGGAAGTGGAACCCACCAGACCGACCTTCCTTTGCTGAGACCCACCAGGCTTTTGAAACCATGTTCCACGACTCGAGCATCTCAGAGGGTGAGAGCCCCTGTTGCTTTACTTCTGAAACAGTACTGGAGATTAGCCCTCAGAGTGCTATGTCTTATGGACAAGCCCTTAAAGCTCATCTGCTAGCAGTGGAGGTTGTGATGAAGCTTCATCCCTTACTTAATTTCTTAACCATAAGTGGATAAATACATTCTCTCACTTGCTGCACAAATACTGAATAAACTTTAGACATATACCAGTGCAGGGGACAGTATAGTTTCATTTGAGCAGTAAGATGCCAAAGAGTTAATTTAAAGAATATTGTCTCCTCTATTAGAGGAAGCCTCTTGTTTCCCAGACTGAAGAGTAAGGAATAGTGAGTGATGCTGAGAGAGAGAGGAAGATGTATGCATATCGCAGTCCTTTGCTGACTGCAGCAATTAGGTCATGAAATATTATTCTACCAGCCTTCATTTTTAAAAAGCGTGCCTTAATCTCAGGATTTTCTACTTAGCTACTTCTAGGAGCAAATCTGTGCAACTCAACTCTCAAATATAATCAACTAGGAGGTAAATACTGGTGAGAAGCGTGATAGTAGACAGCAGACAAGGAGAAATGTCTGAGCATCTTTTAAATTTTTAAATTAAATATGAAACTGATCCATCCACTACCCTACTATAGAAAAAACACACCAGATCGAATTCTGCCAGGGAGGATCTATAATAGGCACATCAAGTGGCCCACACAGTTGCCAACCTCGGTGTGGCCAGGAGGTTGTGGCATTTTTCTGTTTTTCTTTTTCAATCCCATACCTTATGTTGATGTTGAGAAGGAAACATGCAGTCTTCATTTCTAATAGGGAGGTGCAGTGCTTTGCTTCAAGCAAAGCAGCTTAGATCCAAATCCAGAGAGGACACAACTTTTGGGGGATCCCAGGAGCATCAACAGGAGGTACCTTAATTAAAAACAGAGGCAAATGCATTCAGTGCTGGCTTTAGCTCTTGAGCAATCCTTAACCCAGTAGAGAACTAGAGTCGTACTAGACCTCTTGTACAGATCCTACCACTGTTTCGGGGTTTTTTTGCTGAATTTATGAAGAGGTAAATGAGTTTGAAAGCATTATGAAAAACATCTTACCCTGAATACCTCTAGACGTGAGCAAAAACTAAATCCATGAACTATGTATTTCTCAGTCATGTATCTCTTCTTGCCAGTCTGGGTTTGCAGTAAAGACCCAGATTTTCTTTTTCTCTTCCTCTGCTGGTCTCTGTTCCAACTATTCCCATTTTGGTTTTTTTTCCTTACAGAGGTAGCAGAGGAGCTTGGGAGAACAGCCTCCTCCTCATCTATAGTTCCTTACTTGCCCCGGTTACCCATGCTTCCCTCCAAGACTAGAACACTGAAGAAACAGGCAGAGAACAAGGAGAACATTGAAGGAACACAAGATACTGTGGAGCACTCAGCTTCCAGCTCAGCACCAGGTATGGGCACTGGGACAGTGGCAGTGAGACCACATGTTCTGGGATAGGCTTGCTGCTGATGTAAATTGCCAGAGAAACAGAAGAAGACAGAACAATGTGACATGGGAAAGTGCTTTGCACTGCTATGTCATTAGGGCTGTTGGCCACCTCAGCAGCCCAATTATTCACTAGCGAACAGAAAACACTGCAGCTTGTTTAATGTTCTTTTAGTAAATCCCATTGTATTTTTTTCTTTTAAGTTTAGTTTTGCTGCTTTTTTTTAAATGACAGCTTCAAAACTAAAGTTGACAATGCAACAAGACATTTTCTTTTATACTTGCGGTATTTGGGGGAGAAGGAAAAAAACTACAGGAAGGAAATAAGAAACTGGAAGAAAAGAGCAACTTCACCTTCTCCTGAACTCTCTCCTAAGTGGCCTCTTCAGTATAGACTACAGACAAGTCACGCATGCAGAAGTGGGAAAAAAGTTTAAAAAAAAAAAAAAAATCATACCAGCCTCACACAAAAATAGAAGTGCTAACTTCCTCTCTCAATCTCTCTCTGCAGAACCTGGGCAGCTAAATACGCCAGGCCCATAAAGCCCACTACAGGATAGGGAGGTGGAAATGGAAATTGATTTTGCAGATTCACATTTCTTTCTTCTGTCTAGGTTTTATTAGAAGCGCACAGTCAACAAGTGGGTCTCCTGCACTGCCTCGCAAGCAGAGGGACAAGTCGCCCAGCAGCCTGTTGGAGGATGCCAAAGAGACCACTTTCACCAGGGACAGAAAAGGTGGCTTCTTCAGCTCCTTTATGAAGAAGAGGAATGCTCCCACACCTCCCAAGCGCAGCAGTTCCTTCCGGGAGATGGAGAATCAGCCCCATAAGAAATACGAGCTGACGGGTAACTTTTCATCTGTTGCTTCCTTGCAGCATGCGGATGGGTTCTCTTTTGCTCCCACGCAGCAGGATGCAAACCTGGCGCCACCCAAGTGCTATGGTGGGGGCTTTGTGCAGAGGACCTTCTACAACGATGATGGCACTGGTACCAGCAGTGGTGGGGGCGTAAGCACCAGTGGTGGGTGGTCAGGCATCACTGGTTTCTTTACACCACGCTTGATTAAAAAGACACTGGGTTTACGAGCAGGAAAACCCACTGGCAATGAAGAAGCTTCAAAGCCTTTTCCAAGGTCAAACTCTACATCTTCCATGTCCTCAGGGCTTCCAGAGCAGGATAGGATGGCAATGACCCTTCCCAGAAATTCCCAGAGATCAAAAATCCAGCTGGAACGGACAGTGTCCACCTCCTCTCAGCCCGATGAGAGCACGGGGAGGGCCAATGACCTGCTTCCCAAAAGGTTTGAAGAAGGCCCTGCTTTGACCAGAGAGAGACCAAAAGCAAAACTCTTGCCGAGGGGTGCCACAGCACTCCCCTTCCGAACCCCCTCCGGATCAGAAGAAAAGGAGGGTCCAGGGCTAGCAGCAGCTCCTAAGAGCAAAGAAAAAAACAGTGGCCCACGGCAAGGGGTCCTTGAGGATGGTGAGAGACCAGGGTGGTCATCTCCAGTAAAGGCTGCAGCAATACTTCCAACCACTCATAACCACAAAGTGCCAGTCCTAATCTCACCCACTCTAAAACACACTCCAGCAGATGTGCAGCTCATTGGCACAGACTCTCAGGGTAATAAATTTAAGCTCTTATCTGAGCATCAGGTCACTTCTTCCGGCGACAGGGACCGGCCCAGACGGGTAAAACCAAAGTGTGCTCCACCTCCACCACCAGTGACAAGGCTCCTACAACAGCCAGCTGCCTGCTCAGATGCAGCAGAAGAGCTGAGCAATGTGGCGGGAGCGCAGCATGGACTGGAATCAAGCGAAGGGAGTAAGAAGGCAGCAGCAGCACCTGTTGGTGGAAAATCTGGGAGGCCCGTGATGCCTCCACCTCAAGTGCCTCTGTCATCGTCTTCCACCTCCCCAGTGAAAATGGCCAATGGCACGGCTGGCGCAAAAGTAGCACTAAGAAAGACCAAACAGGCAGCTGAGAAAATCTCCGCAGACAAAATCAGCAAGGAAGCGCTGCTGGAGTGCGCGGATCTTCTCTCCAGTGCCATCGCCGAGCCGACACCAAACAGCCAGCTGGTGGACACAGGGCACCAGTTGTTGGATTACTGCTCAGGCTACGTGGACTGCATCCCACATACACGCAACAAATTTGCCTTCCGGGAAGCGGTGAGCAAACTGGAACTCAGCCTGCAGGAGCTGCAGGTGTCCTCAACAGCTGCTAGCGTCCCTGGGGCAAACCCCGTCCTTAATAACTTATTGTCATGTGTTCAAGAAATCAGCGATGTGGTGCAAAGGTAGCTACTGTCAATCTGGGTAAGAGAAATACACATGGGGAGGGGGGAAATTACTTTTTTTCTGTACTGATGCTTTCAAAAGGAAAGACTGATACTTGAGTATGTGAAGTACCTCAGATCACTGAGTTCTCCTCACGTTTACAGATTCATCTCAAAAAATGGGGATGGAGAGGGTAGAGTAAAGCTGTAAGGGGCAGAACATCAAGTATTTGTCCCTACCTAGTCAGGCTGATCTGCTTGGTATGGCAAGGGAAGTTCCTTGCTCCTCCCTTGGAGAGGCAGGAGAATCGATGGCAGGTTCTCGCTCTGGGAAGGATGGTTTGATGTGTGATCGCTGGTGTACTGGAGTGGCTGCAGGCCACTTGGCTGTACAGATCCTCCCCTGTCTGCACTAACACATGCTTTGGCCTCCTGACAAGGCAGAGGAAAGACACTGGGACTCCGCTGGTACCAAGTGCCGAGCAGTCTGTGCTGGAGTAGCTCTGAAGGGGGAGGTTGCGTGCGGTTGGGGGAAGGTCTAATGCACTGACAGTATTCAGAGCTGCTGGAGGTGGATGCACTAGCCCAGATGGCTTACTTCCACAGTGCTGTTGCTGCTGTAATGAGAACTGCAAAATTAGTTAATATATGAAACTATCCTTTTTCCCTCCTGTCCACCTCATCCACCACATGTTCTCATCTTTGTTGTATCAGAAGCGTCAGGGATGCTGGGCAGACTTACCACTGGAATACCCCTTCCCCACCACACAGCCTTCACTCAGTTGATACCTATTTCTAGTGATCTAGCACAGGTGCTGCTTGATGGTCATTTGTGAGTAGTTTGGGGCTCTTGCACAACTTGCCAGTGTTGTTATTGGGGTGGGTGAGTGGTTTGTTGTTTTTTGGGGTTTTTTTTAAGCTCTAGATTGTCTTTAAATTGTTACCACGTTGATTCCCCAATTTGGTTTCATCACCTTGAGGACCCATGGTAGGTAAGGCAGAGCCTCCGCCACCCCTGGCTGTTCTCCACATTCCTTTAGCAGTCATAGTGCTGCAGGGCCAGCTGGAGAGGCAGGAAGTACAGCCTGGCCTGCACCCTCGCTGCTGCAGGATTCCCTGGACCTGTCCCTGCTCTTGGCGTAACACTAACACTTCACACTGACGGCTTCCTGGGATTTGCTCTAGTACTTACCGGTCTCACAGGCTTTTGGCTTCCCTGCATATGAAGATGACTAGGTACGTCAGCACACAGGGGAACCACAGCCATCTTTTTTTATTTATTCCTGTATTTTAAAGGCTAGACCAGAATCTCATGCTGGGGCGTAGGGAACATGCACATAAACTGTGCACTCCTCTGCCTGAGACGTGACAACAAACAGAGAGCTCCCACTGGGTCATGGTCTCTGGTGTCTGATGCCTGCTGACAATCCCAGAATGAAAGCAGTTGTGTGGTTGAAGTTGTCTTCCTTGGTCCTGGTGCTGTTTGTAGACTGTTGTGGCCTCAAAAAGCCGGTCTTCTGTGTATACGCACAACTCCCTGAGATGTAAATGTACTGGCAAGTAGGAAGACCTCAACTAACAGTTGGTTTGCGAGAGGAAGAAAACAGGCCCAATACCTGGCTCCAAATAATACACGTTACTCTGCATGCTGCTGCTCACTTCACACTATTGGTGATGATAGAGGATCTCGCTTGCTTTGCACCTTAAATCTTTTATTTTTGGCTAAAGTGCTTTTTTAACTTGTTTTTAAAGAAGTGTGACTGTGCTGCTTTTAGTTTGAGCATTTAGAGTTGAGCTGGGACACAGGTGAGAATTTAGAAGATGGGCACTTCCATTGCTGTCTAGCAGCATTGCTCTCTTGGTGCTTGGAAGTAGGCTGGGCTGTCTCAGTGAGTGTCCCTGTTTTTTCCATGGAGCATAGCGAGACAGGAGCCTGAAATGTCTTTAGAAATGGGCTGGCGTCTGAGAATCCTCATTTTATTACTGATCTGTGTTAAACAAAGTTGTGTCATGATGCATGAATGCACACCAGTGGAGCAGTATGTGAGGTAAAATGGACCATGTGAGCTTCACTGTCCAAGTGAAATGGGGGGGCAGGGAGAAAAAACCAAAGCAACCCCTCCACGCCAGCTGACAGGCATTAAAGTGAATTAATTATTCCTACAAGTCAGTTTTACTCCAGTGTGCTGGTACCTAAGTGGGGACAAATGGAAGTACAGCACGGGTAACTCATCCTGACTTAGTAGTACTGCTGTCTAGCTCTGCAGTAGGATCTTCAGGTTGCCCAGGCTCTCCTGCAGCCCTCAGGTCAGCAGGAGGCTCTCCCAGGACTCTTTCACAGCAACACTCAGCCGTAAGGCAGAGTACCAAACTGTTATCTTGTAGACTTTACTGAGGGCTTTTGTGGTTTACCTTATCTCTTTCAGTCATCTTTATTGAAGGTGTGCGTTGCTGCACACCAAACTATCTGCCTTTGGAAAAAGTGACCTGCAAAGGGAAGGCTTGTGGTATTGCTTCACATGGCCTTTCAAACGATCAAAAGGATTTAAAAGGTATGGGAGCTTTCTTTGGGGCAGAAGGGCAGGTCGTTTGCCCTGGCAGACAATCGCATGGTTTCATCATTGTACTACACCTCAGCCTAGGACAAACAGACTGAAACTGAAGTGATTCTTAGGGGAAGGGTATTTTAAACAGGAAATTTTAAGGCTGTTTGTTAGTCCGGTTCTGATGAGTGTTTTGAAAGAAGCTTTTTCCCTGAATGCCAGTCTTTCGGAAAAGCTCCACCAAAAGTGATAGAATAGCAAACAATTCCTGGACTTTCTAACTACTAAAACTCCCCTCTTTCAGCCCTTTCTGCCCCAATGAAGGACTGGTTCCTCTGGAGGTCATCTGGTCCAACTCCCCTGCTCAAGCAGGGCCATCTAGAGCTGCCTGCCCAAGACCATGTCCAGACAGCTTTTGAATATCTCCAAGGATGGAGACTCCACAACCTCCGAGGGCAACACAGAAGCCCATTCAGTTCTGATCCCTCCTGTGGTGGAAAAACACAGAACAGTGCAATTTGGGGATTTGCCTGTCATCATTCCTACAGAGAGTGTTTTCTCTGCTCTCATCCGTTATTTTATATCAGTTTGGAAGAAGGTGACAGAGGTAGTGCTGGCTTGACACTAGGGTGGTTGGTTTTTTCCCCTAAATAGGAGGCTGCAGAATTGCTGCTGCTTCTGCTGTCCAACAGTGTTTTATTCCCAAACTGGAATTCTGCCCTTCCCTCTGGCAGGATAGCAAGAGGATGATATCTGGGAAAGCTGGTTCTGCTGTAAATCACCATTCAGTTGTTGTTCCTTCCACAGCCACTCTCCTAAAATTGTTACTGTTCCTTCTCCCTTTTGCTAAGGTTTGGCTTTCTGTTCAGCCTTAAAGGTCTTTACTGTAGCAGCTTCTCTGCTTTCAGCCTTGCACAGTATGTTCAAAGTAACGTAAGGATGGTGGAGCCCCATTATTTGTCCCAGTGAAGAGCACTTCTTGCTCCACTGTTTAGGGTAGGGGACAAGGCATAAACTCCTGTTGTGTTTCCTTTCCTCACCCCTGTCAGAAGGCCTTGTGGGGTAAGGATGCAATGGCAGCTGGGCTCTCTCACTTGCACTAGTATGGGCTAGAATTTGAAGTAGTCGTCTGTGCAACAGGGGATGGGATAACATAGGGCCTGGTAATGCCAAGCACAAAGCATGCGCTCACATGAGTGAGTTGATGTGGGGCACTTTCTCTTCCTAGCTACTGTGGGGAATTATCCAACTCACAGGTGCAATTCTCTTTTCTTCCTGCACTGTACACTCTTTAACCCCAGAAGTGGTGCACTCGGCTGTCTGACTGGCAGCACTTCAATTTAATCATATTTGTCATTAGTGTGGACAGGGGTGAAGCTGAATTAAGAGTCTGGGTCTTGGGACTACATCAAATTTAGCTGCTGGGAAAGTGGAATTGAATGGAGCGGTGTTGCTGATACAGAACAGCAGAATGCAGTGGGGAAGGGGGGGGGCTGTGCGTTCCCATCCTCCTCACAGAGAACGCTTCTCCTGAGCACCACTAGCCTTGTGTCAGTGAGACACAAACACACGCATGTTGACATCTTGTCAGGTGTGCTTATGCAAGAGTTCTATGGCACATCGCTCTCTGCGGGCAGCAGGAACTAAACCCCACAGTGTGGGGCAATAGCTGCACCAAAACTGCTGTGTTAACAGAGCAGTCCCTCCCTAAGAGGCAGCGGGTGTGTGAGCAGGTAGGATGGTTTACGCTGTGCAGTCAGAGTAGAGAAATCCAGACCCTGATGTCTGTACCGCTTACCTAAGGCAGGCTTCCCCAGCAGCTGAGGCGCTTCGCTTTTTGCTTGTCAGTCCTCTCGGGCATCAGCAGCTGTGACAAGCAGTAATGAATCCAGATCTTTTTTGCAAACATAACAGGCTGCTGTTTTCTCTTTAAAACACTCAACCCAGCTCTGCTGCTAATCAGTAGCTGGCAGGAAAACCGAAGGGTCGCGACTATGGCATGCTCAGAAACCTCCCACTTCAATGCCAGTGGCATCATCTAGCACGGATGGGCACTCGGCGTGCACGCCAATTGCCTGTAGCGCAGAACAAAACCTTCAGCCTGTTCCCTGGTGATAGGAAATAAGAGGTTATGGGACACCTGAGTTCTTTATAATACCTACATGATAAGAAATGTCTGTACCAAAGGAGGTCATTCTTCCAAATGTGTCTGTTGCACACAGGAGGTAAAGCCCAATCAGCTCGGCACGCTGTTTGTATCAGTAGTGAACTCGTCGAGGGCAGGAATGGATTAAAATGAAACACATTAATCACCAATCACTCTACCAGTGTTGTCAACTGTTTTTGTTTTTAATTGTTACTGTAATATATTTTGGTTGTTTTTCTAATTTAATTATCTCACTATCGTCTGACTGTGAACTGCGAACAGTGTTAAACTTGATGTAAATAAGGCCCTTTGAAGGGCCTCTTTGCCTGTCGTTCCACAAAGTTTTGCCAATTTGCATTTTGTTTTAAATAAAGGTTGCAATATTTTATTGGCAAAAAACACCTGAGTATATGCTGCTTTTTTTTTTCTTCTTAAGGACTATTTGAAGCTGCTCAGTATTAACCTGAAGTTTGTTATTTTGGGTAGAAAAGAGTATTATAAGCCTGTTAAAAAAAAGAAATAATTTAATTCTGCCAGATGGCAAAGAAAAAGCAGTATCTTTATTTATGCCTTTAAAATCAAACTTAATGTTGCCATGGAATGGTCAGATGGAGTGAGGCTGCATAATCAAATAATTCTGAAACATACACATGTGACCTGGCAGAGCACATAGTCTTGCATCATCAGTTTGACAGTTGCCCTCATTAGTAACACCATCATCTCCTTAATCAGTAACAGAGTAAGAAGAGCCTAACATGCCAACTTCATACCAGCCCCGCACTGGTGAAATGGCTGACAAAGTGACTCCCTTCCACTCCAAGCAGCATCGTTCTAACCTGGACAGCTGAAGATTCTTTTCTATTTAAAAAAAAATAATCATACCTTATCCTGGCTTATACAATCTTCTAAGCAACTAACCTTCAACTAACTAACAACTTAACTTTCTACCCAGGTTATAAAACACAACCCGAGTTGAGTCCTGTGGGGCTGCATCCTCCCTTCCCCAGGAGCATCTCCCTGTGACATGTCCCAGGCTGAAGCTTTAGGCTTGACACTTGCGATTAAGAGATTAAGCAAGCCTCAGAAACACCTCGTAACAGTGCACGCTGGCACAGGCCCTAAGGTCCAATCTGGAGACAACAGGTAAGTTTAACATTGCATCAGTTGAGCAGTGAGAAAGCAGCTAGCTTGCCTTCCTGCCTTGGACTATGAAGCCTGGTTAGATAACAGAGCCAGCGTGCCCAGAGGGAAACACGAACTCAAAGTCTGCAGGACTAGTAAGTGTGTCTGGTCAATCTTTTCCCAGAGGTTGTGCTGCTCATCACTGGCACCGCAACGAGGTTCAAAGCTTAAAATAGATCAAAGGTCCGCACATGAGGTGTCCAGGGAGCTAAGCCCTGTCCTTGGCATGTGCTGTTTCACCTCATCGCCCCAGCCCAGCTGTGTTGGAGGGGAGTTTTGACCTAGAGGTCAAAGTGATTCCGGTAACACTGTTGAAATTTTTTGGTCCTGCTGTAACATACTTATCACCTGGCAAGTACCCAGACAGCAAACAGCCCCTTAGTGTAGTAATGCTGATACCAGCCAAAAAAACCACAGCATGCAACATAATGAAAAAAAAAAAACCCAAAACCCAAACCAAACAAACCCAAGCATACTGCATCCCTGAAAACCCGAATTCAATTGCAGCCTGTTCCTTCAGCCACCATCCTCCTCAACCGCCCTTTACCCTTGAAAAGGGAATTAGTCTCCCCTTTTTCATTTTGCGGTGAAGCAAACGGGCTCTTCACCAAACTGCTTAGAAAAAGAATTTCAGCAGAAGTTCACCTCATCACCGCAGCTGCTTCCATACAACGAAAGACTCCCAATGAGAGAGGGACACTCCAAAGCGAGAGGCTATGGATTTGACATCTCCAGAGGAGATTATTCAGTTGTTTTCTCTACGGAAGGGCCTCCCTGCACAAACTGTGATCCCGGCATGCGCGTCCCTGAGCAGCAGACGCCTTGTGAGTGCAGGAGAGCAATAGAGAAAAAAAAACCTCAGCTCCAGCAAAACAGTTCTGTGCAATCTTGTAAAGTGACAGAGAAAATGGGGGACAGGGATGAAGATGTGGCTTCTGCTGGACTGTCTCAACAGGACCAGTCTGTCCAAGGCCTTCATCACACACTAACAAACCAAGGACTTGGACATCCCTGCTCACGTCAAACAAAGCACCTGCCAGCACAAACAAATCACTACTGCAGGCTACTACCTGCTAAAAGAAGGGACTCAAAAAACACTGGACAGACTTCAAAATGCAGCCAAGCACAGGCTGTCCCCGTGTCCCAGGAGTGAGGGTGTGCCTCCTTCCCTGCAAACAGCCCTCGGAGTAACAAGGGGTTAAGTTTCTGTCTCTGTGCAAGTGCATGGCTGGGTAATCTGTTTGCCTGACCTTGTACAAGGAGAGCAGCTCCTAGTGTGCAGAACCACCTTCACCAGTGGTGTAGTCCCACCTGGTGTTCAGGGAAGGAAGTAATTGATGCGCTGGGATACAGACTTGCAGCCCTGTGCAGAGAAAAGCTTCTCTTCCATGGGGACAAACACCATCATCCCGGCCACCTCATCAAGGGCTGCCTCGGTGTACGGAAGTCCACGGGCCAGGAAAGCGTCCCGTGCACAGAGCTTCACATGGTGGTACTCCAGGGGCAGGAACGGCACGAAGAAATCAATGAGGTTCTCTTCGAGGAGGTGGCTGCGGGCATAACCATTCTCTGTAGCAAAATGCAAGATGACAAAAACTTCAGAAGCTCCACCTGAGAGCTGTCATCCCTCTGTGAGGCAAGGCTTATCTCTCCGAGGGGGCTGTCTTGGCTTATACAGCCATACGTGGTGGGAGAGAGACACCCACTTGGAAAGAGGTGGCCAGCACTTAATCTGAACACAGAATGTCACTACGGCTTGCCCATCTCAGGCCAAGAGAAGCCTGAATCCCCAGAGAAGCCTTGATACTTCCCTACAGCCTTAGGCTGCTTCTTGCAACCTGGGCACTTTCAGGGCTGAAAGGGGCAAGAAGGACTCACAGCTCCCTCCTCCCATGTCTCGCTGCTGCAGCGGTGCTGTGCTCGTGGGGCTGTGCTAGTGTGGATGAAGGAAGTTGGAATAAGGGCTCATTCCACAGCACACGGTGGATGGGACTGCATAAGCAGGGCCCCAAGCCAGCGCAGAGGGGCAGGTTTGTGGGCAGCCTGCCCACAGCATCCCGCAAGCGAGCCCGGCTCCTACCTTCAGGCTCCTGCAGCTCTAGCCGCAGCCGCTGCTCCAGGAACTCCATGGAGATCTCCTCCCGCGCCCGGCCAGCTCGCCAGAAGTCCAGGGCTACCTCATTGATGGTGTTGCCACCGAGATTGCTGTGGACACAGAATAGAAGTCATTCAATCATGCCCCCAGAGATGAACTGCTGAGAGCTGCCAGCAACCTCCCCTCCAGACAGGCCTCAGGAACTCTGTTAGCAATGAAGGATTTGCTGTGTAGGATCAGCATCTGAAATATCTGCAGATGGAGGAACCAGCTTTTGTCCCAAAGAGCCCCTTTCTATAAGCATCTTTACAGCTATCTTCCATCTTGCCAGCTTAGACCCTGGGGCAGCTCCTTTCTCTCCCAGAGTGGGACCAGGAGCCAGCAGAATCCTCCATCTCCATCAGTCCCCTGTCCTGGCTGGGATGCCATCGACCTCGTAGATGACACTTGGCTCCACACCAAACTCCCAGAAGCCACCACTGAAAGTCCAAGTGAGAGGGCAGAGCAGATGGCAGGAGTCCTACTAGAAGTAAAGGTCCCGGGGCAGGGATTCAAATGGCAGCCCAGGACTTGGCAAAGCATCCCCTGCCCAAGGGACAAAGCAGTGCAGTTCCCACGCGAGGACTCCTCTGGACACCCACTGTGGGGACAGCTCCGCCGTGGGGGACATGGGTCCTGGCAGTCACTAAGGCTCCCAGGGCAGCCCCTCACCTCAGAAAGCAGTTCAAGGCCAGGCAGCCCCCAAGTGCTGGTGAGAGGTTTGCAACAGCCTCAGACAACAGCCCCCAGCCTCAAGTGCCCTGCCACCAGTGAGCTGGCCATACTGGGAACCAGCTGGCTGCAGAGCTTGTGTAGGTGGGAGGCAGAGAGGCACTGGGAGAACCAATCTTGCACCCATCTTTCCTCTTGTGTCAGAGGCTCTGGACCCGTTTCCCAAATGGAGGGGAAGCAAAATTAAAAAGCCACCACTGTTCCCCTTCCCACCCCACCCCCTCCCCTGCCTTCTTAGGCGGGGAAACAGCTTTTATCGATCTTGCTCCCACCCAGACTGCAGGAGAAACAGTCCCTTCTGACTGGGGACACCCCATTCCCCGAACCTGGCCAACACTGCAGGACCAGGCCAGTGTCCAAAGGAGCCATGGGGCAGAGCCAGCCCTCCTGCAACAGGTCTGTCTCACACTGCCAGCAGGTATGATGAACCCCCCCCAGGATTACACACTGCCGCAGTTTAAGGCACCCTGCTCCCCTCTGCTTAGTAGCACGAAGGGGCTAACATGTCATCCTGCATGGCTTGCCAGGTAGGACACAAGGTCAGGTCAGCTCAGTGCAGCCAGCAGCACATCCACCCTGCCCTGAGCAATAAGGGAGAATCTGCCCCCTCCACCACAGCTCCTGCCAGAGGTCCATGCAGGTAGGACTGAAATGTGGTCAGCTCTGCAAGCGCTGGGCACATATACAGGTCCTCCACAGGCAAAGAAACTTCCCTAGGGAACCCCCAAGCTGGGAGATTAGAACACTCGCCTGGATGGTGGGAGATGGAGAACAAATCTCTGCCCGCCTCTAGCCTGTCGGAACACCTCTTGCCAGAGCCAAGCTGAAGGTTGTAACTCCTAAATTGAAGGGGCCCAAGGTGCTTGTCTCTCCTTGGCATTTCTCACTGGCTACTTCAGGCATGTGCCTACCTCACATCTCAGTTTTAAGATGTCCTACTTCTCCCTCCAGATGCATCCCGCCTAGGCTTGGGTCAGCGACAGCACTGGGGTGTGCACATGCCAAAGTCGTTTCTCCCTTCAGATGGGAAAAGAACCGACTAAACCACAGGACGAGGCGATGCCAGGATCAGCCCTCACAGCACAGCAGACCGACATCACCCCAGCCTGCAGCCACGACCAGACAGTGGGAACTCCCCACCTCCCACTTCCAACTAACAGTGCCACGTTGCACAAGAACTTCCCAAGACCTGCAGCCGTAGCTTTGCTCCCTGGAGTATGGGATCTCCTGGCTCAGCTGTGTATGGTGACACCACACTAGCTCTGACTCCCAATGGTTCCTTGTCTCAAAGCCTAGACACTGGCTTAGGTGTCCCAGCTAAGCTGGACCTCAGCTCCTCCTGCAAATGCCCCATACCCAGGGAGGATGCCCAGCACCAATAAGCAAAACTGACCATGGAGGCAACCACCTCTTGGAGGAGTTGGACATCTCTTCCCCCCTGCTGCAGCCTGAGCATCTCATATCACACACCTCGGGATAGATTCCATCACTTTTTTCCTCCCCATCCCTTTGGGGGCCCAGAAATCACCTGAGGAAGAGGAAGATAGATCTCCGGTAATCCACCTGGCCCTCGTTGTCATAGTGAGCCATGAAGGGCTTGATGGCATCCAGGAGGCTGAAATGAAGTTTCTCTGCTTCATCGAAGATGAACAGGGACTGCTTGCACAGCTGCACAGTCTCGCTTATCTGCTTCTTCAGCTGAGCCTGCAGAGCAGCAGTGAGGAGTGTGAGAAGCCCAGCAGCAGTCACTGCCACCAGATCATCGTGCAGGGGCTGAGCCTGGATGCTGGGGGTTAACCCTGGCTGGCAGCTAAGGACCACACAGCCGCTTACTTGGTCCACCCAGCGGGACAGGGTAGAGAACAGGAAGAGCAAAAGCAAGGAAACGAGTGAGTCAAGATAAAGGTAGTTTAATAAGTGAAGGAAGGAGGAAAAAGAAAAAGAAAATCAAAGCAAGTGATGCAAAGGCAACCACTCACACCTACCACAAATAGACTGATGCCCAGCCAGTCCCTGAGCAATGGCTTCCTAGCCCCAAACCCGGTCCCCTCAGTTTTTATTGCTGAGCACAACGGTAAATGGCATGAATACCCCTTTGGTCAGTTGGGGCCAGCTGTTTGGTGTCCCCCCTCCCAACTTCTTGCGCACCCCCAACCTACTGATTGCAGGGGCAGAGTGGGAGAAGGAGAGAGCCTTGAGGCTGTGCAAGCACTGCTCAGCAGTAGCCAAAACACCGCTGTGTTATCAACACTGTTTTACTCACAAATCCAAAACACAGCACCATGTGGGCTGCTGTGAAGAAAATGAAATCCATCCCAGCCAGACCCAGTACACTGGACCATGGCAACACCGTGTTGTCGGTTCTCACCTTGTACAAGTCCATGTACTTGTGATGGGGGAAGTGGAAGAGCGAGATGAACACCCTGACACACTCGCTCTTCAGCCCATCCCGGTACAGGTGACTGGCCACCATCCGAGCCACAAAGTTCTTGCCTGTGCCGGACCAGCCGTGGAAGGAGAGGACGAGAGCCTTCTCTGGCCGCGGGCTCCGCAGGAACCCTTGCACCGCCCGGATGACGACTTCTTTGGCCAAGTGCTGCCCATGGAGCTGCCCATTGAGGTCTGCTTCTAGCCCTGCAGGAAAGAGAGCAAGAGCCCAGCTTTAACTTGCAAGCCCAGCTGCTGCTGCAGGTGGGAATAAGAGGAGAAAATGTGGTAAGGCACTAAGCCCACACAGCCCTGCCTGTCTGAGAGGAGGCTGAAGCGGCATTAAAGTCACAGGACCAATGAGACAGGCTGCCTGTACCCTGCCTGCATCAGCCACTGACTGCAAAAAGACACAGATCTTCTGCTGACTCCTTTTTCCCTTTGGGAAGCGGAGGAATTTGATGACCGCAGAGAGGACTGAAGCCCAAAGGCCCCGGTGAGCTCCAAGCAGAGGGTATGGATACCAGAAGTCCCAGGGCCAGCAAAATGCAATGACACCTGCGCAGGGCTTACACGCAGGTCTTGGCATACCCTCCCGACCTGGGCCAGTCTGGATCCCACTGCGTATGCCTGGGAGCTACCGCATGAAGGCAAGGCTCGTGGCAAACTGGAGCAGATATGCTGTACGGTAAGGAACAAACTCTCTTGCAGTCTCAGAACCACAAATGAATAATGGGAAACAGGACTTAGCTCAGCACCTCGCCCTCCCACGCACCCAGCACCCTGCTCAGAACTGCCCTTTACTTGCATCACTTGCTAAAATACATTTTCTTAAAAAGAAAAAAACCCCCACAAACAAACAACAAAAGAGACAATACGGAAAGGCAGCAGACACAAGCACCGCTTGGGGTCTCCCAAGTACAGCACAGCACCTACCTGTGATATTGTTGACTATCCTGCAGTCTCCTGTCTTGCAGCACTTGCCAAAGCTGCAGTACCAGGCAGAGAGGATCTCCAGGTAATCCTGGCCCACCACAGGCAAGCTCCAGCCTGGAAGAGGCAACGGTCTGAGCAGAGATGTGCCAGCAAGTGCCATTTTTGCATTTTGTGTGGATGCTCAGCTGAGCCTGCTTAAGGGCAGCCCTCCTCCCAGGTGCAAGGACTCTGACACCACCCTGCCAGGCAGCTAGGGCTGTGGGGAGGGGGAATAAGCACGAACGGACAGCAGCTGGCTCAGGTGGGCACGGGGAGCCATAGCGGGTGCCAGCACGCTCCCCCCACCGACACGGATGTTTGTGGCAACGCGGGGTACGCCGAGTAAGGAGGGAGATGCCCGGGGCAGCGACCCTGGGCATCCACAGGAGCCGGGGGCAGGGACGCCCGTGCTGGGGGAAGCAGGGTGTTTGGACCCGTTGCTGTTTCTGGGGCGCGGGAGAGGGAGAGAAGGGAGGAAAGCGCTTACCTGGACTGGGACCGGACTCCTCCTCCTCCTCCTCCTCCTCCTCGCAGCCCTCCTGCCACACCTTGCACGCCAGGTACTGCCAATACTGCTTGGAGAGAGCGCCCGCGGCTCCCAAGTGCTTCTTCACAGCTTCGTACCCCGTCCTGCCCCGCGGTCCCCCCTCCGCCACGGGGCCCTGCTCCTCTTCCCAGCCCCCCCGCGGCGGCGGCGGCGGCCCTCGGCTCCCCAGCCCCCCCGACCCCCCCCCCCAGCAGCAGCAGCAGCAGCAGCAGCAGGAGGCAGCAGGCCAGCCCCAGGCGGGCCGGGAGCCCGCCCTGGCCCATGGCGGTGGGCCGGGGCCCCCCGCCGGGATGGGAGCAGGCCCTGCCCGGGCCGTCCGCCGGCTCCCGGCCCCCCCTCAAGGGCCGGAGCCGTGATCTCACTTCCTGCCCGCCCGCAACCGCAGTGGCTGCGGAGAAGCCGGGCGGCGGCGGCGGCGGCGGCCTCGCTGCGCTGCCAGGCGCGGCCTCGGGGACGGCGGCTCCGCCGGGCCTCCCGCCAGCGCTGCGCTGCAAAACCCCGGCCCCGCTCCCGGCAGGAGGCACCGGGTACCCCTCCGGTCTCTGTCCTGCGCAAAACTCGGACCCCGTCCTCTCCTCCCCGGCTCCTGCCGACCGGCTTCTCTCGGCCGGGAGGCGCCCGGGGAAGGCAACTAATCCGGTTTTGAAGCAGCCCAGCGGCTCAGCTGAAGTTTCGCTGCCGCGAACGCGAGAGGCGTGGGCGGTCGTCGGTCATCGGGGCCGCTTCCAAGGGGAGGCCGAAGTAACCAAGGGAGCGGGAGGCAGTGGACGAGCCGGAGCGGCAGCGCAGGCAGCTGCGCTGTGCTGCCCGGGGTGCGTTCGCTGCCTGCTGTGCTAGAAGGTCAGTTCAGCAATTCGGTCAAAGGTCTAGGACAAACGCTTTTGTTGCTGGCTCTGGGACGGGCTCGCTGTGTGACACGGGACGCGTGTCGTTCCTCATCGACCCTGGGAAGCGCCGCCGTTCGCATCAGCGCATCTTCGTGCACCGGTACATCCAAACTCTAAGGCAGGCAGGGTGGGCTCCGCTCAAGCAGCCAGGGAAAAAAAAAAAAAAAAAAGCTTCAGATCAGCACAGAACCACCGTGAAATCACGTACGACAACTGAGGTACAACTCATTACCGCCACTGAGCTCACCACCGACAACCAGCTTTCTCCAACAAGCTGTAAACCCCCTCCCGTAGAGGGAAGCAGCAAGTGTGGTCGTTAGGGCCGGCTGCCCGTGCTTTGGCAGGAGATACTAGGATCCCATGCAAAGCCTGGCTTTGATTTTGGAAACAGGTACACACACAAACGCAGCTGTGGGGGGAGGTGAAAAGTGGATAAGCCCCATATAACTTGCATTCTACCTTCAGCTGCACCCACTGCTGGCTTACTGTAAGAGACTAACACCACTAGAAGTTACTGAGTATCAGGACAAGTCAGCCCACAACTTACCGAACTGAGAGGAGGCCAAGATGCTTTGGACATGGAAAGAATTTCAAGGCTATCCCACTTGCTCAGAAAAATAAAAACAAGACAGACACTAAATGCAATTCATCCGGTCTGGCAATTCACTCGTTCAGGTGGATGGGGAGCGGGATCCGTCACCGCCAAGGCATGGAGTGGAGCATATCACCATCTACAGGTGGCTATAAATATTACACATCAGCATTAAAGATCCTGGTATTAACATAATTGTCCCCTCCAGCTTCAAAAACAGTGAGGCTAAAAACCTTAACACCAGTTGCAATAACTTAAACAGAACTAAAAGCAGTGCACATCAAAAAAATCAATTAAAAATCGAACTCACTATAGCCATAGCAAATTAAACTGCTACCAGGCTTTCTGAAAACTAGTTGAAGCATCTGAATTGAGCCTTTATGTACATTTATAAAAAAATTCATAGCTGTAACATTCAAACTCTACCGTCCCGGGGATAAGTGCCTGAGCTGAAGAGAGCTTATCAAAAGGGACAGACTTCATAAAAAAATAGATGCTTCCATGTTCCAAAGGAAAAAAGCACATTCTGAAAGATAAAACGACTTGACTGTTCAACACCACAGCAGCTCCACGGTGCTACAGCGTAATTCCTGGGACATCAGCTTTGCTCAAGTGTGGCACGCCATGAGAGCTAGAGGGGAAAATAAAAACTGTTGTGTAGTAACCTGCCAACTATACCAATTGACCTGGCTCTGAGGCTAATAAGGCACTGAAGTGTGTGTGTGGGGGGGGAGTGCCAGGAAATCCACCCCCCTGACCAACTCCTTTTGCAGGGCCTTAGGGAGGAAATTTTATCCCTATGGACTGGATGGGAAGCTGCAGGAGACTGGAAGAGATCCTAGTGCACTACGCTGAGGAGAACCCACTCATACCTGACTTGGGAAGGATGGGGCTCAGAAGCACAGCAGTCAATGCCCTAGTACAGCTTGCTGGGATTATATCCCCCTCCCTTTTTCTTCCCTTTTTTATTTTTTGGCTTCCTCTGATGAATCTCAAACACTCACTATAGTATTCGTTAATTCTCAGTTGACAGTCTTGCTGGAGAAGGTAGCTGCAGGGTGCCGCTAGGAGACAATACTAGGATGCATAGCTTTTCACTTCACGACTGGTTATTCCAAAGCAGTCCTAGTGAGCAGCAACCACCTGACTATAAAGCCATGATTTCGGGTCAAGTCAGGTCTTACAGTGCAGGTATCATCTAAAAAGAAAGAAAAAACAGCGCCACGAAAATGTGCTTATATCTGGCTTATTCAGCACCCCTAACACAACTCGGTACAAACACACACGGAGGGAACCTTGCAATCCTGGATTTTATAGTACAGGCTGTATCTGCCAGACAGGGAAATGCTGTGCATCCATCCTTTTATGGGTTTTCCAGTTTCCATACAGCAATTCCTTCTGCACATCCATAGATGAACTCTGACAGAAGGCAGGAGGAGGAAGACAGTCTCTCTCCAGCAGCTCGGTATAACACAGCTATAGATTAGATCATTAAATAAAAGGAAGATCTGGAATAAAGGACATAAGGGGAGAACTTTCCCCTCCTTCCTTTAGTTTTTTTCCCCACAAAGTCCTATCCCCAGTCTCTTAAAAATGTTGACAGACTCCACAAAGAAAAAACAACAGAGCACCAGTCCCACACTTGGGATATATGAACTAAGAACTTCTTTTCATTTCTGATTTTCAGAATCAATAAAAATTTGTAGGGAAATAATTTGAAAGAAATTCAGGGCAAGTGATAATTTTCAAACCCCTTTGGCTCTCCATTGGCTCAAAGTTGTTTCTGTTCATCCTTCTGTAAAATTATGTTTACTACATAATCAGAAACACTTTACAATCCTCCAGTTGTATGAATCCTCACCCTGTTACTAAGGCCAACCACTCCAAAATTACACAGCAGTAATACAAGGTGCTTGTAAAACCAGCTCTCAAAACTAGCTATTTCAGCCTCTCAAAACTTAAAAGCATCTGTAGTTTCTGCAAGTTCCTGAACTGCTTATACACAAGCAAGACTCCTGCCCTGCTCCCTGAGCAAACTGGCACCTCAAAAATAGGGAGATGGAGAGTACGAAAAATTGTCACCACACAATGCCTGGAGCCGAAAAACCGCCAGAACATCCTCCCCGCCCCCCCCCAAACCTCCAAAATAACCTCCCCAAAACAGTTCTTAGAAAATTCAGCAATGCCGAAGTCTGAAGTTTCAACTGAGAAACTCTAGTTTTAAAAACAAGCAGGTGCCTTTGGTCATTTCACACCACCACGCTGATGCTACAGGCCAGGTCAAAGCCCATTCCTGCATTTCCAGGAGCGGCACAGTACCTTGGCAGTTTTGGGTGTCCTGTCCCCACGAGCCATACGGGGGCTGGCAGCAGCTCATGCAGTCCTCAGAAGTACACAGCAGCTCTCAGTGGCTTCCTTGGCTTCTGGGTGCCTGACATTCAGAACTGTGAGCACCTCCTACCTCTGAAAACCTCATTGCAGTGGGTTATTAAGAAAAGAAGCTCTGATACAGCCAGATTAAACCCCTGCGCTCTGTGGAAACAGATTTTGATGGCTGTTTACTTGCCCTCTCTCGTAAAAGGGCTTCAATAAAAGCTTAGAAAAGCTAACCATGAGCACCTGCCAACTCTACATAAAACTCTTGGCAACTCAATATACCTCCCTCGCCATGTAACAAAGCCAGCCTACTGGGACAGAAGCAAGAAATCAGCCTAGGTGCTTGGCAGATGCAGGGCCACAGGACGCACGTTCAAAGGCTGTCTGAAGACCACTTAAAGCTAGGCGTGTTGTTCTTCTGTATCACCTTGGGACACTCTTCTTAAACACATCTTTCCTTACCAACAAGGCTCTTGCAAGCAACCTACATATTTGACCCCATTCTTGGAAATACATGACTGGAATAAATGCCATTGATAACTATTAGTGGAGGAATAACCATGAAACATCGGTAACATAACACTTCAAACATTCAGCCCACCACATGTTGGAACGAGAGAGAGAGAGACAGACAGACAGGAGAGAGACTTAAACAATCCATCAATGTTGCTTTATTAAAATCTTTATTCACACAATGTTGCTTTATGCGGAATCTGACCCTGGGGGATACAAGTACAAAGTCACGATTCCATTCTGTTTTCTTATTAGCAACCTCCATTTGTGCAGCTGCTCCCAGGGGCAATCCTCTGACAGCTCCAAGAGGGGTGTCTGTTTCGAGCATCTTGCTCCAGCTGCCACAGCAAATAAATTACCTTCTCAATAAATTAGTATTTTTCAGTTGAAGTTTGTTTGGCAAGACACACTCCAGTTCATTAGCTGCTGTAAGAGGAGCCAACTTCAGTGTCTCCTCCAGCCCGGCTGCTGACTTAAGAAGGAGGAGATAAATAGCAGATGGCTGATGATGCTCTCTTTTTAATTAGTTCTTGATTTCTGTGCTTCAAGCGCTCTGATATTACTGATATCCACAACACAACCATTTTGTAACATCTGGAGTCAGCAGATTACAGTGTGCACAGTGAACAAGAATTAGAAGGTGTCATGAAAACCTCATCGACAGAGCACAGCACCTGCCTCACAAATCACACTATTTTTCAGAGATTCAAGCAGACCCTGTTCATATGTGAATGCTGCTTCTTACTTCCTTTGCAATGGTTACAATTTAAAATTCCTCAGGGTTCTGTATGCAAGCAAAACAATGATCACTGCCAAAATGCCAGAGATTATCACAAGGCCAAAACCAGATCTTCCTGATTTTGGGTAAGAGAGGAATTTATTCTTCTTTCCTGCTGCAGAACACAAAGCTCCAGTGGCGTTTACGTTAGTTAACAGAAGCATCAATATGACCAAAAAAAAGAAGAAAAAAAAGCAACCGTTTCTTGCTTCCTCCTACTGACGATGCCGGACTTCATGCCCTTTGTTCACAAGTAAACCAATACTCTGCTTTAAATCTTTGACATTCATATTGGGGGGGGAAACTTATCCCCAGGTTCCATCTGATGGCAAAGGCTTCAGCTTAGAGCCCCGTGAACAGGCAATGCATAAGTCCTGAACACTAATTCATAAAGACAGAAAGATTTTTTTTTAATCCATTATTAAATCAAATAAATGATCAAGAGTGATCATACAGAAATCAAAACATCAAATTTTGGTAGATCCTTCCCAAAATATTAAGTGCTCATGACTAAGCTCAAAGACAAGAACAGGCTTTTAAAAATGCTACAAGCCACTACCATGTGCTTCACCATCTCCCCTTTGTGTAAATCATCTTAAATTTCCTGGGAAACGGTCTATGCCAAAATGCCTCAGTATGAACCTATTCTGCTTTAGAATAAAAGCATTCACTAACCACCGAACTGCTGCCCACGGTACTTCCCAAAAATATCTTGCTCAACCACTGAAATCTGACTGCCAGCCAAGCGACAGGCCAGCTCAGCCAGCTCGGGCCCTGGGCAATCCCTGCATGGCTCCTGCCCACGCTCACCATCAGCTGAGCACACTCTCTTCTGCCCTAAGGGAACCTGCAATGCACAATCCATGCCAGTGGGTTAAACTCACCAAAGGACCGTGGCTTCTAAAGATTGTGTTATATTACCAAGTACAGCAATAAACGGGCACTAGCTTAACACCAGTGTCCTAAAAGCTGGCTGTGTGTTACAGTCCTGACTAGTAACACCAATAAATAACTCCAGATCCCATCCTGACTCTGGGGCGGGTCTGTGATGTGGCCGAGTCCAGAAGAGATCTAGAAGAACATAAAGTTCAATTTCAGGCAAGCAGTTGCATTCTACTTTCAAGATACTCTGCTCATGCAACGACAAAAGAGACTTCAACAAAATCAAACTGCATTTTTAGAATAAACTCTCACTAACACCTCTTTGATCAGGTACGGCAGCAGGAGCAAGAACAGAAAACAGCTCTTTATCTGCCCACCAGATTACTGCAGAGCTAGAAAGACTGACAGACAAATCAAGGAAAAGGTCTTAAACTGACATTTTGCTGCTCTTGCTCACAAGTCCAATAATACATCATCACTTTGGGAAGCAAGCTCTTTTCTTACTTCTAAGGACCATACTATCTGAACTGAAAATCAATGCAAAGCTGTTAAATTTGGAAACGTAATGATGAAGCTGCTTCCCTTCTGGAGACAGAGATTCAGACCTACCACAAGTGTGACAAGTTTTACAGCCACAAGCTCATCCACAGTGCAGGCTGACGCAGTGCTGAAGGATGACAGGACTAGCAGAAGACAAGTGCTACGAGTCTGCCCTGAAAAGCCAACTTAGACCTCCTCTCCCCTATCTATGGCAAACCCCTTAGGAGCGAGGACCCCAGAACATCGCAGTGGGGGTTGACGGAAGCCACTGGGGAAGGCAGCAAACCTACTGGAAGCGCTCACAGCTTCAGAGCTCAGCCACAATAGCCAGGCCAGGTAAACAGTGGGACTGAAAAACTGCTGGTGTTCCACAAAACAGCAGCACTGAGCTGTGGTTACAGCATTGAGCAGCAGGAAGCTCTCTCCAAACAAGACGAAGAAGAAAGAGCTCAGTTCAGGGTTCTTGCCATTCTTCAGGGCCTTACCCACAGCTGCTGGTTACTGGGAAGTCCAGCAATACACCTCTCTTTCCGCAGCGCAGTGTGCCCAGATTCCCCACATTAAATAGGACACTCAGTAAGCAGCATGACCTCGCTAAATAGAACCTGCTTCCAAGGACAGATTCTGTCCTCCTCCTCAGCTACAATACAATGAAAATTTGGTTAATATGGAGACAGGACTGCAAGGATATTTTCTCTAGTCAGACCTTGCCAGATTCCTTAAAAATGGAAAACAGTGACAGGACATGTGGAAACTAACTTTAACCCCTTAATTACAAGTGCTGTATAACCACCCTGTCCTCCCCTAAATCTCCAACCCTGTGGATAAATGTTTGATAGGACTTCAGCAAAAACACTGAAGCATTATCACATATGAGGCAAACCCCTTTCCCAGCCTTTTATCAAGGAAAAGTCAACTGAGCAGCAGAGGTCCCCTCTCCCACCCCTAATGGCATTCAGAAGAACATCCCACCCCCGGGGGGGTGGCACAACTCTTCAGTCTAATAATTATTTTATTCACCACTTCCTCTTTCTTTAAAGAAGCAGTAAAATACCTAACCAGCTCACAGCTGATTATGTACAACCCTGAATCAGACAAAAACTCATAAGAGTATACGTGGGAAAGAGAAGGGGAGAGGATCGTACTGTTCATCTCCATTTGTTCCCTCTAGATTCAGTTCACAAATTAGTGTCTGTATTCCACACACTTCCACCAACACCAAGAGCCATTTTTATCCAGTGCAATGTCCACTGCCGGCAATGGACACACCACAACAGCCAAGATGCCGTTATGGGTACTGAGCCGTCCAAGGCTCCAACTTCCCACCTCTCGCTGCTGTCAGCCCAAGGTAAAAGCCAGTGTCACCTCTGTTTCTCTGGCTCGGAAGCTTTCCTGTTCATTTCAGTCCATCTTGGCCACAGCCTTCCTGAACTGATTGTGCTGTTTTTCTATCGCTTTTTTGTTTGTTTGTTTTTAAAAAAGGAGTTTCGTCTGTGTTCCACTGCAATTACAAATGAGACAGAGTCATCCTGTCTTCCACCAGCACAACATCTGGCCCAAACTGGTCTGTGCACTGCTTCACTGTAGCCAGAATGCTGAGAAGCCGCTGGTCTAGGGCATCCAGATGAGGGTCAGACAGCACTGGTGAGATGGGGTCATGCGACATAGCAGTTTTTAAGGCAGACTTCAGTACTCCATTCTTCAGATAATTCAGTCTGTTCCAGGTAGAAACCCGGATGCTGCAAAAGAAAGAAACAAACACGTCATCCTACCACTGTCCAGCTGAAGTCTCATCAGCAATACCAAAGCCAACCTCTTGAGGGAGCCTGTTACATCATGATTTCATCTAAACAGAATGCAGGTCTTATCACAAAAGTGGTTTGGGGATGGGAGGGTCCAGGTATAACTGCATTATAAGCAATATCTAAGTGAAACTTGAAAACTGAAGGTGAAGAAGAAAGAACCTAATGTGACATAATTCTTATGTTACACAGGAACACTTTCAACTGCTAGCAAGGAAGTTCTTCACTCCTGAGGCCTCCCAGACACAATTTGAAAAGAAAGAAAACTAACAGCCTGGCTGTTAATTAAAAAACAAAACTCATGTTACCTCAGGAAGAGCACCACTGACCAACAATCACAAAGGACAAAATTCAGTTGACTGAACTTCCACAGAACATGAACATAGCAGTGATATTTCTGCTTCATTAGCCATTAAGCTTGTTCATGTCGGCCCATCTCAACTGTCTTGTTCTGTGAAGTCTCTTGGGATTCTCCCCCAGACTTTTGTGGTTTAGCACCACCGGTCCAAACTCATGTTTTTTGATGGCCTCCAAAGAAAACAGCAATATAAGCGAGTGTTGTAACAAACCTACAGTGAAAACAATTATGCATATGAATTCTTATATGGCATTTGCCTGGTATCAGAAAGAAAGGATAACTGAAAAGCAGGAAACTGCAAAGTCTCCTACATAAACTTCTCTTCTGGTTGCATTTGGGAGAATATAGGTGAGAAAGACTCCAGAAGATCCTTATAAAGCAGGAAATTAAACATGCATTTAAAATGAATGTAGGAAAACTAAAGAATTTGAAAATCACTTAGTTTAACTGTTCTCCATATGAATTCTAAAGGATCTTGCAGAATGGAGGCCAGGTGTACTGTAGCACGCATAGAGCCTTGCTTAGTGCAGGCAGGGGGTGAGAGCTCAGACTTTCTGCAGAGTTCCCAGGTTTCACAGGCCCCAAGGAATTTGGGAGCCAGAACCCTCCGAGGACAGGCTCAAGGAACTCTCAACTAAATGCTTAATTTGGAAGGTTTAAAGGAGTTAATGTTATCTTGAAGTAACAGATACAGGAAATAAATATAACAGTATTTTTCTTCCTGGTACTTTTATCTATTTGTTGATGAGAAGTGAGATTGGCCTGGTGAGAGGGCGGCCACAGAAAACAGGAATTAACAAGTCACAGCCTCTAAAAATAAAATTAACGAAACCATAGCTCACAAGGCCAAAGCAGAAACAAAATCCTGCAAAAACCTACGAGCTTCACTTTGAAAGAAGCACCCCGAGCAGTGCTACAGTCTTATTTAGAAACAACATTTGGAAATGAAGGTAGTTAAGTTCCCAGACATGTTGAGTCCTTAGTTTGTATAAGGGAGAACTCAAACTGTGACGTGAACTTTTATTCAGCAGGAGCTGGATGGAGACAGCTGCAGATGCAAAGTACCTGTCATACTAAGGATAGATTTGAACCAGTGACCTGGAGGCAAGACCACTTCTTACCGTCCACCGTCTGATGTACTACCTTAATAAAAATGTATTTCTCATCTTCTTGACCAGTGACAATACATCAAACAAAAATAGTACCTCAAAAAATTAAAGCACTATGTAACTGAGAGAACATTTTCTGGTTGCCAGAAGGCTTCAAACTTAATTATATTGCAAACCTAAGGACAGCAATTGCATAAGTAAAGTCAACAGCATTTCACTTACATGCAGCACTGATAAAGAGGAGCCAAGATGCTTCTTTCATCCAGGGCAGGGTTTCCAAAGCTGAAAAGCAAAATTAAAACCAAGTGAACCAGTTGAACTCCTAATGTTGTTCTCAACACCAAGAGATTTGTAAAGAATTCAAAAAAATCAATACTAGGCAATTTCATACTCCAACAGATCAAATCATTTCAATTAAAATATGAACAAGCCATGACCAATTACAGATATAACTCTCAACAACATCACCTAACGTACCAGGTAAACAGAAGCAACACCAGCATACCTAGTTCTTTATCAGACCAAGGCACCTTAGAAATGAACTTCAGAGGAGTTTAGCAATTGAGCTCATCTTGTGAAGCACGGGAAAGGAATAATTGGTATTCTGGAAACAGAGAGCAGGAGCTTTGCCTGTCTGACACAGCTGGACAGGGAATGAATGAAATAGCACCCATGTGCTGTTTTAGATGGCCAAGCTTAGAACAACAGTTCAACTAACAAGGTGATCAGCTTTAACATTTCATGATCACACTTTCTAAGGGAGGCCTGCCAAAAGGATTTCATAGTACTTCAAGCTTCAACTGAACACGTGCGCTTTTTTTTTGCCTTTTTTTTTTTTTTTTAAATAGTTTCACTCTCCTTATAATACTGTTTTCAATGAAGAACTTTCCCCTCAATAAAGATAACTTACTCTAGGAGTCTGGCATTACTCTGTTCAAATAATTCTGTTATTAATAGCTTTAAAACTGGAACAGGCTCCTCAGGGAAGTGGTTATGGCACCAAGGAGCGTCTGGATGATGCTCTTAGTCATATGGTTTAGTTTTAGGTAGTCCTGCGAGGAGCAGGGATTTGGACTCCATGATCCTTATGGGTCCCTTCCAACTTGAGATCTTCTATGATTCTATGAAAAAACTGTCCCCCTATTCCTTATCTCAAAGGAGCTGAAAGAACTTTACTTAAGCTTTCAAGAAAACAATTTACTTCTGGGCCTGCAAAGCCCCACTGGAAATGTTTTCCTAACATTATAAGCATGTACCACCATAATGAAAGGTCTGACATGACCTTCAACTATCATATTCACTTCCAGTGACTAATAGATTAGTGGCTTCCTCCTAGCACATTGCCAGAGCACTATAGAAAGAGTTTTTGCCAAGTTCACCTAAAGCAGTCTGAAAGCAGCAATAATTAAGCAGTCCCAAGGTGGAATGCATCCTGCTGACAAAACAGAAGGAGTGTTACTGAATGGGCTGATGCATAAAGACAAAATACTCAACTCAGCCACTGCAGACAAATTAGAAACAAAGGAAGGAATCCACTACACAAAAGGCAAATGGCAAAAGAAATAGTAATTCCAAGCCTTCCAAGGATCTGTCTAGATCCGAGGTCTCAACTGCTGTGTACACTTCGTACAAGTGGTATGCAAAGCCACTGCAGAGCCTCGCCTCGCACAGGAACTGCCAGAGCTTAACCATCCGCAGAAGGGGAAACTCACTGCCACTGCAGATGGTAGCGCCCATCAGCAAAAAACCTTTGGAGTCTCTGGACTAAATCATGAGAAAGTGGAATAGGTTATTTCTGTTTTTAAGAAAAATTAACCAAATTGTTATGATTTAAACAAGGCTGTATCTTCAATAAGATTTTTATCTTAAACTATACCGGCCAATATACAAAAACTCTTGCAAAGACAGAACAACATTTAAACATACACAGATAATAAAGTTTGGCCTCAAGAAGGACTTCTCATCAGCTCTTCTGAGTTACTACATGCTTCATTTTTGTTTCAATAATAGTTAATGTCCACACTCAGGACACCATCATATTTTGCTCTCAGTATCAGTTCTATCTCCATTTTGAACTTCTAACCTTTTAAAGCCAGAGTAGACATATCCAGAAGGCAGGGAATGCCAAATTATTCAAAGACACATTTTGAAAGGATCTACTTTTACTATGGCACTAATACTCACTGGTAAATAATAAATCACAAGTTTTTAATCTTCCTTTAATTAAAAGCATAAAACAGAGGAGCTTTTCTGGGGATAGGAGAAGAGAAGGAAGGAAACCTTTGAAAGTTGCTTGGGAAAAAAGGTCGTACTGTGCTAATTTGGGAATTTCTGTAGTTTGAGTAAGACTTTGCCCAAAGCAATCATAGTATTTAGAGTACAGAGTAAGCACCACGGCCTTTGAAGCACCCTAATAATTGGTGAGTAATTTCTGATAAGAAGGAAAGCTTTGGATTTTTAGCACAAAAGGTATTAATGAAAAAATTAATGAGAGAAAGAAAACAGAGAGATACAGAGCAGATAAATGTGTGCCCTCGTGCTTGCCAATGCCTGGCCACCAGGATTTCCCTTACCCTCACCTTTTGGCATTATCCAGGAGGATGAGCATACTGGCTCCTTCATCATCCTGGAAACTCTCATAATGATGCCGATCAGCATTTCCAATCAAATAGTCAAAGATGGCGGTGTCAATGATATCAAGGAGACGAGGGCCTGAGTCATATGGTGAAGTCTTCTTCACAGCATCACAATAACTTTCGTCATACTCCCACCTGTGGGCCGTCAAAAGAAACCAAATCAAATCTTCAAGGAACACTCCATCATTGCATAGCAATAGTATTCATAGCTGCCCCTTTATTCACTTATGAGTGCAGCAGCAGCCAAGGCTATATAAAGAAGAAAGAGCTACACAGAAGTGTTTTATTGAAAGAGTAAATCCTGTATTAACACCCTAGCATATGGAGCAAGCTATAGTTTCAGCGCAAGGTTACACATCATCTTCCTACAGAAAACAAGGTTGAGTTTGCTTCCTCACCGCTCACAAGTCAGCAGCGGCTGGGCTGCTTCACAGCAAGATTACTGTTGTGACTTGCCTCCCTTAACTTCCTAACTAAAGACTTCAAGTACTGCGTCTATTTCTATTGCCTTGACCTGCTCCCATCAGTCTTGCTTTCCAGCGATCCTCTTAATTTTCTCTTTCTAATGCAAATCACCTCATCACGGTTACTAATGACCTCCTCTGTCCTGAGGAGAAGGGCCTCATATGTGTTCATTCTCCTTCACTCACAGTTGTCTCTTTCCTCCCCACTTTCCTTTCAGACTATCCCACCTTCTCCACTGGCAAGACTTCAAGCCTCCCTTTTCTCTCCTCTCCTTCTATATGTAACCTAGGCATGTACTTCCGATCTCATAACATGGATGTCATGTCTCAATTCGCCAAAGCTAGGATTTTTAATTTTCTCATTTTCTTCTTTACAGTTTTCAAAGCTGTTCAACACCACCACCAAAACAGCCAAATCTCTAGTGTATATCCTTTCCATCTGTCAACCTAAATAGCAAGTACATCTATATCATCTTCTATGTAAGGACTGAAACAATCCTTCACAACATAGAAGTTAAGTTGGAAATGCCTTAAACCATCTGTGACTTGGAAACAGAAATGGAGGAAACACAAGCTGGAGAGACTCGCTGACATGCTTAAAATTGCAGAGAGTCATAAAAGCAGGGAGAAGATCAGAATTTAACTACCAGAACTGCCACATACCCCACCTCATCTTCTAGAGGTCTGGAGCCTAAGCTCCCACTATCCCATCTTTCCTCCAGTTATCCAAATCAGAGTGGCCAAAAATTTATCTTCTCAATGTTTTTGTTGACACATCACACACACTCCTCAAATGCTGTCTCCAGTTCCCTCTTTCTTTTGCATCAAGGTCCAACTCATATTCAACTTACAGCACAAATCCACAAGGCAAAGTCTCAGAACGTACTCATCCTTGTACTGGATACATTTCTTTTATGCTACATCCCTCTCCCCCTCAAGTGTTTCTCTTTCTCTCATCTTCCTTTAGATCAGTACTTAATCTCCCTGCTACAATTTTTCAGATATACTATGCTCCCTCTTCTCATTTTCCATTCAGTCTTCCAAGATAGACCTTTCTCCGACATTTATTTCTGATCATTTATATTGCATTAGCATAGGACTTCAAAGGTCAGGGATTTTACCTATTACATGTCCATTAAAAATTATGTACACTAATGTGACTATATGAATTATGTTCAAAAGGTCAACTCAGAACAGAGTAGAAGCAGCTAGATCAGGAAAAAATTCCTACAGAGTTACTTTTCCATAATTAACAGACACAGAAAAAGGAGAGCATGACATCTAGAACGTTCAATTCTCCTGATGCTTGCAAAGTTAAAAGCGCAACACAACAAGGTGCAAGACAGAACCATGCAATCACATCTGAACAAGGCAAGAGCAACTGAGTTTAAAATACAGCGAATATCAAATCAGCATAGGTACCAGGCTAAATGCCTGTGTAAGCAGGCAGTTTGTGATGAAAAACAGTCTCTCAAAAAAAAGAAACACCTCCAAGAAATTCAGTCCATTCATTACTGCAATTTACCATGTACTAAATACAGCTGATTTTGACCTGTTGAAAAGGAGATAACATCTGCTGCTCAAAAATCAAACTGTACATTTAATACTCTAAAACAATTCAATGAAGCCTTTGGATGACATTCTTTCTGAGAACAATTGCATCATTGGAAATCAGTGGCTATTTTAGATCAAGAACTAAAAATCTCTTTCTAATCACTTGTCCCTGACACAGACTTGGACTCCTCCAACCCAAATACTCAGACATGTTATGTCTATTGTACAAGATTGCTAGATCCCATGTTTGTCCTTCTCTGAAAGCATTCTTCAGATGCTGAGCATGGTCACCAAATACTGACGGTATTCAAAGCAAAAAACTTTTCAGTGCCCACCTACTTAAGCTAAACCAGTTCCACAACTCTTGAAACAAACTACAAGGACTGTGAAATCAGGTCTGGCAGAAAATAGCACAGTGCTACCACATCTTAGCGGGCCACAGAGAGACACAGTGTCAACAGAAGGTCTAGTGGCACAAAAGAAGAGTCTTGGTTTGCCCAGAGCCAAGATTTTCAGAGCTTGGAGTGACTGCATGGTGGAGCTCTGTTCCAGGCAAGAAGTAGGAAAAGGACAGCACTTAGTATTGTGGAGAACAATGAAGATTTCTTTCTTGCTCATTTTAATTTAAATCTCATCCTAGACTTCTTGACTTCTACTGTCATATCAAGAAAACTGTCGGCAAAACTCTAGGTTTTGAGAACACTTGCTCCTTAATTAGCCACTGTATTGCAAGGGTAATTCTAGCAGAAATTATCATGTTCTCATACCTGGCAAGTTTGCCTTCACGGTAAGTCCTACCCCATGGGTGCCGATGTTTCTGAAGAGGCCAGACATCTGGTAGCCACAGAGTCACTGACCCCTCCATGATGTCCCCGTCTGCACAAGCTGGTTCTGTTTCCCGACAATAGTAGCACTTCCCATAGAAGCAAGTGTTATTACCTAAGAAAAAAAAAAAAAAGAGGGATCAAAAGAGCAGAACTTAATCCAAGAGATGCCAACTGAAATGGAGGAGCATATTGTTGCAGCAGAGCCTTCCCTGCAATAGGATTTCACTGCACTTGACCTCCTGCTTCCCATCTCTTGAGAGGGAGAGGCTCAAAAGAGATTAAACAGACATCTGTTCATTCAAAGCAACATTAAAGACTAATATTCAAAGCAGAGAGTAATTATATTTTCTAATGTTTTTATCACACTGAGAGTTAATACAACATTGCACTATCAACAAGTTTTTGTGATCCTTTCCTAGTCCTTAGGACCTTGACTTTGCAACCTTAGCACTGCTTGTTTTTTTAAAATTTCACACTTCATGTGTCAGATTTCCCATTTTTTTGAAAAAGTTGACCAAAAAGGGACAAGTGAAAAAAGACTAAGCAGAACTCAAATTAATTTGGAGCCCTGAGACCTGCCACATGTCGTGGTTACTTGAGCTGACTGAGCAGGGGAAACACAAACAAGCTGTCATTCTTATATGATCTAGGAATGCAGATCAGTCAAGTTTCATGAGTGTCTTCTGACAGAGAGGAACGATGAAACCCTGCAGTCTTTAGTCCACTAAGGCCTATGTAGCCTGTAGCATAAAGTAATGTGCATAGCCTAGATTAACATTTTTAGCTTAAGCTTTTCTATTTCACCCTTCCAACCTGCCTTCGCTTGACCCTTGCCAAGTTAATTCCAGTTCCACACTCACAGGTGTTCTTCCAAAATATTCAATTATGTGTCACTTCCTTGTGATTCCACCTATTTCCCGTCCTTTCTTCCTTTGGCTCTATATCCAATAACCTCCCCAAACCAGGCCCAGCGCACTGAAAGACGTCTTTTTCACTTTCCACCCTCACACATCATAATCCCTTAGCCAGCCAGCGCTCCTTTGCAGTCCTCCAACCAGACCTAGCTCCTGTGCTCCCACTACCCCAGTCAGACAATGTGAGGACATCAGAGAGATGATCATTAACAGCGTGGAGCTTGCAGCAGACCAGATCTCTTATTTGTAAGGAAAGTGCTGCAAGTCTCTCTTCCTATACATGGCCTGCAGCAGGTCTAGCGAGAGACAGAATTCTTTGAGATTCTAGCTGCAACTCTAGCAAATCTGCACTAAGTATGCATGAATTATCTTTTCTTCAAAACCTCAGAAACTTAGTCCAATTGGGGTTGACAAGAGATCACAACCTTCTCCCCACATCCACCCATTTCTTTGGTTCATGCTCTGCAGAACAGGCAGTTCCAAGGAATCTAAGGAAAGGCAATGAAAATTTCTGGAGCCATACTTTTCAAGTCAGCATTTCTGCTAGAAAACTGCTTAGTTATCTTGGCTGAAATTAGAAAAAGTAAAGTCTGCCTGAGGCAGACACCCAATCTGAATGCAAAAAGAGCTTGGCAAAGCAGAGCTACTCTCATCTGAGTTACACCTTGTAACTGAAAGTGTTAGGCAAACACAGTAGGTGAGATTACCGACAGTGCTTGTAATAGAAATATACACAGGCACACATATTTACCAGCTGTAATGAGCAATCTTCTCTAGTGTCGTCTTATTAGGAAAAAAAAAAAAAGAGTAATAATTAGATATTTTATGAAAGCCTGAAGGAGTTAAGGCTGCAGCATAAGTCATTTCTTGGTGCTTAATGACCACCTGGTAGGAGTTCACATTAATAATTCCCATTAAGTGTCCTTCACGGCATTACTACTGTAAACAACGTACAGAAGTTCTGACACATGTAGTTATGAATGCTCAGCAGACTGATGTAGCATAAACAACATCTAATACCAACTGACACATCAGCTCTATAAATTATCCCAAATCACCACTGTTGTTCGCATTAAATACAATTTCATTTTTTTCCTTTCAGGTGTAATCATAGACGTTTCTAACCACCTCTGACAACAGAGAGAAAATTCTTACTCCAAAAAAATCACATCTGTAACAGCAGCATGACAGAACACAGAGAAGTTACAGAGGAAAAACTACTTGGAGAAAAATCAAGTCCTCCTCCCCCGCCAAATGGGGTTATACAAGCATTATGACCTCTCTTGGCACAGAAAGAGACTTACCAGCTTCCTGTATGATAGTTAACTGTTCTGTAACCCCATGGCTCTTTTTCCCCATTAAACACATTTTTCTTTACTGGCCTGCACAATCCATGGAATCCACTTACCCACAGCCATGAAAGTACCCAGAAGCTGCTCAGTAGCTACCGGTTTGATCTCTGTACGTAGATTCACAAACCTGCCAACAACCAGTGGAGCTCGTCGGAAACCTAGAATTCTAATTTGGGGTGAAAAAACATGACATGAGAATTTGCAACACAGGCAGCAGTTCTAAATTAAACAAAACAAAACAAACCCACAGTCTTTGTGCCATTGTCTGAACTTGAGATGACTAAGAGCAAAGAATAAAGTTGGAACCCTGCAGCAACCTCCTCTATTCTCCAAGGCAAAATAAGGAAACTCCTTTTTCTTAAATGCCTGGATGTTAAACTTGCTTTATAAGCCATCAGTGACACTCCTTTATTAGAGCATTTGCAGCAGAGCAACACAGGATGCACCATGCTCCAACTCTCAGAAATCAGACCTCATACCAGAAATATCCATCATCTGTCTTGTGTACAGGCTGAAGCAGTAACCATATGACCTTTGGGCTGGTCACCTGGAAAGATCATTTATAATCTGTGGGAATTACTATCTATTAAAATGTTATGTTTAAGCCCAATTCAATTATACTTGAAAGTAAACAATCTAGGAGTTATTTTATTTGGCGTGAGTGGGGAGGAAGAGAGAATGGTAGAACAAAACTGAATGCCTGAAGTGTCTGGAAAAAAAAGAGAGGTGGGAAAAATAATTATAAAACTTGCAGTCACAAGATCCAGGTTCCACTCCCATGTCTGCCACAGTCTTTTCTCTGTGACCACAAATGACTTGGGCATTCCTAGTGGAATCTTAAAAGTGCTTAAAGGAGGATTACAAACATCAGTACAATGTCAGCCCTAACTCTCTTCGTGTGCTTTTGATACCCTGCTGGTAGTCTTTGCATCTCAGAAAAAGAGACTGAAAGGGCACTGTCCCTTCTGTAAAAGGGACAATCTACATTGCATAGAAATACTGGGAGAGCCACTCTAACAGCTGTAAAGTGTCTTTTTTTTTTTTTTTTTAAGATATTCAACGAGTAAGTCCCCTTCCATAAGTATAAAAATACCTCTAAGAAAGGGCAACACAAAATGTCTGCCTGAACAAATCATGTATGCATAAAGACAAAATTCATAGCCAATAGAGAGTGTTATGTACAGCTTGAGAAAATGTGGGGGTTCCAAGTAAATAAGCACAAAGCTTAGATCTGGAAAACCTGTCCCTGTATTTTCAGACCCGCAGCTGAAAGGCCACTATCCTGGATAGCACAGCCTCCCCATTAGGGGTAAACATACAACATGATTCAGATCCTTCTTGAAACAATGGCATCCTCGGACAAAATACGTAAGTGTCACCATTCAAAACAAAGGTACATGGCTAAAGTTTTGTGGGCAGGTAGCTTCTGCTAGGTATTCCTGAAGAATATAGAGGTGCATCTTCACAAAGAGAGGAGAAAGGCCAGAAAACAAGCACAAACCCACAACCAAATAGACAGCAAGGAATAGCTAAGAAAAAGGGGGTTGGACACTGGAAAGAGGCTTTGAATTGTGGCTTTACAAGGTTTGATCACTGCTTTTTCAGGGAAACTGAAAACTGTATGTTTCTTGAAAGCACAAACGGACAACAGACATCTGGCTACATTGTCTTTTTTTGGTCTTAAAATACCCTGATTTTGGCCCACCACCTCAAGATTACAACAGCAGCAATGGGTATTACACAACCAAACCTTCCTAGAATTACTAATTTCCATTGCCTATGCAATGAGTTCCACAGATGAATTAGGACTAACAAACATATCTTTTACCACCTATGAATTCAGTCACAGTGACAAGCCTCTTATGTACTGAGAAACCTCAGTTTAAGTCCAACCATTCTGTTTTTTATATTTGTCCCTCCTTATTCCCTTTCCCAAGATTTTAAGTCTTAAGAATTTTTCACATCTTTAATCATCTTCAGAGATCTTCTCCAAAGTGCCAACACAGTCCTCTTACAATGAGGAGACCAAGACTGTGCTTATTTATTCTAGATGAAACTGCACCTCTAACAGTATTTTGTAACTATTGACATTCAGTGTTTGGTATTTTCTGCCCCATTCTTTATATGTCCTGTAACTTTGTTTCTCTTCTGGTAATTGTACCTCCAGCTCAGGTCCACAAAACCACCTGGGTACCCCTGAATACAATTACTATACATGAATAGCTGTTTTTCCTCTAGGATGCACTGATTCATATTTAGTCTACACTAAACTGTTAGTCTAGACATTAGACTTAACTTTTTAGTGTACTGGACGTTAACTTAGCATATACATTCAGCATTTCAGACTCTTCCACAGGATTTGGCTAACCTCTTTCTTCCATTTAATATGAAGTATCAGTGGTTTCAGTGCTCATTCTCCCTTTCAATTTTCTCACAAAAAATCTTAAGTGTTAGAATCTTGCACAGATCTTTGAAATGCAGTTTCACAAAAAAAGCTAACTTTTACTTTTGCCTTCAATGTGGTATATTGGCACGTTAGAAATAGCTTACATCTGAGGTGTACTCTTCAAGGAACTCCTTTTTCCTCAACTCTGAAAAAGCATTTACCAGAGACAACAAAACCAGGTAAACCAGTAATTCCATACCTATCCAAGTGAAAGGCTGCCACTTCTGCGTTGTGTCTGTCATAGCCAGCATATGGTTCTCCTTCCACTACATAATCCCTGGCATATCTGTAATTGAAGTAAGTCAAATATTCATGCAGGATTTCCATCAATTTTGCTGTTCAGAATAACAAGTGCAATAACAGTGCTATGTTAAACAGACTCTGGGTCACTTTCAAAATGATTGCCAATGGGAGAGAGAAAAAACATTAATGAGATTAAATAGCATACAGACTGTTGAAATAGTACATAAAGAGGAAAGGTCGGTAACGTACAGTGGTCTCAAGAGCTTGGGAAGCGGTGCCCATTCAAACTAATGAGTTTTAATTCAACCATATGCCAAGTCACATCTAAGAACAAAGAGCACAGACCCAGCTACAGAACAGGGGACTATTTATACTGGAAAGCAGCAACTCCACAGACGATTTTGGGGTTAGAATGGATTGTAGATTAACATGAAAATACAATCTGATATTGTGGAAGAAATGCCAAATGCAATCTTTAGTAGCTAGAAAATCAGCAAGCGTGAACCTGAGGACAATAGTGGATATAAAAAGACCCTTTATTCTGGTGGAGAAAAGATGTAATGAACAGCAAGAAATAGAAATTAGACACTCATTACAACAACAATGGTATATTTTGGTGAAGTGGTGGGCTTTTTTTGCCTTTTTTTCTTTTTAATAGATGTTACTTACATTGTGAAGGCAAACACAAATTTCTGAGACTCATGACATTTGAATCAGATCTAGATACTGCTTAAAAAGCATGCTTCAGATAAGCATAAAATACCACAATCAATACCGAGCAAATGGGTGAAATGCAATACATTTTCAAATAAAGTAAGGCCAAATTAGATTACCTATTTTCTCATTTCCATCTATGTATCAAACTGTGTAAACTGGATTATTTCCAACAGACTTGGGGTTCAAGCAGTAGCAGCAACAGTGTAAGAGATGCCACAGTGCTCTACTTTGATGTTTTAACCCTGCTCAGAGAAGATCTGGGGCAAGGTGACAGTCCATTTCACCAGTCTGAGCAAATGCTTTAGCTTCTCTGCAAGGCAGCTCAAAAGAGAATTAACCAATGCAGGATGGTATGGAGTTTTTGGGAGGAGGATCTGACAGATTCCTGCCAAATTGGAACTTACACCAAACAAGCATCTTATTTCACATAAACCACTGGCATGTTGTGGTAGCAACTACTAATCAATAGCAACTTAGGCTGGATTTCAAGTAATTTTGAAATGAGACCGCTAACCCTCAGAACATGTCCTCTAAGTCAGGTCTTTTGGATGTACTTACAGCAGGTTTTTGAAAACATGGTCACATTTTGAAAGCTACAGAGCTAAAACCTATTGGTAAAAAACACCAAATTATTGCTTCCATGCACGGTAGGCATCTAGTCCTTTCTAGAGCAAATGTAACAAGAGAATTCATTCTTCCCCAACCATTAAGTTTTCTCAAAAAGGTTTTTAGCAGTAACTTTGACATATCTGTCAGGTCAAAAGCTAGTTAAATAGACTGTCTTGCAATGACAGAACAAGACTCTACCTACAAGCCTAGCTATTTAGCAGTCACAAACAGAACATGGGTCTACCAGTATGGCTAGGGCCATACTGTCTAGCACTCCTATAAACTGTCTAGTGCTCCTATAAACATTCCCAGCTGCACATGTCCTTGATGGAGCACAGTCACTGTGTTCGCCTGCACAGACACTCCATTATGGGAATGTAATTTAATGCTTGGTGAAACGCTTTACAGCACTCACTTATACATAAAGCACTATAGAAACGCCATGTCTTGTTACTGCATTTATTGGATGAGCCGGCTGTTGTACCACCAAGACATCTGTGTGCAAGGTTCACACTGTTTAAATGCAGCCTAGTCCCACAGTCAAGCTCCAGCTAGACTAGTAATTGACCATACAGAAACAGGACTGTGAATTCAAGAAGCGGAGGGCAGATTTTTTTTCTCATTCTCTAATCATTCATTAACACGACAGAAAAACTGCATGCTTGCTCAGCCAATATACTTTGGAGAGAGATGTACTCACTCTGTAATGACAACACTTTACATTTGCAGTGCACTCCCTCAGAACACACCTGCCTTACTTTTTTTTTTTTACATCTTTCTTCTCCTTTTCCCTGAAGGCACACAGTTCAAAAAGCTTTACAGACAGGCACAAGACTCTTCATAAATGTTCAATCATGTCAAATTTCCCTGCAGATCACCGTAAACAGAGGCCACACCAAGGAAGTATCACTACCCACTCATTCTTACATTGCTCCTCCACTAGTCACTATCGGCAGACAGGATATTCAGGGGCTTTCACTCTGACCTACCAAGCCATTTTTATAGTCTTAATGCAGTTACACCAGACACCCAGATCTACTTTTAAGACCACTGTCAACTTTCACTCCCTCCCTCTTCTTGAACTGCATTCTCTCATGGCAGTTTGACATGACCCTTACTCAGAAAGAGTAGGCAAGACTTGTCTCCCCACTGCCAGAACCTGCACTTCCACAGTAAGGAAGACACTGCTCAGAAACATCAGGTTTAACCAACATTCCCTCAGGACTGATCACAGTGATTATTCTTTTAACCTCCAGACAGGCTGTTTCGAGCATCAAAACTATACAGCCCGAGAGACAGTTGGCTCAGCAACCTAATGTTACTAGAGCACCAGCAAGGCTCTGTACTGTCTCACAAATAACAGAATGGCCTTTCCATTTACATGTAAATTTGCAACTTAAACATTAATGCAACAACATGGAGATTAAAGAAAATATACATAAAGCAGTTATTAATTCAGTCATTGAAGGCAATATTTACCTCTTGGGTTTGAAGACAACCTTCTGTCCTCCTTCAAGTATTAGCAAAGCTTTCAGCTGGGTTCCCTTGTATCCCACATCAGCTTTTATTATTTTCTTTGTTGTCATGGCATGCATGACAGCCCCTAGCTCAGGCGTCTCCTCAGGATACACCTCCCGGGGCACCACCCATTGGGATGCAATCTCCCAAGGGGACTGCAGTGTATGGTCAAGTCGGGGGTCCAGTTCTACATGGAGGCTTGCCATCATGCGGTGAAAGGCGCGCTGGTCCTCCCGGTTGGCAGCTGAGGTGTCCAAGTTGTCAATGAGGAAAACTTTTGTGAAAATGAAGATGACAAGGAGGATGGCCAACAGCACAACTCGCTGCTTTAGCTTCATGGTGACCTTCAACCCTTCTCCCCTGACCCTTTCTTCCAAGTGTTACAAGGAAGTCTACTGGAGATCAGGGCGAGGAAGGGGATGTTAGTTAATGAATTTCATTCATAACTTGCATCGTGAAAGAGCTATCACCACTGAAGCATCTTCTGGTACCCCTAAAAATTAACAAAACACAAACTTACAAAACTGCATTCCTGCAGATCCCACCAAACTCAAAATCAAGTTTATTCTTGGAACACAAGTTTGCATTTATGTACACTTGCACCCTAAAGCCCAAACATTTCTGTTAAAACACATGGGTTTGGTGTCTTCCTGTAGCCTTTCAATAATCTGCACAGAAGGGGAAATTGCCTGATAGCATCTCTACACAGCTGAAATCATAACAGCTATAACTACCATGGGCAAGACTTTTGCAGAGAATTGTAGTTTAAGCTGATGGCTCCAATTTCACAAACACTTTCCCATTAGTAAGAGAACCTATGACCTCTGGTTTCCTAAAGATTTGTCCCTTAAGAGCGAGCTCCCAGGTAAATTTCCTGACACCTGACAACTGGTGAGAACAGCTGCACAGCCTACTCTCCTGAAGGTACAAGACATAAGGACAGAATAGACTTAATTTGTTTATCACCTTTCATTTGCTGCCACTATCATTTACCCATCTCTCTTCCATTCTTTAAAAAAAAAAAAAAAAAGGGAAAAAGGGGGGGGACATCTTTACTTCCTTGCAGTTAAATATGTATCTTCTGCAGTCAACCGTAAAACCAATAACCACAGAAAATCCACAAAATATGTGTAATCTCAAAACCAAATTAACAAGAAAAAAAAAACCCCAAACATTAATACTGCCTCGTCTCAGAAACCTCACCTACAACACAGTTGAAGCCACATCTGTGTTTCTGTACTTACAATGGGCTGCAAGACGTCTCACCCCTTAACAAGCCTTTGCCAGTACAGCATTAGCATATAAGGACAACAAACACAGTTAATCACCTGGATTTCAATTATATGGACAGAAATTACCTTTATAATATTAGTTGAACGTAGTCAAAACCCAAATGGAACCAGATACTAAGGCACATCTCTGAGGAACGCTGAGAGCCAACAGAGATTTCTCTTTGCACAAGCTATGCTAATCATGAAAACCACAAATGGCACCCTGAGCTGTGGTAGGACTAACATAAAAAAGCCTTCTCATGCAATTTACCAATAAGCATATAAACCCATCACTATTAATCATATCACGGGAAAAACAAGCTGCACAGGCTAAGTTCATTCACCCGCAGCAACCAAAGGACAGCCAGACTATGACTTGCTGGCCAAACACAGATCACAGCCATCTTCAGTGTCTGTGTGGACATCGTGCCCTGTCTGCAAAGGTCACAGAGGGGTACAATGGTTCTGAGGGGCCTGAGCATATCATTGGGGTCATCGCCATCGAAGATTAAGGCCGTGGCAAACAGCAAACGACAGTAAGGCACATCCTTTGAGCAAGTCATCAGTGCAGACTCAGGTTTGGCACAGTATAAGAGTACTAGTATAAAAGCACATGCAAGCCCAAGAAGGACTCCACAGCACCATAAATAAATTTACACTGGGTCCATAGCGGACCTACCCTACCTCCCAGCTACATCTCCCACCTTCCCATGGCTCTCCCACCTTCCCGTGTGTCAGTGCTAGCATTCATGCAACCCAGCCGCAAGGTAGTTCAATGATCCAGGTTGCCAATCCACCCAAACATTAAGCACCTTCTTTGGTTTATGTGCGAACCACCTGCTATGGTTAGTTTTTGAGCCAATGCATGGTTTATCATCTGCCTACAAAACATCACTACTGGTGCAAGTCAGAGAGACAAGGGAGGGCGGCACAGCAGCTCCAACAAGGGAGATGACCCATCAAGCATCTACAAAGCCCTTACATCTACAGAGGGGCACCTTAAGTTACTCAGGTCAGCACTGTCACCCAAAGAACGGCCCTGCCCTCCCTGTACTTCCCACCTTCATGCAATGAACTCCATGAAAGGCCTGATCGGTGTTAAAGCTTGAACATATTTATTTACCAACTTCTGGGTTCAGCCCTCCTTCCCCCAAATCTGGTTTCCAACGTAGTTTCACAAGCATCTAAGGAGGGCACACCATGAGGCTAAGAACAAGTGTTTCTCCTGGCAGCAGCACTAGTGACTGTACGTGCAGGTAAAACTACAGCCCAGGCAAGCCCAACAAAGAATCAGCAGCTGAACCACTTAGAAACAGTCACAGAGAGCCCACCAAGAGGTGCGAGGAAATTCGGTAACAAACTGTCAGATCCTTCTATTTCCAAAATCGCTCTTTTCAGCACAGCAACCAAGCTGAGCACCACTCGACTCACAGGTGACACGCTCTGGCGATGCAGAAGCATGGCTTTTAGCCCAGTTTGCCATCTGAATTTTTTTTCCCTGTCACTGTCCCGCCTCAGGTGACAGCTCAGTTCAGTGTGGCCCTTCCCAAGTTACACATTTTGCCTCTTAAATACTTCCTATAAAACCTGTCCTCTGAAGCAGGAAAGAAAGTGAAAGTCTCCTAATGAGTTAAAACTGAAATGTGAACAAGCGGTTTAATGTTAATAGCAACCACTTAAAGTAACATAAAAACCTCACGAAGGGTAGAGGGTAGGGTGAAAGAAGGCTACCAAATCTCATGGATGATGCCTCAAACTAGTACTATGGTCCCCTGTTAACTACGTAATACTGATTTTAATCTATTGGAAAATAAGTGCTTGTGCTAATAGTGAAGACAACAAATCACGTTTACACAGAAATTAAAGTGTCTGTTCTGTTTAGGCAGCCTGTATTTCTCCAAACAGCACGTCAATCTGCCTATTACACACTGCAAGCATGAGAATGAGAAGCGCAGACAAGGAAGATGCACCTGACCCAAGAGCCCCAATTCTTGCAAATACACAACCCGTCACTCAGAGAGACAGCCCTAAATAATAATGTTATTCTTAAATCTAAGAAAGCAAGCAAAGCAGATCAGGCTATCACTGTACCCTCTCATTGTAATTTCATAATTTCACTTCTTTAAAACTAGTAATTCTAAATAACTTTGAACATTGCTGTTATCAAGATCTGCTTTCATTCATTTTTAAAATCCACTAGAGTTTGTAAGAAGTTACACAGAAGAACACAGTTCCTTTCAGAACAGTTACTTCTCATTATGAGATATGTATACATATACACATACATTTTACAAAAGCCTCACAGCCCAGCGCTGGCCAACTAAAGCACGGGACAGAAACACTTCATACCTTTAGAGCTCAAGCTGGGTACTCACTTTCCTAGACTGATTTTCAGGAATGCTGAATTTCTCTAGGGGTATTCTTTTTGCAGGAGGGAGGAGAATATAACTAGAGCCACCACTTAAATTAAAGGTTATTTACTTAGTTTACCTTTTGTGACAGCTTTGAAACTAATTTTGGCTGAAAACCTCCAATGATGTAGACAGAATAAAAAAAAAAAAAAAATATTTGCTATAAGACATTTCAGTAATTCCCTGAAGTGAACAACCAGTCCCCACCAAACATTTCTCCTCCAGTTGCACAATTACACTCCCCTTTTGCTGTCTGTAGCTTTAAGCAGGTGAGCCGGCTCTGACTTTTTACTGACATCTGCCGAAATGAGTCATCAGCTGCTTTTCTCCAACAAACAACAAAACACCCCTGAGGTTGCTATGCAATCGATTTCACAGGCTAGCTGCAGAGCCTGCACATTACTCCTTAGGTGCCAACATTATGCTCCTTGCTGTACAAGTGAACAAAAATGAATCTCCTCATGAAGAAGTTTACCGTGAAGAGCAGGAACTTAAACTTTATTGGTTTTAAATTGAAGATGGCAAGAGTGACAGTGTTGAGGTGTTATAAGAAAATATTTACACAGTTTTGGAAGAAAATAATTTGCAGAAAAGGACAAGTCTTTGGAAAAGACTTGGATTGGAAAAGAGGATTATGAAAGCTCAGGAAGCGCGAAGCTGGTCCTGGAATGAGGATAGAGATGGAAAAGGTGGCCACAGAAACAAATGAAATAATAACAAACCCCCAAAATTTTAAAAAGGGAAAACTAGGGTGAGCTGTGAGCAGAACTCTGTGGAACGAAGGGCAAAAGGGTCTAGGACAATGACAAAAGTAAACCCAGGGTTAATCTCAGAAGGAGACCCAAAAAGGAAAGTTCCAGAAATTGGCAGGGGTGAGAGGACAAGGCAAGCGTCTTCACGCTTGACAAAAAGAGGCAAATGGACAGGGTAGCTGCTTACTTCTACCTAAGAGTTGTGGGAATATGGGATGCACAAAATAATAGTAGATGCTCTTTGAACCAGAAGGCATCAGAGAAGGAAAAACCCAAATAAAGTTTTCAGGAGTCAAGTACCTTTTAAGTGTCCGACCAGAGCTAACAAGATACAATGACAGAGTAATCCCTATGTACTTACAGTCCCAGAACAACACACATTCCCTCCTGCTGTTGGGCAGCAGACACTAATCTCTTACCAAGGTCAGCTAACTCTAACAGTGTGCAGTTGTTGGTTTGCGGTTTTTTTTGTTTGGGTTTTTTTTTCCTTTCCTTTTTTTCCTGAGCTTCTGCTTAGCATTATCTCCAGCTACCATTACTAAACAGAAGACATAATCCAAAGAGTTTTGTTGCCTTACCACCCAAACTCCCATCTCCACGTTACAAAAGTACAGAAAAATTAATTTCCCTCTCTACAATTTTAACATATTCCTGATCAACCTGAAAAAGAAAATAGTCAGAAATAAACAACCATACCAGGTTTTTAAGAGTGTAGTCAACTGACAGGTTTGCATAAGAAATGCTTCTTGTTTTTCACTACCTCTTTGGGATATTTCCTGATCAATTCTGTCTCATTACAATCAGGTCTGTATTCTCAGCAAATAACAAGTCTTTCAAGTCAATATCCAAATAACAGCATCTTCTTAATATCACAGTGGGGTCACTGTGCATGCACACAAATGCCTGAACTAAAGCATGCCTACCGGCATTAAATACCAACATCATACCACTTTACTCCCAGTTCAAAAAGCGACATGAAATTTGCCTGTTACGAACAGCAGCAAAATCACAGCTACTGTAAACAGCCTACAAAGTTAGCAGAGGACCACATCTCAGAAAACTATTTTTATTGGAGTCACAAGATCAACGACATGCCACATCATAACCTTATTTTTATAACGTAAATCTAGAAAGCTACTATCTCAAAAATACTTGTGTACAATTTGCAAGGATTTTGTTATGCTCCAAATGACAAATAAGGTCTGAAGGCAGGCAAAGGTTTAGTTTGTCAGCACAAGTACACAAAAAGTCATAGCTCAAACAGATGCCAATCTGAAACAAATATGGTTAAGTACGCTCCAAGTTCTGTTTAAATGCACGTTTTCTCTTCCTAAATACACTACACCTTTTGGGATCTCCTATCAAAAGGTCTTTAAAAGTTGTCCAGTAGATCCTGGAAAATACCTTGAAGAAACAGCGTATACAGTAGTGACATTTTCCTCTTCCCAAAACGTACTTCAGTCTCACCAGATCCATCTTTCTTCCTATCCTCCCCTCTCTGGCCAACTCCTCAGTAGCTCATACTTGCTTTCCCTCTCTGTGTAAGCCTTGTTATTTCAGTTTTCACAGGCAGGCTCCCGCAGACCTTTGCTTAAGATTTTTCAGACTCATTCTGTCACTTCCACTCTCTGTGTGCTGCCTGGTTTGTGTATGAGTTCAGTAATCCAGCGCACAAGGCTTCATTTCTCTGCTATTTCTCCATCTCTTTTTCTGTTTAAACCCCTGCTATCTACAGTCAAAATTTTTGTGACATTCTATGCTCCAACTTTCCACATGTACAACTGCACCCCCAGTTGAGAGCTAGAATACAGACAAATATGAAAGACCACAAGCACTTTAACCACTGCATTAACTGTACCTGCAACTGTAAAAAACAGTAACCGCCTGATATATTCTCACATGCCTTCTGAAAGAAATTAAATCATTTTGTCCATCTGTCTGTCCACCTCGCCCCATTAAATTCCTTAGTAACTTTCAAATCCATTGCCTAGATTTCTGCCAAGTTTGTCAGAGGAATACGTCCGTGAGCTTTAAAAAAACAACTGGCCAGATAGAGGACAAAAGCCTCAAGAAGCCAAAGACAACTTGGTATATATGCCCCATCTTTACCAGCAGCCAGCTGGCCACCACTCAGCAAACAGGAACACCTGACTCAGCTGGCCGCACGCACAAAGACAGGGCAGATCAGGACACAGGTGGCACCTGGGTGCACTCCTGGGGAGAGAGAAGCTACCAGGGGACTGAGGGTGGTAGGAGACAGGCAGGAGGAGTTCCTATGGTAGGAAATGGCAAACAAGTCCTCAGGAAACCAGGCTTCCTTAGTTCTCCTCACAGAACAACTTTCCTTCAAGCACCGTTTCCTATGGAAACAAAGTTTATATAATCACGCTTTTCACTGGTAAGCTTTTGGATCCACTGGCTAATTTCAAATACATCTCAGAGAACAGTAGATGTTCTGAAGACAGAGTTTATGTGTTTATTGGAAATTGGCAGCTGGGGAGCGCTGAAGGAAAGGCTGCAGCACTAGCTCAACAGTTGTCTGTTCGCCTTGGCCATCTGGGCAACCAGCGTGCACACAGCTGGTACATGGAGGGAGCTGGGAACACTATATGAGAAAGAAGGACTCAAAAGTACTGTAAAGTGGAACGGTACTGGACACAGGCAGGAGCCAAGGGTACCGAAGCAGAGGCTGCTGGGACCTGGTCAGAAAGCAACTGAAAACAGGCCAGTTTCACTACTAAGGGAACAACTCCCCCTTGTCCCCTTCCCAGTTACTGGAATTCCACCTGACCATTGCAGGCAGATACACAGCAACAATACAGTGAGCTAGAAATGTTTTAGGGAGCGTTGTTCAACTTGGAAGTGAAGCCAAAGCAGTGAGAAAATTATATAGCTTTCCTTCTCAACTTGACAGTCTTATGTTTATTCAGCTCATGTGTAAGATGGGCACCAAAAATTTAACTGGGGTCCATATACCCATCTGACATTTAGCAACAGCAAGGAGCCCGTCTCTGCTATAAGATAGTGTCAATCAATTTCTGCAACTCCCAAGAAGAGAGGCAGTGGACTATGAACCAGAGGACAAGAGATTTTAGCGTCAGAATTGAGCTGTCAACTTTGTTCCTGTGTGAGGGAGCAAAATCTACCTCACCCTCCTGAGATTTCGTACTGCAAATGGAGACAAATCTTGTTGCAACTATGTAGGTCAGACTTAAGGACATAGGGGGTGCACGGAGTAAATTTTAAATTAAAATAAGACCACAATATTAATGCTTGGTTCTGCAGTAAGTACCAGGTGGGATCTATTCACATGGTATTCACTGCAAGACTAGAATCTACGTTTTACAGTTTTCTCTGTTTGCTCAGACCCTAAAGCACATACGTGTATTGTAAGACCAGGGCCTCAGCTAGCATAAGCCAAAACAGCTGCACTGCTTACACACATCTGTATTGAGAAAGGCTCTAAAGACAGACATCCTTTAAAAGCAGTTAAACCCACGGCTTTGACAACTACGGTCAGCATTTCTGCTGAACAACACACATCTTATTCTTCACAACCGGACAACGACCTCAGCTAAGGTGCGAGGGGTACTCTTGCGAGCTAGTCCGTTGCGCAGACACGTGTACATCGTTAGAAAGGCAGCAGGCTTCACAGCTGCGTGGGGCTCTTTTCCCATCTGAAAGCAAGGATCCAGAAGAGGAAGGGAACGTAAGAGCGCAGATAAACATTCACATCTGCCGTAGCGATGTCCGCGAAGTCCTTAATTGACCGCAGATGAGACCGGGAGGTATTTGGGGAACCTGACCTTCCACGTATGGAAACCGTAGAGCTATTTCCAGCGAGGCAGATCCGCTCAGACCCAACACGTCCTACGTGCCGGAGGACCCGGCCGTGACGGGTTTCAGCGGGCTGCTAACGCCGACCTCGGGCACCCGCCGCACCGCCAGCCGCGGCCAGACCTGCCGGAGCCCTGCGCGGGGCGCAGCCGCCCCCCTCCTCCTCCTCTCCCCCCCGCGGGGCAGCTCGGCGGGAGGCCGCCGTGCTCCCCGCCCCCGACCCCGCCAGGCCCGGGCCCGGCGGAACAGCTCCGCACCTGCGCGGGCGCGGCGCGCCCCCGGCCAACGGTCGTAACGGTTCTAACGGCTCCTCCCTCTCTCCCCGCGGGGCGCCCCGGCCGGCACCCAGCCCCTGCGGCGGCAGATGCCCGACCCCCGCCGGCCGCCCCAGGCGGGGCAGGCCCGGCCCCGCAGCCGCTGCGCCCCGGAGGGAGGCGGCGGGCCGTCTGCCCCCAGGCCGGTGCCCCGGGCAGGGCGAGGCGGCAGGGGCGTGCCCGCCCCTCAGGTGCCGCCGCCCCGCCGAGCCACGCAGGCAGACGCGGGAGCGGCCTCCCCCGCCCCCCCCACCCACGCCCCCACCCGCCGCCGCCGACCCCGCAGAGCGGCCCCGCACCGGCCCGTCCCCCGCGCCGCGCCGCACTCACCCCACCCGCTGCCCGCGCTCCATGCCCCCGGCCGGCGCCGCCGCCAACCCCCGCCAGCTCCCCAACATGGTGCCGCCCGGCACCCTGCCCCCGCCCCGCAGCCAATGGGCGGCCGCCCCGCAGCCAATAGGCGGCCGCCCCGCCCCCCCCCGCTCCACTCGCCGCCCGCCCGCCCACCAATGAGCCGGCCGCCTTTCCCTCGCCAACGGGACTCGGCGCGCCCCCCCCCATAGGCCGGCGCCTAGCGCCTTCGGCCTCCCGCCTCCAATAGGAGCGGCGGAGGGAGCGCCACCTCCCGCCGGCCAATGGCGTGGGAGCGGGGGTTAACCCCGTCCTGCCCGGCGCGGAGCGGGGCTGCGCTCCAGCGGGCAGCTGCTCTTCTCCTGCTCCGGGGGAAGGATCAGAGAGTTTAGGGGGAAATCAAGGAACACAGGCATTTCTTTTAAAATGTGTATTAAAAATACTTCGCTCTCAGGGCGTGCACTGAGAATTTGTATATCTATGCCCGTGCTATTCGCAAAGAGTACATAAATTTAACCCCCCCCAAGTTTACTCATTCTCCTAATAAAAAGTAACGCTCCAGCATCAATTTAATTTAGCAGGCATTACGCAAAGTTTGGCAGCGAAGGCGCAGCTGGTGCAACGCCAACCTACCTCAGCAGGAGTCACCGCCGAAACGGTCTTGGAAAAATATTGCCGTAGGAAACACGGTGGAGCAGCGGGTGGACAAAGCACAACCATTCTGGTCACACGTACCACCCAGGGGACACAGGCACCATATGTGCTCCGTAACTACAGCCTATACATCACGCTCCTCCACGGCTCCTCAACAACCAGAAGACTTTCTCCATCGTTTCTGCTCCGCTTGCTGTTCCTGATCAGTTTTTGGTCGCTTTTGCCCACCCTATTTTCACTTATTCCTGGAATGGGTCCACCAAACCATGGAAGATCACTTCCTCCCTTTCTTCAGACCTCCTGAGGGCAGCTCCTGTAGTTCTTCACCAACCCAGTACCCAGCACCCGGGTCTCCCTCGACTGCATCTTGCTTTTTATTGCACAAATTGCTGCTGAAGACTAGACACTACCTTTTTTTTTTTTCCTTCTTCAATTTGGGTGAGGGAAAGGGCAGAGAGCTCCTTGGCCTATCAACTTGGAAGATGGTCTCCTACCTAACCCACTCCATACCCTTGGGTGCGAGATGTGAATGAAGCAGGTCCGAAGGCCAAGTGCGAAACGGGGAGCGCCAGATCTCTGTTATCAGGGCACGGAGAAGTAGTACAAGATTTCCATTGCCAAAGCTCATGGCAGAGAAAGCAGGTTGCTACGTGGCACCTCCATCCCTCAGCTCTCTTCTTCCACGCTGCAAGGGAAGGAGTTTATGCCAGCCACAGTGGGAACACAGACGTGGGATCGGCTGTCAGAGAAAAGGGGAGCTCGCTGAGAAACCCATTGCTCCTACGTCCCGATCCGTCAGGCCTCCACTGACTCCTTCCTGAGCCAAAGAAAGTTTCTTTCTGTGGTGCTGGAAAGCAATCCCTTGCAGAGGGACAGGCAGAATTTGGTGGGGAAATTTTCATCTTGCACGTGGATCTAACCTGGGCTATGCAGAGCATCTCAGATTTGTTTGGTACCATGTGTCTTAACAGCACTATTTTTATGATCATTGGCTCGCTGTGACTTTATAAACATAGTTGAATGCGGTATCTTCAGCTACACTTTGAGATTGCAACAAATACTGCATTAGCAGACTGGCCTGTCTGAAGTGGAAAATAAATATATTTCTTTCCAGGAATTTTCCCCTCCCCTCCTCCATTTTTAAGCCTCAGAATGAAAACCTTTTTAAATGGGACTTTTTCAGACCCCTTTGAAAAAAATCATACCTACTACTTTATGACTTCCTGCTCCAAGCTTCCAAGCATCGCAAGCAAACATCTTCGCAGACATCCATACACAGAAAACGTTTCTTGTGCAGTGTTACTGCTAGAGGGAAAGATACTTAAATACATATATTAATAGCACAGTTTCATTGTTATGGACTGCATCTCTGCTAGCTCCTCACCAAATTAAAATTTTAAACCTAACTACAATTATGGTTTTCATTATTAATTAGCACATTAATATTTAAGTGCTGGGCACTTGACTACAACTACAGAAACATGAAGAGCTAGAAGTGGCCAAGTGGATTAGGTTATGGACAAGCCATGGAGCTGGGGATGGCGGACAGCAGAGGGACCGGGAGGAGACAGCATAGTCACAACGGGCCATCATCTTCCAAAGCTGACAGGCAGAAGAGCTCCGTTATCCCTTGCCAAGGGGACAGTGGACTCCAGGAGGATCAAGAAAGCAAGCTGATGGAGCTGGGGCTGCCCACAAAAATCTGTAGGTCACGGGAACAAGGACTGTCTCAGGCTGGAGAACAAGGTCTGACTGGGCAACAGCAGTCAAAGGGCCATCTCAAAAGCTGGGGCTGGTGTAGGAAGAAAGTCAGAGAGGCTGCTAAATAATTCTATCTGCTCCAGGAAAATCTCTGCGTGCTCAGAAGGAGAAAGCTTTAAATCAACATACACACTGTCACCAGAAGCTGCACAGATCTTCCTGTTCAAAGAGGTGTGCGATCCTGGCAATAGACTGAAAGCAGATTTATACAATACAAAAGAAATTCCTGAGTCAAGAACACCACTTAGACCCAGCGAAGCATGTTAAGTGTCGCTTTGCAGAAGATATCTATATAAAACAAAACCATGTGCCAATGGAAACAAGAAGCTAAAGCTACAGAAATAATTTCAGACAGGGTGATGCTGAGGTCGGGTGTCAAGCACAGGCTCTTGGATGGCAACTCTTCAACTAAAGAGGTGCTGCCCCCAATTCTGTATTTCTCCCTGCTAGGCAGCAGTGGGAAGAACAGGTATCGATGCCTTGAGGGACTTGCTGTGGAAGAGGGGTTCTTGGATATTGTGAAACGGGAACGGTGAAAGAACCTGAAATAGCGGGACCAGCAGAGATGAGACAGAGCCTTGGGAAGGACAGGGCAGGTGGGTCGAGGAGCACTTACGTGCACAGGGTCTTGTCCATCTTGCCAGGCTTGGCTGCATCCCATCACGTTAGTATGGTGGTTACTGCAACCTAGTGGCCACCCTCCCCACACCTTCCTTGTGGTGTTACCTTTAGGCAAAAGGAAAGGCCACAAAGTCATTGTTCAGTGGAAAGATGCCACAAGAAAGCTTTCACCGTGACTAGAAAGTGGCAAAGGGGTCCCTCAGTATATGGTCAAAAAGGCTAGATCCTTAGTGCTGGGATCAGATGGATAGGACCCGAGCTTTGGGCAATGTGTAACGCATGCAGGAGTCTCCCAAGCAAGTGTGACACATGACGACTCAGTCAAGGTGACCTAATCAGTTGACAGCAGGTTTGCTGGCACCTAAGGAGCAGACAGGCCAGGCAGGGCTTGCTCCTCTCTCCTGGACCTGTCCAGAGAGAAGGACAGCAACAGACCTCCCTTTCCAGATCCAGCCTGAGATACTACACCCTCCAGCTGCTGGTCACTACCAGCAGATGAAGTCACTACCACCAGACTTCTGCCCTCTGAGAAGTTCTGCATCATCCCTCCCTAATCTGCTTCAGGGAAAAATCAACAGGGTGAGTTTGTATAGGCTCTTTGAGCTACCTTGGGTGATTTTGCCTGAAGCAGATTAGGAAAAGCACACCCCAACTGCTCCCCAGACACTGCTGTGCAGAAGAGTTACAATAAGAAACTACATGTGTTAGCATTTTAATAGAGTACCGCACCCTGAAGTGTGAAGTTAAAGCAGTTATACAAGAGATAAAAAATCTTTTTACAGTAGTGTCAGGCTTATTTATACAATTAGATTGTAATTTTTATAATTAAATCTTTGGTATTTTTTTTCTCCCAAACTGTGTTTAACTGGGAAGACAAAAACATACATTTAACATTTAAACTTCCTTAATTGCTTTTAAATGTCACTGCAGTATAATTGACAAGCAGCACTAAGACATCACCTCCCCATCTGAGCAGGAAGGCCGGTAAGGGAATAGCACAGCAATACAAATTTGCATTGCACAAGCTGATTTTATACTTTCTGCCTCCCCATGGGCACCGCTCTGTGTGTGTGTGTACCTTTGACAGCCCCATGCCTGCTCCTGCCTGTTTTCCTGCGTGGGAGTTGCCAAATCCCAACCTTATTTTCCAGTGGAGCAGCAGCCAGCTCACTAGAAGATCCAGTCTCCTCGTGGTGAGGGGGAAGAGTCCTGGTCCCTTGGAAGAACAAAGCAAAAAGCAGTTCAGCGAAGCCCAGAGGTTGGTTGGGGTGGGGGTTTCCTGCGGAGCACAACTACCACCCTCTGCATCCTTCCCACCAGAGGCTGTGCCGGGAAAAGACAGAGAGCTTGGGGATCATTAAAATCTAATGAGAGCTGCACACATGCTGAAAACCTGACAACGGCACTGGAGTGGCCCTTTCAAATTGGTCAGTCCAGTCACTGCAAAAACAAAATCCAGGGAGTTAAAGGCGGTTTTCTCTGCTTTCATGTTTTGCATTAGAGGAAGGAAAGGGTTTTTTTTTCTTTTGACCCAGAGTGTTTTTAAATTAAACTGCAAGTCTGGTTTGGTTGTTTCATGAAGCATCAGTGGCCAAAATCAGTTATTGGAAGGTAGAATCGGTGAATAAAAGCTGTGTGCATTATTCTGAGCCTTGTTTAAAATATTAGGATTCAGCAGAGCCTGGAAAAAAGAAAGGGAGAAGAGGGGCTGCCTCACTTGGAAAACAAACTCCACAGAGCAAGATAGTGCCAAAGAAAAGGAGCAATACCTACAGTGCAGAGATTTTCCCTTTCTCACTAGAAATAATAGAAGTGTTAGAGATACTGGATTAAAACAATAGTATTCTCAAGCTTCTCATAACAAGTCAAGCCCTGTTCAGCCGAGAGGTTGAAACAAGTCACTGTGCCACGATAACATGCCAGCCAGGTTTTTTTATACCTTTCTTCTTCTTCTCATGCATGTGTATATTAGCCTGAAATAATTCGAGATATTTAAATGATAACTAGCTGACTCTAGAGCAAACCAAGTAAGTTGTGCAGAGGCTCTTATGGTTCTTCCTATCACTTTTTCAGGCTGTCAGAAGAGTCACATGGATATTTTTTTATCTGTGTGACTGTTTTATCCAATTCTCAGTATGAAAGTCCTTCGTTTTTACGTGAGCCTTTCGGATGCGTGCTCAGCTGTTTTGAGAGAGGCCGGGGCAAGGATCCTAAACACAGGCTTGAGAACTGACTTGGGGAACTTTTCTTTTTAAGTTATTTAACCTTGACCCCAACTTGGCTGCTTACACAACAGCTACGGTTCTAGGGCTGAAAAAGAGTTGCTTTCATGCAAAAGGCTTCCAATTACTCTCCTGGTGAGACGTGGCATCACCCAAACCTACCTAACCCTTATTTAAAAGGAGCAACCGATACTGTTTGTCCTCCATGGCTACGAGTTGATGCGCTTCCTTACAGATAACCCTCTTGATGGTTTCCCTTCAGGGCCGTAGGCAACTGCTGCAGAATATGGGGTGAATTTCTTTCTCCCCTTTCATTCAGAAGAAGGCTGTAGCACCGTTCAGTGGCAGTAAATTCAGGAGACAACTGAAAGGAAATACACCTCTGCAAATGGCAGCCCTCAGGGCCAGAGTCGGCTTCTTGGTGGAGGGGGAGCCCGCATTTCCCCATCTGCAGCTGGCAGGGCTGCGGGTATTGCATCTGGAGCACAAGCAGGAGGGGTTCTGCAGGGGGTGAGGACAGGGAGAGAGCAAGCCCAGCCATTTTAGGGCTAAGCTATTCACATGTCGAGCCTAATCCTATTTCCATGAGCATTGCCAGTCTTGGAAGCTGGATCCGTCCGTAAGAATTTTTTTAAGTGTCTATAAATACTTTTCATCTCAAAGCTTTTTACAAACAGATGTACTGGGTCTGCACAGAAATCCCTTCCCCAATCGCTGAGATAGGGCTCCCGCTTGAAAATGAAGTGACTGTTTGGCCAGCTTACTGCTCCCCCATGCAGCAGCTTTGCACAGCATATTAAATACTGATCTCAGCAGAGATGAAAGTATGGACCTCGAGGGAGGGTTGACATGGCTAGTTAAGTAAAACCATACTGCAGTTTGGCCACGGTCCTGAAATATCCATTATTTTGAGAAGTGAGATAGTATCTTTAAAGCCCTTGAACTTCCTCTAGGATGGAAGGCAATTCCAAAGACAGAGCGAGACGGAGCGAGGGTCTAGCACTAAAGCCGATCAACCAACATCATTCCTTCAGTGGGAAAATGATTCCTGAACACAGCATAATGCTAACTGTATCCAACCTTGCTTACCCACAAAACCAAAGATCAACTTCTTGCAAACAGCTCTAGCAACTGTTGAGTTTATGTGACAACTCGTTTCTACTGCATATTCTGTCCCCACTCAGCCCAGTCTGGCTCAGTTTTCCCTTCTGCAGACAATGCAAACATGAGAGAATTAAACACGTTATCATCCTTGGAGGAAATTAATTAGACCAGGAGATTCTCAAGGTGGATAGTGCACTTCCAGTGCTCAGGTTCACTGTGTTTCAGACAGCGTATGAGAAATGGGAGTGCTCTCAGACTGCCATCATCTCCCGTGCAATGCCTGGCTGCACTCACATCACCAGGAGCCTCCTCGATAACCATCCTCTTATTTCTGATCTTTAACCCTGCGTGTAAATGTGGATCCTGTGCTCAACTGGAGCAAAAAGAGAAACTTATCCCTTTTTAATCGGGATGCTCTCTCCCTAGAAGTAAATACAGAACATGAACACAGTAAGGCATCTCAAGACACACTCCTAAGAGCCAGACAGTCAACTAAGTGACTTGCAGCAAGAACAAGCAAAACACAAAGCTGTTGCTCTGCATATTCAGAATGCGCATTTACAGTCAGACAAACCTCTTTGCTCTTGCATTTTTAAACAATAGTCCAGACTGGAAGGGAAATGATTAGCGTCCTGACTTCACCTTGGCATGGAAGAGCTCCCTCCAATGGTCCTGGCTGTGCAGAAGAAAGTCCTTTGGGAAACTCAACCCGTTACAGTTACCTTCTTCAGATCCTGTGGAATATTCCTCATCATCCTCTTTTTGGCAAATGAGCTTTTGCGGGTTCAGCTGCAAGATTAAAAAAAAAAAATATTTCTACTAAAAAAGATATAAAGGATTTTTATTTTTTAATTGGAAAAAGATTAAACTTTTCACTGGGAAAAAATTTTTCTCTAAAAGACGACATAAAGGAATCTAAATACTGGCCTATAGTATCAGGAACAAGGATCAGCAAGACCTGCAGAATGTCCCTCCACACATCTCCATAGGGTGTCACTGTTATTTCAAATTTGAGTCATTTTACACTGGAATCTAGTCTGATTTTCTCACCACATTATTTTTACGAGTCTGCTCCTCAGAGAGCTGCTGCCACCACAGCCTGCTTGTTACAGAGCTCCCCCTTTCCTCCCATAGCCAGCATTAAAATGTAATTTCTTAAAATGGGGAGATAGAAACACATAGTCATGGTGGTCTGGGGACAACGAGAGGATTTCAGAGAGATTTGAAATGGGGTTGACATTCACCACTCCAAATCTGCTACCAGTTTGGTGGTGGGATTCCCAGTTCCTGCTGGGTGATGCTCTTTCAGCAGGTAATCCAGAGCTCTTTCACATGCACCTACCCAGGACTGTACGTCCTTTCCCCAACAGATATGTAGCCACAATGAGCATCTCTGGCACTTCAAGAGACTGCTGCAACCCATTCTGTGTTTCAAAGCTGTTTGAGAGCTGACTCTGAGGCAGAATAAAGCTGTTTAAGTTGGCCCTTGCCAAAAATTATTTTCCAGACACGTTACTAATATGGCTCTGCTGAAACAAGGTCCCACTGTACTCTGGCAGCTGTGGCAGATATGTGGTGTGACACACAATATCCCCACCGACCCATGTACTCCAAGTGACCACACAAGCCAGCTTCAGTTCTTCTGCAGGGGCTCTGCTAGGATGCCCTCTGAACCAGCACTCCCATTCTCAGCGGCTTTCTTCAGTTGCCACTGGTCCAGCCTACCTTCTACAATACTTCTACTCATACAATAGCTCCCCTTCTAACCTGTAATTTTGGGAGAGTTATTAGAGGCACACCTCAGTTTTATGCCTGACAGGGATGAACCTTTTGTCAGGAAGTTTCTACAGTTATAAACTACTCAGCATTTCAGTTCTTTATCATATTATTCTAAAATGGGCCATTTCTCATCGATATTAAGGACATCATCCCATTGCTTTCAGGACTTTTCCTGAAAGTAATACTCAAGAATGTGCTTGTATAGGGACAGGCAATGAACAGGCAGCATATTGTGCGCATAGCCCTCCAGAGGACATGCTTAGATATTAGGCAGTAGTTTGACAAACACTACTGTTTTTCAGCAGAACCACCAATTTAAGTTGCCCCCACCATGCTTCTCGTTATTTATCCTCCCATCGCTATGCCAGCCCTTCAGTTGTGCCAATACAATAGCCTGTGAGGCCATGCAATAAACTGAATTGCAGAATTGACCTCGATTAAAAATAACCTGGCAGCAAAGTAAGTAAGTATACATTTAACCCAGATTAATTATCCCATCTAATTCACTGACTGGCTGCACAGTAGTTGTGCCACCAGGAACAAGCACGGGAGGAACGGCGGGTGGGAAGGAGATGCTGGACACTCAAATCAGCGCTGTTGACAACAGCAATGTTCAATCTATACCATTGGAGTTTGACCCGCATGAGAGTAACAAAGATCTCCAAAAACACCTAGCGGTCCAATTTGCCATAGATTTCAGGGTTTTCATGTTCCTCCTACACAAGCAACCAGCTTGCTTTATCTAACGAATCTGTGCCAGACAAGCACAGAGCTTGGGAACAGACAGCTGGACTCCTGATCGCCAAGTTGATACTCGCTTCACAAGCTCAGCAGCTCTCAGATGGTCATTCACAAGATTACAGTTAGTCAGAAGCTGGTCGCTGGGTCCTTTGCTCAGTGGCCAACCTTCCTTGCTATAGCCCTTTTCAAAGACTTTTCTATAGGATGACCACTACCTCGACTAAATTATGACTACTTTTTCAATGTGAAGGAAGCTGGAGGAGCTGGGGCATCACGGTGGCAGGTCACACAAGGGGATAAGGACCTTGTGTTGGACAGGTGACCTGATGGAAGGCCAAGCTCTGGGATCAATGCCAACTCTTTACAGCACAGAGGCAGGAGAGGAGGATATTTCATCTAGCTACAGTTCTCAAGGGGAAAGCGAGGAAGATCACATGCCCCAAAGAAGCTCCAGAACAAGAGAGCATCTTGTAGACCTTCACCAAGACTCCAGAGCAGTCCTTGCACTATGGGTTTGTCCTGGCTGGACCAAGACAACTGGTTCTTTCTGCTTTCCACCTACCACAGCAGAGCAGGCAGGCTACCAGCCTCACAGCAAGCCCTGCTCCTGCTCAAAGCTACCTGGTGGTCTGCAGAACATCAAAAGATTTTGGAACAGCTGCACTAGATGATGGTAGAGAAGGAATATTGACTGGGACCGCTGTGGCTGTTTCTTAAGTCTTTAAAAAAGAAACATCATGGCAGCTATTTAGTATGGTTTTTGAAAATTCAAATATTGACAGAAGGAAGTTTTCCAAAGGATGCCAGCAGTTTTTGCAGCAACCCCAGTAGTAGAAACACACTGCGGCGTCAGATGTGGGCTGTAGCACAGACCAAACCCGCAAGCTCCACACAGGCAGGAGAACTACCAGCTGAGCAACAGCAGCGCTTCACCCTTCTGTAAGATGTTTGACTGTGCACGGGAGCAGGGGGTGGTGAGGGTTGGAGGGTGGAAGGGAGAGGCTAAAATGCCCCGAGGAACTACAATCACGCTTGCCAAATTCTGCATTTTACTGGGAAAGGGAGAGAGTGACTTCACTTTTTACCTCCCCTTCCCCACTTCCCCTACCCCAAACAGACAGATGTGGCTTTGCAAGAAATTAATTACAGATGGAGGCTAAAAAAAGGGGGGGGGGGGGGGGGAACCCCAACCCTCAACCACAAGGCTTTTTCCTCTGCAGACTTGAGGATGGATGGGGCGACCTGGGAAAACTGGCAGATGGAAAACCCATTACAGATGTGAGGTTTGGAGAATAAGGCTGAGGGACAATTTGAGAGTTGTAAATTTTAAGTTTGGGGGTATAAATGCATTGCTTAGCAACAAAAAACAAATAGGGAACAAGAAGCCTCATGAGAGAGGCGCTTAAATATTTTAGAATCCCTATTTGAGGTGAAGACTACATTACCAGAGACCTGAGGGGCTGCTACGCTCAACAGCTAAAGTCAAGATAGAAAGAAAACGAAGACTTTAATCTCATTTCCACACAGAAATGTATTTAACTTATTTTGGGCAAGAAAAACAGTTACTTGTTTGTTCCCATAAATGTTTTCCACGCTGTGTACCTGATAAGATCAGAATACACAGTGTATCTTTAAGCACTTTGCTATCCAGGAAAGATTTCTCATAATGTGTTCAAATATATGCAGGGAAGCTGCTTTACTGGGGTGTACAATCATTGCTACCATATGTCTGACCCTCACTACATGGTCCAATGCCTTTTTATGCTGCTATATAAATCTTCTCCTAAAATTCCTGACATCTCAAAGGACAGCAAGGGCCTCTGTCTCAAGGGAGAGAAGGAGAAGGGTGAAAAAGAACAGATCACCTGGAAACAAATGCCAAATGTTGTACACTATTTCTTCACCATGAGAAGACAAGGATAAAGGGGAAGGGAAAAAAAGACATTACCAGCTTTAGAAGGTCCAATGTTACTGCTTTTGCTTTTTTTGATCCATTGAGACACTAGAAAAAACAAAGTAAAGCAAAGCACAAAGCTTCCAAATGAGCCTGTGACCAAAGCCTCACCTTCTGCAGCAAAACACTAAGGGAACTCATTAAAGATTAAAAAAGAAATTCACAAGAAACCAAAACTCCCTTTAAAAATTCTTTTCTTCTAAGAGCCTGTAAAAGTAGTTCTTCAAATACATACACACATACATATATATGTACATGCACACATTTATATACAAAAAAGTAAGCATCAGGTAGTTCTTTGCCTTATTACAGGGTATTAGCCCCATTAGCTATTAACTCTGGGGTATGCTGAATTGGTAGGAGCATGCTCCAACCCTCTCCTGCACTGCTGAACATGACATCATTGTTTCTTTCACGAAGGAGGTCCACATTAGTGGAGTTCGGAAATAACCCAGACATTCCCATTTGGTTTTGCTGCTTGAGCTAAAAGGGATGCTCCAGGCCCCAGGGTTTGGTTTTTTTTTTCCTTTTCTTTTTTTTTTCCAGCTGAAAAAAAAACCTAAGCACATAAGCCAAATGGAATAAGAACTCCTGAAATAACTAAAGCTTGCAAGAGTTAAAATCAGTAGGAAAGTTCCTTGGCAGCTTAGAAATTCAGGCCAGTAAAACCAGCTGTTTGTATATATAATTTACCTTCAAAATTAATGAAAAAAAAAGCAGCCTAATGGACACACCTTGTTTAATCTAATGGCCAGAAATATGGAGAGCAAACACTACTTAGAGAAAAGGCATTCTGACATAAGACAAAATAGTTCGTCACACACACACTTCTCCTAATTTGGAGAACTAGAAGAGTTTTATAATTCTCTAGAAAGGGAAGACAGAGTCTAGTATCAAAGGCAACTAAAATTTTTGCCTACAAATGCATTCAACTGCAGTCTTCTGTATACTAGTGAAACCAGTTGAGAAGGTTTTTTTGGGGTTTTTTTTGTTTTTTTTTTTTTTGTTTTTTTTTTTTTTTTTTTAAAAGGGGCAGGAAATTTGTATAATGATTGTTCTTTACTTCAATACAAGATAGAAGGCCTGCCCTGGTCACTGCCTCCTGTCCTCTCCCCTGCCCTGGGATCCCATAATTCTTTTAAGGGGTGCACTTGGCATTGTTTGCTGTTCAAAAAAGGTGAGGTAACAACATACAGGCCACCTGAAACTGAAAACATGATGAGCTAACATGACAAATAAATTTTGAAGATCTATCAGCATATTAGATGCTACAGCTACCTTTAAAGATGAGGGAAATAAGTATTTCTATATAGATCCTCAGCAGTTTTATAAGTAGCACTATGTCAGCTGAAACTACCAGATGCAAATACCATGGACAAAATTCAAAGAACCAACTCCAACTGTGCTTAATCTCCTAGCATTAAGAGATGTTCAAAATCCAACCAAATACCATCTTGCAGGCGTGCTACAAATGGTGTAAATCAGAAAATGGTGTCTGCTGCTACATATCTGTACACCTGCCTGAAAGCCAATGGTAAGCTGTTTCTGGAAAACAGGCTTTTGCAAAATGACTTGATCTTTGGCCCAAAGAGTCATGTAAGCAAAGCTCATATAGGAAAGTTTTCAGATAGATAGTGTTAGCTTGGCCTGGGACAGGAGGAGAGACCACAAGCAGGCTGATGGTAGAAACGCAGTGTGTTGAAGGTACATGAGCTTGTGTTCCTCTTTCCCACCTCCCCACCTAAACCCATACCAGCAGGACTATCAAGACTTCTTTCCTCCACTGTCCTTGCAAGAAGTTTTTGCTATGCAGACCAAAGTAACGATGGGGCATATTCCAGTCCCTGAATTAAAGACTAGATTATTAAATCACCCGTGTCTCTCATTAACCACAGTAAATTTGAGCAGAAGAAAATGCCTACTGCAAAAAAATCACTTGGTAGATCAGGACCAGCAGAAGACCTTAATAAACAAGGCCCTAGCAGCTCCCAGTAGGTTTTTTTCCTACAGTCAGTTAAAACTATTTGACAACATGGTAAATACATGGCAGAAACTGAATGTCTCATCTAAGCACAGACTCCCCGCTGCTGCTAATGCTAATAACGCCACTAACCTGGGGGTAACATTAGCTGGAAAGTTTTACAGAGTTCCTTCAGATAGCCAGGGATCTAGATTTCTAGGATTAAAAAAGCAAGAAAGCCTGGGATCTTACACACACACACACACACACAAAAGCTCCTATCATTTCCTTTATTTTCCTCTCTGCAAAATTCACATGGGTTTTCACTGCACAACGCAAGAAAGCAAAATAAAACAGAGACCCATTATTCCGCCTTTGCCAGCTGCTTTTCCTTGCGATGAAGCTTCTTTTTCCATAATGTTCCCATCACAGACGCGTTGCGAGACTGGCCTGCTGCAGTGCTGCCGCCCAGCCTGGCTTGCATTTTTTTTGGAAGAGAGGGGCATAGAGAAGGCATAGTGAGAAATGAGCCTCGCTTTGTTGGATTCTTTCCTGGATAAAGGTAGGAACTCCTACCAAACCCCATGTGCTTGTGGCCAAAAGCGTTCCCCCGGCCAACGAAGTGACACCAGGTCACTTGATGCGGGGAGTTTAACAAAAGGAAAAAATAAAACAAACCCTCAGAGTTTACTCGTACTCTTGAGTGAAAACAGGCTGCTAAGAATTGCACTCCAATTAAAAAGCATTATAGCGTGGAAACTGAAATCTCATCAGATATTCCACTGGAAAACAGAAGGAGCAGCTTCTCCAAGTGCGAGACAGCGCTGCTGCTCTTGGAGAGAGAGAGGGAGCCAGCAGCCAAGGAGCTGGACAGGCTTGCCCAGCTGAACAAGCCTCACTTTTTTTGGATGCTGCTGAAACTTGCCACTGTTGCTGAAACCCTGGCTTTGATACGCGCTTCGTGCAGAGGAGATAGATGTGGGGCAGGAGAGATGAGGGGGAGAAGGAGCACGCAGAGAGAGATAGGAAGGGAAAGGGACTGCTCTGTTCCCAAAACCCCTGCCTACCCCATCCCTCGTGAAAAGGCTCCTTCAGCCAGACCTATCTGTCAGTCTCCAATCTGCCTTTCAAGATTATGATGCTCTTTGATTTTATTCATTCCTGCTGGAGGTTTTGCTTAAACATAAACAGCAGAACATTTCAGCAGGAATTAAAAAAATACAAATAAAAGAAATAAGAAATTCCCCAAACCTCCAGGCGCATTTTAAAAGACATTAAAAAAGACACAACAGTAACAGCTTCATACATACCACAGCTGCAGTGATTTGGAGCAAAAATAAGGAACATTGAATATGCTAGTGTTTTGTTTTAAAATATGGCCTATAGACTTCACATTTGGGCAGGAGCCCTCCACAACACTGGCATCTCCCCTTCTTCCCCTGAAGGAGAGAGTGAGAAATTCAGCGATTCCCACTTTTCCCACCTTCATTTCTGCTCCTCCATGTGCTGGGCAGGCTGGACTCTGGGAGAGCAGAGCCTTTTGTGAGGTCCCCAGGACTCCAGGAAACACAGGCAGCTTTACATTAGGATTTACAACCAGTAGGTGAAGAACAACTCAAGAGGTGTTTTATTACTTGTGATGAGGGACTATCAAAGAAGCCACAGGGTACTTTGCCAACCGTTTGGTGTTGCTTCTTTAGTTCTTATTGGCAGCCCTCTTCGTTACGGCTCTATTTTTCCTTCCCCTCCTACTCGCTTATCTTTCATCTTATAGCCTCCAACACTGACTTAATTGCAATGCTCTGTATGTTGGAAATTAATCCACAGCAATGCTGAAGAAATTTCAGCTGCTTTAAAAAAAAAAAAAACAACCAAAAACAAAATGGAAAAAGAAAAAAGGCAGCAGCTCAAGCTCCTGACACACAGACAGACACAGGCGAAGATACTGCTCCAGCACTTTATCACAACACTGGTTGTGCAAACAGAAAATGAAATCCTGGACTTGAACTTCAGGGCTCCTAGTAATCCTGAGCCAAGGACGCTCAGCTCAGTAGCACCTCTTTTTGATTCTGCCCTGCCAGCACAAGGGCTGCAGCGAGACAAAACAGGAACCAGAGACAGGACCCTTCAGTTGACCAACCCAGCCGAGAAACTCCCCCCGTAAAAGGTGAGGATGACCACAAAACTACGAGCTGTATTCCTTTCTAACCTTAACCCAGATGCTTTTCTACTCCCTCTGTTCAGAAAAGGAAAGTGCACTGCCTTTGCGTGAAGTCAGCTCTGCAAGCGTCTCGAGCAGAAGGCTCTTTTGCACAGATCTTGACATTTTTATTTTCTGGTTTGAAACATGGCCAAAGGATGAACAGCTTTTCTTTTCGGCAAGCACAGGGCTTTAACAATGCGTCCCACCTTGCGATTAACAGTAATGTCTTGGTTTCTTGACTCTTTTGACATGAAGAATGGAACCAGATAACCAGTTAAACAGCACATGGAAACTATATATATTCACTATATTCTTGTGCTTTTAGCATTTCTCAAATACTGCCCAAAATAAAAGCTCAGGCTTGCACCCTGAGTGTACAATCTCTGTGAAAGACAAAGCAATTTGCCAGTTTAAGAAATGTAGGTGAATATATACTGACGCTCATTTGCACTGTGTGCAAATAAAGGGGCCCACACCAGGGCAGTTATGTTTTATAGCATCACAAATGTCATTAGAGATGGAATAGCTGCCTGTGTAAGTTAAACAAAAACAGAGAGAGAGAGAGGTGGTATATGCTGTTAATCTGTGCTGGAGGATTTAGAAGCAAATAAACCTCTATTAATCTTTTCTGGCTTGTGTGTACAGATGTTTTACTTTTTGTAACCCTATTTCAAGTTAGACCCAGATGATGTAAATCAAGCTGTAATGCTCATTAAATTAAAAAAAAAAAAAAAAGAAAAAAAAAGGAGAAAAAGCATTTATTCCATCCCTTCAGCATTCCAAGCACTTAAGCAGGGCAGAGCACCCACCCTCTGCAGAGAGCGCAGATGGCATATTTGACCCTGGCAACAAAACACAGTTCAAGCAGGGGATCTCTTTGTAAACGGCTCCTCCTCAAGTCAAGACAGAGACTTCCAGACTAGGGTCTCTGAAACAGGAGGCACTGGTGTATATAAAATGCACCCACTTTGTGAGCTGACAATAATCACAAGGGTTTTTTTTTTTTCCTCTCCACTGAGAGCTACAAGGCATTTTAGATACCAAAACTGAATTTAAACAGTACTAACAGTTCTTTAATTTTTTTTTGGTAAATTCTATCTTCACCAAGAATCCCTCACGTTTATAAAATTCCCTAGTCACCTTTTCCAGAGATTACACTGTTTGTAGGGACTGTTCAATTCTATACAGACTGCAATGTAAATGACCAGTTAAGCCCAAGCAAACATTCACCTTGATTTTCCAATTCCATCATTACTTTTGTATTTACTCCTGTTTATTTTCTGGTTTGCAATGCCTTTTCTTGGCCTTAAAACCATCTTAACTTGCTACTACAATCCTTTCTATTACCAAATCATTTAAAAGAAATACCTATGCTTTTATGTAATAAAACATGAAAAAGACCAAAAGATAGAAAACCGCAGTCCAGTGTAAATCATGATGGGACACTGACAATAAACGAACCTTATTCATGCCAGATAAAGCAACAAATCCTCATTTAACACACCAAGTAATTTATCCTTAGCCAGAAAGACACTCAGTCCGACATTCAAACAGCCGTCTTTGTACATACAGAGAAGCTGCCAAGTCTCCATACTTGAATGATCTCATGGACTTGGGGTGGGGTGGGGAAGGGGGAGAAAACCAAAACATTTTACCATACTAACTGAATACACAAGGGCATAAAAGGATCTACTTTAAAGCATTTTAGTGGTTTGGGTCCTAGTACAGATCTGCAGACAAAGCTTTGGGAAAAATTATGACCACAGAAGTCACAGAAAAATGAAAGACCTAAGCAAAACCTCCTTTAAGTTTTCTCACCTACAACAGTGCTATCAATGAAGAATAACCACCCCTAAATATCTATTGCTGTTCTCTCCCCCACTCCTACCAAGCATAACTCATACTTGTTTCACAAAAAAGAAAAGGTACATAACAAATTATAACCACTGTTGGAGAAGTTAAAGTGTAAAGGCAGTAATGTTTTTCTCTGAATTATCAGAAAAAGGTGATTGGTTTTCATCTATGATGACCTTCCCTTTTGGAGTCAGTGAGGCATTGCTTAGTTTGAAGGGAAAGGAGAACAGGGGACGACACGGATACAAGCAAACAAGAGGACATTGATCTGTGCGCTGCTACCTAGGAGAAATATCTGTGTGCAACCCAGTTGGCTTGGGCTTAGTACTGAGCACAGATAGTTACTGAGCTCAGCTTGGTTCCCAGCTGTGTACACTGGACCTGATCCTCTACTTGGGTAAATTTCCGTAGTTCAATTAGGCTGTGAACGATGACAATTTTACCAACTGGAGACTGGCTACCTTTGGGGTTTCTAAAAACACTGTGGTGCCTTTCATCATGCGACTGCACATGTGAAACCAACTTTGAAAGCAGAGCACACGAGGTACATCTTATCCTACTCAGATGAGACAAAGGCAAGGAGAAATCTCAGGTTTAAACAGCAACTGATAGGTTTGGATTTCTCCTTTGCCAGTTGCTACGTCAGGATGGGCTGAATTTTCAAATGTGCCGCATACTCAAACTCCCAATTGACAAGAGAGACTCAAACAGTCCATTATACCACTGAAAATTATGTCCCTTGAAGTGTTAAGCCAGGCACCAAATATGCATAACCAACCTTAAAAAGAAAACAGGCATAAGTGACTTGCTTTGCCTCACATAGTGCATAAACTGCACAACATGGAAAAATAACAGGAAACATTATGGAGACAGAACATGGATTTTCTTGAAGCCTTACATACTATTATCTACAGTCTTAGTATTTCACACCATACTGTTTCACTGCTGCTTTTCACAAACGAGGAAAGAGACATCGGATGCAAGAATCAACCCTGTCTCAGCATCCCTCACTCCATCCCAGCCTCTCTATGCTGCTCCCATGCAGCAAAGTCTCCAGCATTTCACAAGATTCATCTGCACGACCGAAACGGCACCAACACTGCCACGTTTTGTGCGTGTGAACGTGCGGTGTATAATCTCAGCTCTGTTCATCTACGTGTGGGGACTAACCAGTATGTATGGACCAAGCCATGCCGGGCTATTGCACCCTGCTGCACACCTGCAGGTAGTTCACACTCAGTATACAGCTCTGGAATCTCTCTCTCTAGCCCTCTCTGCATAAATCAAGCAGCAGGGAGGCTCAGAAACATGACGAATACATTGGCTAGAATATCTCCTGCTGTAAAGACACAGGGAGGAAGGGGGATACTAAACTAACCTTGCCTTGGATGGAAAAGCAGCTGGAATTTAATGTTCTTGGAAGCCAGCCCTGGCTGTTCAGACGTGGATCCGCCAGGGAAGTCCCCAGCGGAGGCATTGCTCATTCTCCAAAACTAAAATGTCAAGAGAAAGCACTGGAAATCATTAAGCACTCCGTTCAAGAAATGTTGAACAATCTCAGGGAGGGGCGGGGGGGGAGGGGGAGCCTCTTGACCACAAACAAAACAGAAAAAAATTCTCAGTGTTAATTCAAAGCAGAGGAGGGATCATCAGGAATCTGCAGTGGGATTTTGCTTAATCGTGTCAATCTGAAGTGAGACAACATCAAGCCAGCCTTAAAAAAAAATGACGAGGAGAACAGAAAGCAGAAATACAAGAAAAGATAAACAAACAGAACTGCTTGGCCTGGGTTTTCAGGGACATCACTATTACTGCTCACCTTGTGCGACTGCACTGCACCAGCTACGCCACCCGCATGCGGCAAGCTGTGCTTGGTCGCCAGGAGCTCAAAGTGGCAGAGAAATGGTGATCAAATAGAAGGCAGCAAAGAAAGCCTTCCCCTGGAGAAGAGCTAGCAGATCCCTCAAAAGCTGTATTGCACTGGCACAAACCCCATTTGGAATACGTCACTACTTTTCCTAGAGTTCAAATTAAGAAAAAAACAGGAGGTCATTTTGCCATCTGCTACGAAAGTGCAGCTCTAGAAAAAGCACGTGTGAGTTTTAATCCTATACAAATTTAGACATGCATACCAACTGGCTATTATGGAAGTACGTTTCTGGAGTTCATACTCATCAGCCCTTCCAGCATGATGGAAGATTTTTACAGATGTGCCTCTCCTCCAAACACTTTGCTAGTCAGGTACTTTCTAAATCACTGACAGAAAGGCATATCAGTACTGAATTTTGATGCCATGCTATGGAAATACACACCATGGGAACCACCACCTTTCAGCAGAAATAATAAATGACTAAGTCATGCCCACTGAAATAACTAAAAACCCATTGGCCATTTTTGCAAAAAGAGAGGCAAACTTGCTAAGTGGCAGGTTAAACTAGACATTTTTTTTTTGTTTGATGGCAGAAAGATTTGCATGTCCTAACAAAATAAGGTTCTGTATTTTATGAGTTGGCTAAACTGGTTGCTTACTGTTGGCTGATCCAATAGGTGCCAGAAATGATTTATCTTTTTCTGTATGATCTGCAAAGCATTTGGCAATCCCTTTTGGATGAAAGCTGTATCAAGGAAAAAATAAATCACTATTCTACTCAACTGAAGTGTTAAATTCTCATGAATCAACTGAGAAAGTGCTCCACCTTAGGTAAACTTGACACCACCCCCCCCAGTATTAGTAACAATTCTTACAATGCTGAAAAACACAGGTAACAACATTTGCCTGAATGGTCCTGCTGTGGATGACTGCACATTGATGAAGCATTTAGTCTCATGGTAAAAGAAAAATGGACTTTATCCTCTGCCCTGAATGCCTGGAGAGGTTCTGCCTAAAGAGCTGCTACAGGGCAGATGGAAGGGGCAGGTTTTGAAGCAGGTTAGAAGAAGAATGCCTCTGCTCAACACTCTGCTGAAAAGCTTATAAAGACAGAGCACAAGGTGTATGTGAATCCAGTAGCTGCTACTACGGAGCATCAGATAGGGACCAAAAGGATCCCCAAAAGCAGTCCTGAGCATAGCCTGACACAGCCATGCAACTTCTTTGAGTGTTGGGAAGGAAACAAGAGAAGCAGAAGCCTGAGATACAAGAGAGGATTTCCCAAATTTGTTTACACACACGTATCAATGGACACATTCCAGCAGAAAGGTAGATAATGCTTTAAAAAAAATCAAAGTGAGAAACAGCCTTTGTGCAATGGGATGAGATGCCTCTTCCCAGAACAAGCTTCCAAGCAGAAACAAACCACATTTATTCCAGTATCTAGCAGCATACATTGGATTTAAATTGACAGAATTTAAAAAAAAAAAGAAAAATGTTTTATCCTCCCACAAGCTGACTGGTATAGCAATTTTCATCTAAAGCAGCAGCAGATCACCAAGACAAACACATTCACAGGGATTTCCTGTCAAAAGTCACTCTAATACAAACACATTTTTACTGGGAGAAAATAAAGCTCACTAGTGACACCAGCAGAACGCTATTTCCGTGTAAAATGAAGAGCATGGCAACATCAGTTTCAATGGAAATTAAAGTGTGCTGGCACTGTCAACTGACTGTAAAGCCTCTTGAGGGTTTTAATTTTTAATAAAAAGAAAATAGTACTTCAGAACAGGACATATTGTCAAAACTTTTATAGATCCAATCCCACTTTCCGTGTGTGCTAATGGAACCCTTACAGTTCTTGATTCACATGACTTAAATTTGGGTTACCACAAGAAATGTGTTATGACTTCAAATCTTTAGCCTGGTCTTCTAGGGAAAATTAAAAGAACATTTTTCCATAGCTTGTAATTACTTATACACAAACTGTTTATCTGCTGTTCTGATTAATCTGCTAATACTAAAAGGAACCAGAGTCCATCTTTGGAGAAGTTGCAGCAGTTAAACTTGTATTTTCAGGGTAGCTGAGACCCCCACAATTTAAATTAAGATAAACAGAATTTAAATTAAGATAAGCAGAGGTTCATAGATATTTGAAACCTCAAATTCTTTGATGTTCAGACATCATAACCTGGAAATTTTCATCTTACAAACTTGAATTTCGATAGAAGGCATAACCTAGGGAAATTCTGGGCTACCCTGTGAGCTCCCAGAAAATGGCAGATTTCATAAGAGTTACACCATTCTAGCCAGGCACACTTGTCCTTGCAGTACAGCTGGACTCAAATTAATATTTTGTACTGCTTACAAACTAGAACTAATATGATATTTTAAAAAGTACCTTTAGAAGATGACATTTCCTTCAATATTTAACAGTCTCTGAGACTGTTCGTAAGAGACCACAGCCCAGAAGAGACTTCCTACATCGCTAAGTGCTGCCTCATCATATTGCAGACACCTAAGTAGTAGTATAATTTCGTTTATGATCTGATTAAGCCCCACAAAAAACCCTCAGTGTTAGGGACTTGCTTCCCACTGTTCCTTTGAGAAGCTGCAGCAGAAACTTACCCTCCTCGATGATGTGAAACCGGTCTTTTATTTAGAGCCTGTTTATGCACATTTGTTCATGTGACAATCTTCTCTTACCTTTGACGTGCGGAAAACTCCCCTTGTCTCACCTTAGATGTTTCTTTTCCATTTCTTGTGTTCTGGGATATGGGTAAAGAGCCTCTTCAAGTTTCACAATGTGGGAATAATATATTTTTGAAATATTAGAGTGAATTAGGAAGTAGATTTAAAACAGCAACATAACCTTAAAATATGGAGTGTTGGGTGCTTAAATAGCTCTTTAGAACAAACCATGAGAAATTAAAATTCATCTAGTTACTAACATTCAAAACAGCATTGACTTAATCCAATTTGTTATTTCCTTGCCAGCAGCATATTTTTACTTTAATCTAACTGCTTATTACATTTTCATTGCGTATCCTTGACACTGAAGGAACAAATACTGGGTTGATATCATCAGAGCGTTCAATGTCATTATCTAACTAGAAATGACAGGCAGAACAATATATTAAAGAACTCATGCTTAACTGAAGGACTCAATGAGCTCAAGGTGAATGATGCATCACAAAAGTCTCCTTTTGTGAAGCTCTTCATACATGCACAGCAGGAGGAAGAAACCCCACTGTATTTGCTTGGTTACATTCAGCATTGAAAAAGCAGCACTTAAAGGCAACACAAAGCACCAAGTTACAGAAAATAATAAATGTATAAGCCTTGGAGAATTTGTTACCTCCTTTTACTCTTGAAAAGGACCGTAATATGGGGGTAAATTAAGAGGTTTGTCTACTTTCCTTTTTATACTTGGATGTAATCAATCATTTCTTCCTTACCTTTTTAATCTGAAGAACGTATTTTACTCATATTTTCCCTGGCCACTTTTATGCAAACAAAATGGCAAGAGGACCAATGGCTTACCCCTTCTGAGACTGGCAGAAGACTAAGCAGGAGCAGTAGGCTATCTCACAGTCATCCAAATGCATTATTAATCTTAAGTAAGCCACTTCTTGGGAACATTACCTGATGTGCTATTGGAAAGTCTTCAGCTCAGTAAGCTTTGTCTAGAGCCTATTTTCTTATAGCGGTTTTGATATTATAAGCTTCTCTGAGTGCAAGAGATTGTTCTGTCGGCATGGAGCCTCACTGAAAACCCTGGGGTTCCACTTCCACATACACCCATCTACAGCCCTGGCAGTACCAGGACTTAAATGATTTAGCTTGCCCAACGTTATTCTTGGTCTGACTGTCTGAGACACACAGCCAGGCCACCAACGGGCTTTACCTCCACACATCATCAGTGTCAAAAACTATGATTTAAATCAGGATAATGGATATACTTTTGCCAGAAACACTGGAGCAGATGTGCTCTGACAAGTTCTTGCTTGATTATTTTATGCATTGGAAAGTGCACTGGATATAATCTCAGCAGAGCTGGCTTCATCTCCAGCCTGGCGCTCTTACTGTTGCACACTGAACACAACACTTACTATTTCTCTGCTGTGCCTCTTTCTCCATCTGTAGCACAAGGACAGTATGATACCAGTTTCCTCGGTAAGGCACTCTGAGATCGGCTGATGAATACCATGGTAAGAGCAGATGTATTAACTGCTTGCTGATGTTAAGAATTGGACAGTAAGGCATCACCACACTCTTGAGGAACAGTTTCCCTGAAATCTTATAACCATCAAGTTACTTAATTTGACAGCTCTCATTTGGCCGAATGTGACTGGAAGAACAGCAGCACAAGGAATATGATTTAAACAAGATGTTGTTTAGTAAATATTTATTAGATACCATAGTAGCAAGCATGGTATGTCTCTCTATAATGGCTAGCAGATATTCTCAGATAACCAAACGGCTAATACATTTATCCTCAAATAGTTTCCTCATTCCAACACCTCACAAATTAAATGCAAAGCTGTGTGCAATAACCTTATGTGTAGACATTACATGAAGTATTTTGACTCCTAAAAATAAGTAATAATATACAGATGTCTCTGACAAGATATAAACCAAAATTTAACAAAAAGCCCAGGGCATATTTCACACTGGCTCTGAGCTGGTGTGTTCATGCCACATCAGTTCTCTCTTTATCTTACATGCAACAGCTTCAACTCCTTTTTGAAAAACATTCTTTCCAGAACAGGGACCGAAAGCACCACATCTCCCCTCCCTCTGTCCACTCCCCAAATACACTTTGGGATTTATAAAAAAGTAACCTTCATACAAAAGGCTTTATGTACAACCTTGCTTCCAGCTGACAGTCACAGAACTCCTACAGCTTTGGTCATGTACAGTACTGCAGGCAAGAGACATCAGGAATGGATTCTCCTTTCTCTATAGCTGTGGTATTCAAGAGACTACTAGAAAGAAGCAAGACTCTAGGTTAAATTAAAACTGTAAATGAAATTATAAAGCTTTCAATACTTAAGCCAGTCATTAAGTGTCAGAAGTTACTTACCTTGCTAAACATTCACTCCTCATCTGCATGCCGCAGGTTTACTCTCTCCTCTGATACAGGTATCAGGACAAAAGCAGCATTGGTGTAACATTTTAGATTTCATACTCACGGGGAACTGATTACTGAGATGACAGCAACTCAGGTTTAGTAATTGCCTATACACAGTGTTTTGAATATGTAGCACAAGTCAAAAGTTCATAAAATGTTTGCTAATACTAAATATCCCCAAATCAAGAAATATAATAGATGACAATTATCCCATTTACACTGCCTTGTTTTGACTAAATCTTAGATACATGTTTATACTCATTAAAGAGCATACTGCTGTTTCAGCATTGGGAACTGAGAATTTGCATATGCTTTTCCTAGTTCTATCATATAACATTACTGAGCTATTCACAATACCATAAATTTTTCTCTAAGCTACTGCTTTGGGATTGCTCCTGTATGAGGCAATGGCTCCCTCTTCTCATGTTTGCTCAGTGTATTTCCATACATCTTCACCTACAGAATGAGCTGCTTTCTATATTCCAGACAGTCGCTCTAAAACATTGAAGAAATTCTGCAGTCAGGTAGTGAGCAACACCAGCCACAGTTTACCCTTGGCTGTAACATGCATTTTCAACAAGCAATGAATTATTTAAATGTTTAGCTGTATTATTTGACCTTAAAACAGTTCATTTCCTTATCCTTTTTCCATAATGAAAGTGAAACATTTTCCTACCTGAAAAGAAAATGAACGATATATTAGCACTTTGCTGCTGGCTGTATTCTTGTATGAGTTAGCTTAAAAAATGGCTTGGACTTACTGTGTTTTGCTACACATAACCCCCTCACACTTTTTTAATCAAACCCCCCACACTTTCATTTTACCCTTTGCAGATCTCCTTTGAGCAGACCCTTTTGAACGCTTCAGAATAAAAATTGCAACATCTTATAAGCTAGAACTTTTCATCAGGTCCCTGACAGACTCTATCATGTTAAACACATTACATACAAACTGTTTCTTTAAAGAGCAAGATAAAGACATTTAGTAAAGGCTAGTTTTGCACAGCAGCAACTAACAGTCTCTTGTACCAGTTCAGGGAGACAGGCAGAAGGTTTTATTCTGGATCTGCATTTTGTCCTTAAGTACCAAATTGAAATAAAAATGGGGAACTGAAGGAGGCAAATACCAGTGAAAAGATAAATATTACCTATGTAAGAATGTATGTTTCAGTAATAACACTCAATTTAAGTGAAAACTAATAAAAATATGACTTACAAGTTAGAAGCATGGATTCAGTCTTCTGTATTCCATTTATTTGCTGTTATAAAAAAATATATATCTCCCCACTGTTCAATCAAGGCATATGGTTCATGCCAAAACAATATCATCCACTTACATTTTTGTTACCTAGCATTCTCACTTACAAAAACTACACTTAATACAAAAAAGGGAAAAGATCATCTCCTCTTTACAGCTTGCTTATTTCATGCATCTGTGGTTTGGTTTCTCTGTTCCTCCCACAGATGCAAAGCCCCCTCCCCACCACTGCAGTTTCTTCACATGCAAAAAGGAAAAAAAACAAGCCAAAGATGAAGTTACAAAACCAAGGCAGTAGTTCATACTTCTTACAATTTCAAAATTCTGTTGAAGGAGTCACTAGCATATGCACCTGTTGAAAGATAGCAAGAAGTATACCCACAATGAAAATCATTCCATTTGGGAAGCAAGGAAGACATTAGGTGCCTCCCCCCCCCCGCCCCGTCTTCTCACTCTGTGGATTGAAGGCCCTCTTCTATAGCAGCAGTCCAAGAGACAAGAACACAAGGAAAGAGGCCACAGGAGTCCTTGACATGCTCCCTGATTTGGAGAGGGGCGGAAGCTTCAAAGAACTCTCACTCCAGCCACTTCTAACAGGCACTGCGGAAAGATGCCATAGCCCTTAAGTGAAAGCAAGGAAGTGTATCAAAGTCAGAAGTCACAGGTAAATGATGGAGCTTATAGAGGAGAGCGCCAGACCTGGAATCACTAGCATTGTTGTATACAGAGATGCAGCTGAAACAGCAGAGAAAAAGTCTTTTCTGAAAAGCGGCATCTGAACCAAGAATCACTCTACTCTGTCTGTGCCTCTCAACTTGCAGTCTCAGGCTCCTGCCTGACAGCATGGAGTCAGCATTCGAGTTAATAAAGCAGCTCATGAGAAAATCTGTTTGCCAGAAACTGATGAGTAACAAAAAGAGCTTTGAAAAGGAACAAAAAAAGGAAAATAGAAATCACCAGCTAATTAATTCTGTGTTTCTTTTTACACTATTGAGCACAAAGCATTTCCTCAAACTCAGTAACATGGAAATAAAGAAAAGGGGGGGGGGAATACAAAAATCTACTTTATTCCTTCTCTCTTTGTAAATAGGTTTGAAATTAATTGTTCTATTGGGGGTGGGGGGAGCGGAGCATAAACAGAGAAGGAAGAGAAGGAGCCCAAGGCTCACAATCTGACAAGCATGTCACAACCTGACCCCACAGCATTTCCCACTGAGGACTGTATGATCCTGTTCAGTAAGGCTTAACAGAATTAAAAAGGCACAGAAAGTAGAGAAGCAACACCAAACAAAAAGCTAATGAAGTACAAGGTTTTGTATGCTATTCATTCATTCTTCATTTTTAGTTTATCTTCCATGTAGTTGCTCCTTAAGAACCAATCTGCCCAATGACTTTCGTGCTTTCAGTGAGTTTATCACATCTGCAAGTATAGAGACAACAGAAAAAAAATATCTGATAAACTACCATAGAAAGAAAAACGCCTCATTTAACAGAATGATCTCTGAAACCAAACATAAATCTCTTCAATGAACTGTATTTTCCTGCTAGTTTTTTGATTTCTTTTGTACTAAGAGACAATGGTATATTTACATGCTATATTTCAGAGGTTCATTGAAAAAAGCTACTAAAATTCCAGCTGATCTCAGCATCATTCTGCAAGACAGTCAAATTCCATGTTGCAAAACCTGGTTGCAGTATCAATGCAGTTTTTTAATGAGAAATTAAAACTTCAGACACAGGCCATCTTTTAAATCATTTATTTCAGTAGGAAAGATTTTTGAAACCTGTACTTAAATTCATTTAAACTAGCTTATGCAAACACACAGTTTTCACACGCACACACAGAATAAAATATTTAAAAAGTTGAAGAAGGCGGCTAGAGGACAGCCAAACTGCACATCACTCAATGAGATCATAGTGCAATCCCTCTACTCCTATAATGCCTCACGCCAGCAGGGAATATTAGAAATGGCTTGTGTTTACTCATGACAACCTTGATCCCCCTTTCTAGCGATGGTTGGTCCTTACAGGATTATTATAAAACATATATATGATTTCCTGGTGCTTTTCACACTTCGGTACAGTAGTATTTGAATGGATATGCTCCTGTACACAAGGAGCTACAAGTGCCTGTAAACAAGGCACCCTAGGACCCTTTATTTCAACATTTAATCGATTTATACTGCTTTTCAGTTTCATCTGTGAACAGCTTTGGAATGGCAAGAAATACCTTCAGGAAACACATGTGAAGGACAGAACCTACCCAAATAAACAGAAATAATACGCTAATCAAAGATACAAAGGAACGGAATATTTCCAATGCTTTTAGTCATTCAAGAACAAGATCAGGCTGACAGCATAACCATGCCATGATCTGCAGGAACTTGCATTTCATTACATTTCATACACATTTTTTCTTAGCAACGTAACTTCAAGAAAACTTGTCAGCTCTGTTCTGCAACAGGCGTTGCTAAACTAAGTAATTAGTCTTTTCTCCTTTGACCTAACCCTTCTACTGACTTTGAAGATTCTTAGAAAGCATAAGATTAATTTTCAAGTTATCCTTTCCTTTCCAACATCTTAATTTACAAACACTACAATAAAACTGCTGTGTTTTTATAAGGATGTCTTCAAGGAAAATAAATATTTAACTGTTTAAGAACAACACATTTTCTTTCATTTCCCCTTCCAAAGCTTACAAACTTTTCCTACTAAAACAATCTCTAGCAGTTGTTTGAGTGAAGGACAGTACTCTCTACATAGTGTTGGCACTAGAAATACAGTATACAAAACTGAGCTTATGGGATATTAAGAAAGATTAAGATTTATCTAAGCATTCTCTTTCCCCAAACAGTTTTTTCCTGTAGTATTTATTTTACATTAACAAAAAGCTTGTAAGAAATAAGTCGTCTTGTAAGAATGCTCTTCAATGTTTAAATCAAAATGGGAGAGAGAAAAGCAAGTTCCTTTCTAATTATGTGAGCTCTTAAGTTCATGTGGTCTAGACCATGATTTGGACTACCCTTTTCAATTTTTCTCTACTACTAAATCTATTTAGAGATGTACCAAAATAAAAATAAATTAATTTTGAAGAAGTCTGAGCTACTTCTGATAAAAGCTGAACAAGCCCAAGCTACCAAATACCTCTGCATTTTTCCTAAAGAGGCTATTCAAATACAGAAAAAAAATACTAAAGCAACTCAAGCCACAACTATTTTACATTGAACAAAACAACTAACTTCTGCAGAAATGCAATGACCGTAAGGAATATTACCCCTTGGTACATCAAGGGCACAGCATGCAAGTCTGCTATTGTGGTACTCTCAGCACTGAAATAAAGGAATTGGTCTTCAAGTTAATAATAAGGCACTGACAAAAGTCCTCCTTAAATCCAAGCACTCATCCTCTTGATGCATTACAAATTAGAATGATGGTTTTAAAAAAAGGATAACCTGTACAAACAAATTCAATGTCCACTCGTACAGATTCTTTTAATGAAAACTTTCCCAAGCCAATCCACCTTATGCACAAGCTACTTTTAGAGAAAAATTAAAGAAGGAGGGCAATATTTAAATAACAACAAAACTTTTAAAACTTGTCCCTGTTGCGAGAATAAGCAATTCACTGATGTGATTTAGTACCAGCTCTGGTGTCTTGATGCTTGCCAACAGGCAGCATACTACAGCTGGCCATGGAAAAGATTGGAACTACTAATGCTGTTGAGTTAGCACACCAAAAAAAAAAAAAAAAAAAAAGAATGAAGGAAAATGCCACTGACGAGAGCCAGAAGAAACAACATCCCATGATTTACCTTATCTTGATTTGGACAAGTTTTGCTACAGTTAACCAAAACCATAAGATCAATTTGCCTTTTATCTAAACAGACCTCACCTCCTCGAGTGCCTTAGCAGCACAGAAAACTGCAATTACTTCTGCTGGAAGGGAAAGCATTTCCTTTTAACATTTGTTATGTCTGATACTAATAGAGGAGGACTATTTCTGAAAAAATGCATAAATGCAAATAGAGAAGGCTGATGTTGCAAGAACAATTAGATTAGATTAATTTACTTCTAGCAAGGAAAAGGTAACTGCTGTAGTTTTTTATGCTTTCTTTTGCTCTCAATGTTTTAAAATATGCATACCTCTATAAATGCTTTTCTTGATAAAAGTTCAAGTGCTCTGCAGTTGTGTTTTGAGGAGGAAAGTTAATCAGCTGATTCCCTAAGAGAGACACTGATTGCTCAAGCAACAGGCTAAAACATGTGCATAACTAGAGGGCTGCTTAATAGGCCAGCTGCAGAGTTGACAAATAATGTCTGCCATTACAGTATTTTCCTTTTTAGATCTTTAAGTAGGATGTGATTTTCACAGTAATTTAAAAGACCTAATAGTAACACAATTTTAAAGTGGGTGCTAAATCTCATTCATTAAGTATTGATGTGCATTCATTTAACATTTGTAGTTTTTTTAATGCCCATAACTTGCACTTAAATACTTAATGAATCATAATAGCCTGAGTAATATTCCTCTGGCATGAAATGTCCACAAAATGAAATACGTGTCTGGGATGATCTATGTTTACTCAAATTATCAGAATTTTTCAAAAATAAATCTCCTCATTTGCTTTCTAAGAACACTGGAATAGAAGTCAGGTTTGAAAAACCTAGCCAAAAGTAGTACAGATTAAGTTAGAAAGATAAAAGTTAACAGTAAGTATTCAAGAACTAGTGCAATGTTACGTATTTCTAGTGCACTACACCAATTTCATAAACCAGACATTCCCTGTTGTTCAGTCTTTCCCAAGACCGTTAGTTTAGCTAACAAAGTGGTTAGGAGTCAGCAGATGATTAACATTTACATGTGAAGTCTTGCTACGGAGATCTACTCTGAATACTTTTTGCTCATATGCCTCCAAAACAGGGAAATGTAAGGGGCATCTTTAGTTTAAAAATCAAAACATTAAGACATAAAGTGACAAATATTAGCTGAAGTCTTTCAGCAGTTATTAACAAGATAAAGAATTAGATCAATACATTAAAAATAAAAATGAAAGAGAAACTGCCAACTATCTAAAGTAGTCTGGATGACAGTCTTACCTAAATACCACAAGCTCACTGCTGTCCTTGTTTTCTCAGCACTGGTTTTAATTATTTAATTTTTTTAACCCCTTTTTAAAAAAGGGCATTACTATGTTCTTTACAGTGTATTTGACTTGTCTGAGTCCTTCCAAGGCTTAGCTGAGGCAGCTTTCCCTCAGGGAACAAAACCACCACCTCTTTCTGAGCACCATTTATCTCAAAACATCTATCATTTCAGTATTTCTGTGTTGCCCTGTAGGACTATGTGGCTAGACAGGAGACAAACAATAGGAAAATACTGAACTACTCACTGTAACAAGTGCCAATAATGTTTTCTGTGTTGTCATTAATCACTCCAGTTATTCTGGCTACACATTTTAAGAAACTCCTCCCACAATATTAAATCTCTCCCACGAAAAACAGCGTATCTGAGGGTAGAAAAACAATGAAGAGTAGGAAGCCTAAGAACAATGAAAGCTAGTAACAGCAACAATTCACTAAATGATGATTTGTGAACTGTTTTCCCCACCATCCTCCTACCATAAAAACCTAACTCAAAACAGCTGGAAAAATACAAAAAACCAATAATAAATGACACCTTCTGACCTGGCTCTGTCCTTAGCAAAGCTGTGTGATGTCAGGCTGTGGCTCCCAGTTGCATGTTGGCTTTCACTAACAGAAGAACAGATACAGTTATGCTGCAATGAACCTGTAATAGCTTATTTAAAAATTCAAAATCCACAGGCTATTATCCACAGTGCTTAAAAAAGTACACACATTGTTAAAAAACACTTAGCTGTTGAGAAGAAACACACATTAAGTAATTTCTAAAATGAAAAAAACAAAACTAAAGTTGTGGAAAGTCTACTACAGTAACACTGCTGGCTATGAAGATGTCTTTACTATACACCCAACATTAGTAAACTTGGGAGATGTGTGAATTGCAGAGGGATTCAGCACAAGCAACCCCTTCCCAAAATACAGGACTTCAGGATCAGAACAGACTATTCATGTCCCATCAAAACAACAACAGAAAAAATTGCAAAGGGACACAAGTTCCCACAGTGCTTTTGGTGTAATTCTGACAGAAGCATCCTTCTACTGTTTTCTTTCTACCAAGAGCCAATTCACAAGAACAATTCTTGGAAACATAAACCAGCCTATTATCCTTTACTGTACGTCACCAAGTGGTTGGGCTTTTTGTGTTTTGTTTCGGTTTTCTACTGTGAGGTTGGATTAACCTTCTTTTTGCCCCCTCCCTCTCACCCCCCTTCACCCCCACCCCCAAATAAGAAATTAATCATTTCCATTAAGAAATTTGACTCTGGAAAAAAAACAGCAAGTGAATTTATAGGCTTCTACTCAGATGCAATAAACAAACTGTACATTTTCAAAATAATAACTACTAGTAGAAACCTTTATTAGATAGTCAGAGAACTCTGCCACAGACTGGTAGGTAGCTTGTTTCTTTTTAAAAAGGAGTATTCATGGTGGAATCTGCAAGCGTATTTATGGCCACTAAACCACAATGTCAATGGAACAGTTACTACTTTTTCACAGACTTCAAAGTTCTGGTATCGGAGTCATATTTTGGACAATGTTTCCTTGCTTTACAAAGATTGTATTTTTGAAGATGAAAGAAAGACTGATCATCCAGGAAACTATCTAGGTGATGTCAAGGAAACCCAAATAAAGCAAGAATCCAAGTCTTAAGCATAAAACACACATATAAAGCATGGCTCCCTTTTTACAACCATAATGTTTTTCTCAGTGTATAATTTCAGTGACCAAGAATTATTCCTGTCAATGATGGAATTTTGATAGTCCCACACCTTTTCTCTCCTTAGGTTATCCTACCTTCTAATTAATTATTTGCCTGAAGATCAAAAGAGCTTCTGTATGTAAAGTCTGCTTTAGGCCATGTTATCAATACCACACAATGTCAACTACTTTGACCAAGACAGATACTAAAATCAATTATTGCCAAATAAGAACATGAAAATTTGAAATTGTGCCTCTATCTTTTTAAAACACAGATCTTAAGTGATATTATGAAACACCATACGCTAACAGTGGTCCCTAACTGATAACTGAGAAGTAAAATGTTGAAGTAAAATGTCTCAGTGAGCTATACCCAGGTGTTGTTTTTTTCATCATTCAACCTTTGTATGTAGGAGAGTGACAGGTGTAGAAACAAATGGGAAGAAAACACTCAGTTCTGACCCAATAGTGCTTTCAGTTTTGTCTCTTACACACACACACACACTGACGACCCAAAACACGTGAACTACATTTTTAACCAGGAATTAGGTAGTAACGTACCAAAAAAATTTTTGCTGTGTAAGTACTCAGCCTTTGTGCCACTCATAAGGAATATGGCCCCCATACAGTACTAACACTTGCAAGCTTACTGTTATTTTAAACTTGCAGTTGTTACATTTCTTATACTTGCAGGTCTGAGAGAAACAACACTGCTGCAGGCTAAGTGTTCCTGGGACAAGCTCCCCTTGAGAATTCCTGGTATAGTCTAAACAACATCTCTAGAACATGTAGTACCTCTTTCACCCGGTTCATACATAGCTTTTGATACAACTCCGAAATACCAGTTCACTTGTTTTCTTAAGAATGCCTAAAAAGGTGAGTTATTTTCAAAATTAGTATAAAGTTAAAAGAAACTCAAACTAGCTACAATCTATTTAACTCAAGCACAGCACCGCCAGAAGTTTCACACACACTATTTGGTGTTTCATGTTGTTTTTCCTTTCACTCTTTAAGGCAGTGGTTTCCACAGGTCAGTTCAGAGAATATAACGAAGTATGGTCCATGGCAATTCATGTTGCAACTCCATTTTTAATTTTGGGGACTCTACTCCCCAACCATTAGTGGTTTTGTTCAGGGCTCCAGAGTTCAGGGATCGAGTTGACAGGCTCTGTTCTGGCACAGAATACAGCTGGCACGTTTTTCATCAGGACCTCGTTCTCAATTATGAGATGGTTCAAATTGTTCTTTTTTTTTGTTTTGAAGTAGCCTATTATTCAAAGGTCATCAAGTTGGCAGGAACCTGAAAACAAAATATAAATGATAGCAGATTTTACTTTGGGTAGTAGCTACTTAACATTCCACTGTTTCACAGACTAGCCACCTGTTTAAATGCAGATCATTAATGCTCGTTCTGTTGCAAAAAAAGGGGAGGAGGAATGCAACTATCATTTGGCAGTACAAATATACTTAGAGCTGTAGAAAATCCAGGTATAACCAAAATATTAAACTGCTGCATGGTTTATAATTTTATTATATGGCCATGGATCTTATTAATTTTGATGACATTTAAGATTTAAGTTGTTAGCCAAAGAACTTTAACATGGTAAATCTCAGCACCAAACTACACAAGCAGAACCTTCTCACTTGAGTCCCAGCTAGAGAATTCTTGGCACACAGGTCAGTGATTGATGTAGGCCCTCTAGTATTTTTAAGACTAATTTAAAAAAACAAGGCATAAACACTTGCCTGGCCTTTTCCCATAGGAAACCTGAATGCCTGCTGTAGACATCACTCTCTTCCATTATGATTAAAGCTATTTTGCATTACATTAGTTTACTTCCCCATTTTCTCCCCATCAGGAGTTTGCCTGACAGCAACATCTCTTGTTTACTCAGGTTATTAAAGAGACACCACATTCCTGATGACTGTCAATAAACACCCAGTTTGGTCAGATTTGAAGCAAGCATTTCTTGCTTTGCATTTACCATTTACCTGTAGAAGCAAGAATGATCAACTGAGCTAAAGTTCCACCATTAAAATTAAAAATAACATCTATTAAAATAGTTCCCAATATTATTCAACTGGGTAGGTGTCTATACTCTATTGAAAGTGCATTTAAACTTCCAACCTTTCTTAGGCAGTCATACTGTTAACAAGCAAATAAGATCTTCCATTTTAAACAGTACCTTAGGGAAACAGTTCCTCTAGGGAAAGCACTGCTCAGGAGCCAAATCACAATCAAAAGAAAAATTTTAGAGGATTTTTTTTTTTTTTTTTTAACTCATTTGGTAAACTAACCTTTGTAACCTAATGTTTGAGTGAAGCACCACTTCTTCTATGGGAGCAACTACGCTGCAAGAACCCATATAGTAAAACTACACAACATGCCAGGAAACAGAAAATATGCAATGAATTATGGTAGCAGGGGTTTTGGCCTTTTAGTGGTAGTTTTTTTTCATTAATCCTCCCCTCCTTTTTTCTGTTAAAATCTCCTACACTTATCTTCACTTTACTGTCATAGTTTCCACAGGAGGCCCCGCCAAGACCCTTAAGCCTGCTGCTTTTGCACAAGTTAGGGGCTGAATGCTTTAAACAAGTTTGCATTAAATACTATTGTTAAGCCTTATTGAATAAAAGCTGTCCTCAGAGGGCAGTTTTCAGGCTTGCCTGGAAGTCACCACTTTCTTGCAAACTCTTTGCCGCTATTTGCTACTATTCCCACATTCTCCAGCCAGGAACACAATTTCCTCTCCTTTGCACCATCTCAAATACTTTCAAGGGAGGTTCTGCAACCCTCCTTATTCTTCAGATTTCTCTCAAAAGCAGAACCGAACAAGAAAGCACAGAAGGATATGGAAAGGTCCTTTTGCTTCCCCTTGAAATTCAGTAGTACTTTTGCTCTGGAAACTCCATAAACAAATGTGCAAAGGAAAAGGGAGATTTCAGGAAGACAAAGTGGTAACTTAAAAAGGATTTTGCTGATGAAAAAGGTCACTAAGAACTTATATGGCAAAAGAACTTAATAGGGGTCAGAGTAGTCTTATCTTCCTTTCTGACTCATGGAAAATTCTACTTTTCCTTTCAAAGTCTGCCAAATGTACCCAGGACTAAACTATTTTTTTAATACATTTTAGAAATACATACAAACAACAGAAAACATGAATGCACAAGACCTGAAAAAATGGCACTACAGGAGAGTTATCTGGAATTGATATTGAATGCTATGGTTTACAGCTTTTTATGTAACTATAAAATAGCCTTTTTAAAATAGGCAATGACAAAAATACTGCCACTCAGACAGATATTTTACAGCATTCCTTCCATTTCCCCAATTGCTTTAAATTAGCCTCTAGATAGCCCCAAATCTTTCTTCATTACCACAGAAGCTCCGAGGACTTGTTTGCAAAGGGTCAAACAGGAAAGCTAAGGCAAATCAGTTAAGCATGTGAAATCAATGTATAGGCTGCTCAGAGCAGACTGCTCTTCATACAAAGCTATTGGTTACAGTTTGGTCATCTTGGAGATCTATCAATTCTCAGCTCTTAACAGTTCACACTCCTTTTCAGCATCTTGCTCTCACCTGTTGTCTGTTGCTTTGGCAGGCAGCACTCAGGTGTTTAAACCAGAGCATCGCATTCATCCTGTTTCCAGCTTGAAATTTATATGAATTTCCTAAGTGAGAAAGGTGGAGAGAAAACTGATAAAGAAACACAAACAATACTACACACTTAAATCCTACCCGTGTTCAAATAACTCTAAATTAAAACATTATGAAGAGATGTAAGCAGGAGGTTCATATAACTTTACACCTTTTCTGGAATAGGTGCAACTTCATTGTTTGACCTAGTGTGAGAGAAGTGTCTTCCTTTCCAACATTCTAGATTTCAGCTAACACGAGTGTCAACTAGGAAAGAACAAAACATTTCTCAGAACCATACAAAAAAAATGGTTTTGTTCATTACCATTATTGCAATTTGTTTATAATACCATTTCATACTTTTTAAATGAAGTGCAAGATAACACTGAAATGCACTCTAGAAAGCAAGATTTGAAAATATTTGAAAATTGTTCCTAAACACATTGATACATTTCAGACTAGTATTTTCAGTGTCTGGTGTTACACAGTGCTTGCCTGGGTTCAGAAAAGCCAAGTACTACAAAAACATTCCAGGTTGCCATTGCTGAGTTTAAGCTGACAAGCACTCAATCTACACCACATATCAGTGGTGCTAGAATAGATGCTTGGAAATAAAATGTACTAAGACTTGAAGTTGACAATGCAATAAATAATGTTAAGCTCCTTTATCAGAACTTCTAATGATGCTCCTTCTGCATCGTTTGAAGTGCTATGGAAAAGTAACAATTTCTTCACAGTTTAAACTGAAACCAGGGCATTACCTTGCAGTAATGGAAATCCAAGGCTTCTCTGCAAAACAGTCAAGATCTTAGTTTTTGGGTTTTTTTTCCTGGTAATAGTGCTACATTTGAACAGATTGTTTGGTTTGGGTTTTGTTTTTCATTTGGAGAGGAGAGAGAAGTGGTCAAGCATCTAGTGTTAGCTGAATATTGATTATTTTTTTTTTAATTGTTACTTACATTTTCACATATGTGAAAATGCCTCTGAGTGGTCTAAATACAGTGTAAAAGAATACAGATGAATACTTCCAATAAAAATCACAAGTGGAGTTGTTAGAGTTTGGAGAGTTCTTAGAACTTAATGAAGAGTCTAATGATTCTCCATGGACAACTGTTCCCACTGCATTCTAACGGCAAACATGACACATCAGAGAGCAGTTCAGTAAGAGAAAGGTAACATCCTTCCAATTATGAATACCTCAGCGAAGCAAATGTTTATTCTGGGAATCACTGCACTCTTGGTGCTAGCATTGCTTACCCTTCTCAGAATCAGTCAATAAGAAGAGATCTGGATGCTCAGGGTCATCTGCCATCATCACCATCCAGCCCACCACTGACACATTCTTACTCGGCGTGGATTTGAACTGAAAATACAAGCAGAGATGTAAACTAAAGTAAAACAAGAAGCTTCAGCCAGACTGACTGCACTGCACAGAACAAGTATGCAAAAGGACAGTTGTTCTCAGTGACACTGTTAAAGACACAGAATAACTTCAAAAGAAGCATAGCACTTCATATAATTAAGGAAGTTTATGAATTTTATATGGAATTAGTGAAAACAGAACTTACCACAATGAATGACATTCAAAACAAATTAAAAGGAATATCACAATCCCTCAAAAGGTGTCAACAGCCATCTAAACTGCACTGTATGAATACAAGAGCATTCCTCACCACATTATTGCGCATGTGTACATATAGTTCAAAAAAGTACATTAACAAATGCAAAACTAATCCCTACACTTTTAACCAACAGAAGAATTAAACTTGTCTGTGCCATAATTATTGAAAGTTAATATGCATTAATTATTGTTAACAGTCTGTAATTACACATAACATGAGTTCTGTGGACAAGATAACACAACTGTGTAATTAAATATTATGACCTGATGAATGACATGGACCAAATGAGGGTGTAGATTGAATAAACAAGTGCGCAGAACAAAATGTGGTCATTTATTGACAAGATGTTCAAAATTATAGGGTTTTCCTGTTGAAGGTGTTACTCACATTGATGTATAACTTAGGTCTCTTCTAAGCACAATACCTGTCTCTGCTACACAAGCCCCTCTCCTGACAGCTCCTTGGTCTCACTCTCTTTTTCATTTACCTGGTCAGTATTATTTTCTACTTCTCCAGCTTCTCCTCTCAGTTCCAGTCTACTTGCCCATTAAATCCAACTCATTGCCAAACCACAAGCTTCCTTCTCCTTGGTTTCCTTGCTTATCTATTAGTAGACCCTCATGATTCACCTCTCATTACCTGCTCAGGCAGTCCCATTCACTCCCCAATACCCAATTAATTCAGTTTCTCTCAAATCTTTAGCTGCCAAATCTCCTCTTCTACATTCATGGGTCTGACACAGCCTTTTTTCATCAATCCCAGCACTCTTACCCTTTGCAGTTGCTTTACCTCCCTTCTCTGCCCAAAAGGTCCAACTCTGCTATATGCTTATCCTTATCAGATGTGTCTTCCTCCTGTCTTGTGAAATCCCTATTCTAACCTCTTCATTAGCACAGTAATTTTGATCTCTCTTTAATTACATTATTAGAAACGATAAAGCTAAAACAATCTCAGGGACATTTGAAGTCATTAAAATGAATTTATAGTTCTGGAACACTTCTATTCTTCATTCTAATGCCACATAGCAGATTTACAACGTTAAGCATCAAAAATCTTTTGTTTCATTTTGGAAATATTGCTTTACCATTACAAATCTAGAACTCTCATGCAGCAAACGGAAGTGTTACTGCAGATAAGTTTGAGGGTATCACAAGCGAAGTAAAAGTTTATAAGAATATTCTCTATATGGGAATACAATTACTTTACAAATAAAATTCCACTGCAAGTCTAATGTCAGTTATTCTAATCCATGCCACAGATTAACTGGAGACTTTCAATGTCCAAGTAAGCTGATCTGTCTGGGACTTGTGCAACAGGCTACATTTTGAACCTCAGTTTAAAATACATTAGAACTTTAAATGAACAAATATTAAGACCAATATTTGAAACAAAAAGTATTTTAACCAAGTTCAAAATAATTTAAGAGTCCAGTCTCTCTATATCTTATAAACTTTTGAACGTGTCATCTGTGTACTGCCCTCTTTATGTTGCCATAGTTACACTTGCAGGAACCACTCCATCACAAGTTCCTACCAGTCATGTTCAGCTGACATTTGTGTAACGTCAGTGGAAATAGAAAAGCTTGGAAACTTTGAAGGGATGCTTGTACAGATAGCTGAAGCGTAGAAGTGATGATGACTGTTCTTAGGAAAGACCTGCCTGCCAAATTTCAAAATTGATGCCCTTTTTTTGATATTACTGTGGATAAAACTGTGGGAAAAGACTATTCCTCATAAAACCCGTAGAGCCACATATACTGAAGTTAAGGAACTCTACTGCCTTTGGGAGGTGGACAGATTTGGTAACACCTCATAAGAAGAAGTAGTAAATTATAAAGCTCTATCAGACAACATTTCATTACAGTGAGGGCTGGATAACATAAATTCTTTCCAAGTAGAAGCTAAAATTTCTTTGAAGATTCCGGTCAGTAATGAAAAATGTTAAGGAATTTTATCTGAAAGAAGGAATAAAGATGGGGAAAGAGAATAAAATAAGGATGTAGCTCGTAAGTTCTTAAAAAATAAAGTAAGTATATATTCAGGACTTGCTATGGACCCACTGAAGACACTGCCTTGAAAAATAAGATGACAACTTGCACTTAAAAAGGGACCTGCAAAATGCAAGCTTCCAAGTAGTTCTACAAAGCATTAGTAGGTCATTTTCACAGAGGTGGAAATGTGAGTCACAAAGTGGTTTTAATAGGCTACAGATCAACAATGTATCTCTTGAATTGCACTCATTTCTAGAGTTTCATGAAAATAGCACATTTGCAGTTTCCTATCTTAGTTATATATCGTAACAGTTGGTATACAATACGTGAAATTACCATGCAATCAAAACTGCTAGAGCTTGCTTGTTTTTTCAGTTTATTCAAACCAATTAGTTAATCATGGTACTTCTCCAAAAAGTAAAAAGCTCCACACAACGAAAGTGTTTCCTGCCAGCATCAATCCGTCATCACTTGAAACCCATGTCAGTTTTCCATCCCTGTGCACAGCTGGATTTGTATTCCATGTTTACATAGTCCCCCTGGGCAGTTCATTCTCCACTGATGCATAGAGCCTTGCTAACAGCAAGTCTGCTTTGTTAACATGAAGGGAATGAAAGCTTCATTGTAATTTAATGTCCCTAGTTCCTCTCTGCTTTTTTTACACAGGCCACTGGAATGACACTCTTACTATACGCACAGAAAACTACACAGCTCTGGTGCTAGGCTTCACATAACTAAATTCTGTTGTTTTTGTTGTTGGTCTGAGCTCAAAGGCATTTATACATAAATCTTTGAATCAAAAACTCTGAATTAATCTCTGAAGAGACTTTTCACTCCAACCTTTTGGCACCTACAAATCTCTTCCTCCTCATCTCTTGCTGAGATTTTACATCTTTCTAATATTCAAATAATTTCCTCAGTGGTGGAACATACTTCCTAGAGTGACAGCATTCTTTATCAGGGTATTTCAGTGAAAGTGCCTGAGCAACATCTACCAAGTTTTCTAGAGTGGCAGTAAATGGGTCTAATTCTGAACATAACATACAATGCAAGGCTTGGAATGAACGAGGGTTCATGCTCAAGCACAAAGCCTCAAGAAGTTTCTGTTGCTTTTCCAAGTACCTACAAACATGGAAAAATCTCTCATGCATGCTATGTTGCCACAGAAATTTGCAAGGTTCTTCCAGCCCAATCACTATAAACGTTTTTTTTTTATGGGTGTATTCATATTTTTCAGGGTGAATGCTTTCTTTAAGACTAATTTTAAGTTGGCTATTTTTACTACTGTCCTTTTTAAAGGTGCACAAGTGCTATAGTTTTGTCACAGGGGCTTGTTTGTGGGTGCCATTTCAGCATGAGATAAAACCTTAAGCATTCTACACACATTCCTCTCATTCTCCTGAATCACATCTCTGGGCTCTAAAGTTCACATGCTCATTATAGACAATTTCCTATTACTGTAGTAATAACTGAAACCTGTTCACTATTTAAAATAAATAGCTCATTATATTTAGTAGTTGTTCTAAGTAGATGCAGCACAAGAAAGTTTGTCACATCCAGGTATCTACAGCAGCCTCTTCCTTTGGACTAGATTCACATCTAGAACACATGCTATACTGGATGCGCTTCTTTGTCTTTGACCATAGGCATGAGAAGAAGAGCTGGTTTGCCCATGTCTAAAAGGGAGGGGACTTCTTGCCCTTTTTGCAGGATTACACTGGGATTTTTATGAGGTAATTTTCCAAAGAGGTTGGCTACTATAAACCTGGAAGAGCTTTGAGTGTCGGCACATTCCAAGTCCTCAGTCTCAGCTGCCTGAAGCAATAGCAGCAGCAGAACAGTCAAAAGCATGCCTGTAATCAAGACACATTTACCATGAGAGCTCTAGCCAGGAAACTTTATATAGCAGACTGACTTTTTCATTGCCAGCGTTCCTTTCCATGTCACACAGGCCTTGAGAAAGGAAGCTGAAAAGACAGATGTTTACATGGCTCCAGAAGATGCTTGGAATATTTTACCTAGGTAAATCTCAAATGTATCAATCTTTGAAAAAAGAAACCTGCTTCAAAGTAGACAGGATCATCCTTTTTATCCATTTCATCTGGACAGTAACAAAGCAAAACCTAGACCTAGCCTCAAATATCTTTATTTTGCAGAACAGACCTCTTAGGATATCACTGGACAGCATCTGTGCAGTGAATACATACTCATGTACTAGCTATCTACAGGTGGTTGACAGTTTATTCTCTCTTGATTAACTTTCTTTCTGAAAATGCAACCAAATGTGACCTGAAGCCTGACACTTGACAAGTCAACTTCACAGACTCCAGAACAAAAGCCGAGGCTTTGCACAATAACCCTGCAGTGAAATGGATGGAAATCTAACCCATCAATAGTGAGGCTAAAAGTATAACATAGGTAGACTAGCTGAACAAAGTTACTGATCACCTATTATTAGGCTGTTTAATAAACAGGAGCCTCTCCCCTTAATCCCCCAACCTCAGCCTTCCACAGCAGTTACCGGGTTATTTTCCACCTTAATTTCAGCATAAAGATTACACTCTGTGTTCTAATGACCTTTGGTGCAGAAGCATGTGTGCATTCACTGTGAACTATTTGTTTAAATAAAAGACAATCCAAACCACATCTAACAGGTATTACACTGTTTTAACCATGACCACCTGGGAAACGAAATCAGACCATAACATGCTTTGCATCCACAAAGAGAACAAAATATGTTTGCTGCCCTAAAAAGCTAAAAGCAAGATATCAGCTGTGTACAGACAAATCCAAGGTTGCACTGGATAGTTCAGTCCAATTTCATAAAGCCAAATATTAAAAAAAATAAAATCTGCTCTAGCAGTCATTGCTTTTTACTACCGCTCCACCATCTCCGTTTCCTGGGAACTGCACTGCTCAAACTCCGCCCAGTATTTGCAAGCCATAATGCTAGCAGGCTTCTGATGGGTAATCCTGCCAGCATTATGGACTTGAATGTCTCCTAGCCTCCGTCTGCAAACTTTGTTATTGGTCTTCTGGCACATCCTTGGACAAATAAACATGGGAACGTAAGGATGCGAGACAGATAGTGCTTCTTGGGCACTAGTCTCTGTTCACTAGTAGTTCAGTTGTTGTAGGTATCACAACACATCTGGGACTTGGGGAGTATTAAAAGTCAATTCAATAGGTTCAGAAAATAATTTTTGAAAGAGCATTCTAAACAGATATGACTGCATTTCAAGACAAAAGTAAAGGCTTTTGCAGTAATAGAGGTTCAAGAGGATCAGATACCAGACTTGATGTTTACATTTGTTACCTTTTTACTTAATTTACTTTTCCTAAAGAAAGGGCAAGACCATTTAAATTATTAAAATTGTTATTCTGAAGGAAACGTATAAGCAAATGGACCACGTAAAAATTCAATATAGTTAATTTCCAGCTGTGCAATTTTTCCAAGTTCTCTAAACCCGTACGTTATTTAGATTGTTTTAAAATATTTATACACAATACTGAAAAAGCTTCTGATTGAATAAGTACAAGTATGATGAAGTCTTCCATCATTCAGTACTTTGACAGACAGTGGGCAAGAGACTCACAAATGCATATTCTATTCTTAAAAGAAAACAAAATGCAATTTTGGCATAAAGCCTAAGGGCATCACTTCAGTAACAAAAGCACAAAGTCTGACATTACAAAAAATTTCTTTTCCATTTCTCAACGTTTCCAGAAAAAACAAGCAACTACCTGTTAGTGACATAATGCCAGCACAAGTTCTCTCTTGGTTCTTTCTTTTGCTTTTGCTTTAATACTTTGCATTTCTGCTCATAACAGTTTACAAGTCTGCTCTTTCCAAATATCTTTACTTTTAATGAGACAGACTCCTTCTATAAGGTTTTCACTGATACCAGAGGCCAATGCATTGAAACACATACACTTCTCTAAGGACACCCAGGAGACAGGCTGCTTGGCTAACAGCCCTTTGGTCTGGGCTAGTATTGTCAACTGGCAAGACAAACAAATTAAGTAGGATTGGTTTCAATTTCACCTAAGCAATCAAAGCTAGTAGGGATGGGGCAGATGGATGATGGCAAAGAAACAATGCAAATATTTCTATTCTACAAGTAATTAACTATTATTAAAATACTTTGAGTGTTAGAATACTGTTTCCTAATGAACTACTCAATAAAAGTGGAAAATACTCAAATTTTTGTAGATTAAGACAACATTACACACAAACGTTCCACACAGAAAATTCAAATATCCAGGAGTCTACTAATCAGAAATCTTAAGCTTCCCATCTCTACCCTCTGAACATAAAAAATGTTAGGATACGAAAACAGTATTTTGTACCAAAAAGAAATAAGATAGTCCCCTTATAAGGATTCTAGAAGCACATCACAGTTTGTAAATTACATAAGCTTTATGCAAAGCAAATGTTTTTCAGTGACTGTTACCATAAATTAAGCTGAAACACTAGCCAAGGCAACTACCAGTAATGGTTCCGAGTAGTGAATGAACTTGGAAAAAGATCCAAGTATCTCAAATTTTACCCAGTTTCTTAACAGAATCTCTGGTGCATCCTCTTTCATTATAATTAACCAGTGAACACAGGAACTACACACATCATAATATCCCTGGAACATCTACAGAAAATCCTTTTACTACTTCCCCACATAAGCAAAATATTTTTAGCTTCTTTCAAATAAAGTTGCAGCGAATAAAAGGAAAGCCAGCATCATATGATATGCTAGCTCTCTGCTTAACATATGAAGTGTTTTGTATTCCGTCGTGGTTAACGTACTACAGGCTTGAAAAGAAAAAGAGTAGTCTAATTTTACGCCATATATGAAATCAGTACATGTTTAATGTCCTGTGTAGTGACTTCTCAGTCTTCCCACATCAATGCTTATGTGGATTTCAAGTAGCAACAAACTGTTGCAAAACTCAAGAGATCATCAAAAGATACGACTTCTACCTTAGAAAAGCAGACAGACCCAACAACATAGCTCCCTTCCTTATAGACCAACAAATTCAACCCATGGCATATGCAAAGCAAATGTTCTTGGTGTAGCATATAAATGTGCATGATATTTCCATTAGGGCATATCCATATGAGGTGACTGACTGCCTGGAAGACAGGGTAGTGCTGACTAGAAATTATGCAAGTCCTGAACTACTCTCAGTGTTTACATCAGGAAATCACATTTTAATTTTGGCAGATGATACTGGAATATGTCTGTTTTGCATACATGTTTTCTCTCTGTAGCCTTCAGAGATTTTGCAGCGTAGTAAAAGAGTTGGGTTCCACACAGTGCTACCCAGTATTTTGTCCAAGATGCTACCTAGAGAGAAAAGAGAAAAAAACAGAAGTGCAACAGATAAGTGAAATGTTTCATAATATTGAGCTGTAAAATAGCAGGCATCATCCTGCAAGCACATGACAGCACTAACTGTCCAGCCAAACCATCAGCCATGTTATTCGTGTAGGCCTATGAATGCACTAAAAATCTAGAAAGCAGAAAGAACATGTGCCTTTCCTCACTAATCTGAGAAAAATTTTCTGCATCTTACTCTATACTTTCTGCAACCCTTACTGAATGCTTCATTGAGTTAGAGTACATCTGTCCCTTTTCCATTTTATGTACTGCCATAAGGTATCCCCCATTGTCATGAAAACGTATTTTGATTCATAATTCATAATCAAGCATTTGCAATGCAAATGCTAAGGGTTATTATCTACTGATAAATTGTTAGAATCCACCTACTGTTCAAGAGGACAAAACATGCTCCTCTCTTTTAAAGTCATCAGTAGTTGTAAGAAATTTTATGTAGCATTATACTTCTATTTCCTAGATTATGGGTGTAGCCTTATAAACTGAATAAATCCACCAAACAGAAGAATGCAAACCCTAGCAGTGACCCTAAACCTTAATCAGCAAGGCAGAGGAGATATCAGACACTTGAATTAGTTGCACAATGGCCATGTTATTGCATTTATAACTGGGCAAAGGAAGAAGGTGACAAAACGAATCAAAAAATCTTACTGTAGGTTTTTTGCCTTCTTTCAACAAAGTCTTCCTTCTGAGAACACCTTGAATAGTAACTGCTCCTGGATACAAATGAACAGCCAAATCTTCAGATTCTAGGGAGCTGAAAGGAGCATGTGAAGATTTGTGTGAAAAAGTATTTTCCTAAAGTAGTTTTCCAATCAATACCACAAACTAATCCAAACATCTGTATTTTACTTTAGAAATGTCAATTTTTTATTTATTGGACTTCATTGTGGAAAAAAACTTCAGCTGTTACAAGGAACTGCTGCTGTGGAATTTACACTCACGAGCAAAAGTGATCAGAAAAATTAATTAGCCAAGCAGGTAATCCTTAATTAAAAAAATTAAAACTCAAGACACAACTGAAATACAAGAACAATTAATTTTAAAAAGCAAATGTTTGAAGTACACTCATACAGTTGCTGTTAAAGCCTCTCCTTCAGCCCTTGCAAGAAAGATTACTTTTTTGTTAGAAACACTGGAATCATTAGCACATCAAAACTGAAGCAGAGCTCAAACATGCACAATCTTTAAAATATCTGAAAGCAAGAAGAGTGGGCAGGAGCAGTAATAAAAAGTAGAAACCCAAACCACAGCTTTAAGGTGTTCTAATGCATCTGGTGCTCTACTAATCATCTACCCTATGTAGGATCTAAAAGCAATGGGCCAAAACAAATGCCAGATACAGCACTGTGAAAAGAAAACTTAGCTTTATTAAAATTACAAAGCTGACTGGCTTACAAAACATTTTCAATGAGAAAAAAATTACAACAGGAATCATTTAATTAAATGTCAATCAGAGCATATAACTAAATTGCCAAACTCAGCAGCTTTCTAGAAAAGCCAAGAACTTGAACAGTGCCTGAAACTCGTTTTGAAGTAAGCCAGAGTTTGTTGTTTCATCCATCCTAACAATCATGAACGTTCAAGGTGAACTGGAAATCCAGCAAACATTTTCATTGCAGCACCCACTGAGGTTGATGATATGGAGACAATTTTGGACATTGATAGATGTGAACATGAGTTTAATTCAGTGAGACAATGCTTGCTTCTTAACATGAAAAGAGTTTCATAGTTAATGGCCATCTCTTTCCCAACTACAGTGCCACACAGCTGGAGACAGAATTTGTATTCTAATTAATCATAATAATCAGTTATATTACTCTGTCAGCTTGCAAATAATACTGTATATAATAAATTCGGGCCAATTTTAACGCATTACTCATTTTAGGCATATCTCTGATTTCAGGGAAGGGGGGAAAAGAAATTCAATACAGAACTGCCAGCAAAGAAAACATCTTGAAAGCCATCCATTACCACAAGAAGCAGCTCTGTTGTCCACATGAGAGCTACCAGCACTGCTACACAGTGGCAGACAGTTAAAAGCTACCTCTGGTAGAACATCTTTAAGCCTTGATATAAAGATCCAATGGTTCAGAATTTGGATTTGCAGACCAGAAAAGCCCTTATGGCAATACAGATTAAGTCATAGAAGAGGAAAGCTTTAAGTCTGAAGAAAAAGGTCTCTACCTTTATTTTGACACGCAAGTTAGAAAGATAACGTCAGAAAACACCCACTTAATTATTAAACCAAACCAAATCACCAACACCAGAGGGAAAGTTTGACACCTCTGTGTGCAGTGGGGATTGTACCTGCTGGCCTTCATGCGGCCTCGATAGCCATTTCGTGACACTCTTGTCCCCGGACCGAGAGAATGGTACAACCTGTTCCTGTTGGATTCCATTATAAATTGTATGTATTACATATACTTTTATTCATACAAACAGCATGACTGCTAAAACAGCATCTTTTTTTTTTTGTGTGTGCATATCACAAAGCCACTTCTTCCACACAAGAAACAGGACAATTTTATTTAGAAAAATGCATGCAGGGGTAGATACCATGTTTTTTTTCATTTCATCAGATGTTCTCTTTGTCAGAACTCATAATACTGAAGTGTTTTATTGGCACTGAAGAATAACACACTTTGAGAGCAAAGTCTCCATTTAGTTCTTAGAGATTAAATCAATGTAAACGAACCATGTTAATAAAACTTGTCTTTAAATTCTGACTTTAGATGTTACTACAAAAAAATGGTTTCAAATTCTATGAGTATGCATACATATAAGCTGCTGGGCTGAAAGGAATCAAAAGCACTATCAAAATATGCCTGACACTGTTTAAAATACTGTTGTACTAAGTAACATTGAAATAAGGTGAGCAATATTTCAATTCTCCAGCTCATATAAGCTTTAAACTTTACCTATAAGCTTCACATTTTAGAGTCCTTAACCTAATCTATACTGTTATCCCTAAGACTTGTGTTCTAGACCTGCCTTTTGAATACTGCTTTGCTTCACTGAATGTTGTTTTTCTGGATCAGATTGCTTAGTCAACTGAATTCCATTTAAGTCAATAGAAGCATAGGCACTTTGTCCTCACCTCCTTCTTTTTATCCATTTTTGTGGTTGCTTGTATTATGCTGAAAGATTGAAAATCAGCTCTAATTCTGCGGAAGCAGACAGTTAAGTACAAGCCTATGAGAATTTTACAGGCAAAATCTCCTACATAGTAAAAATCTAAATCTGTCAGCTGTGAAAGGGGCTTTGCATTAGCTGGAAAGCTGCATATATATGGACAGGGCAGTATTTCTCAGAATGGGAAGCCTAAACAAGTAGCATTGTCATGTGTCAGTCTTAACTCAGAACAGCATACAGCACGCAAACAAAACAGGCTTAAAGAAGGGATAAAGGGCAGCAGCATTAAAGAAGAATGGGTTTTTTGTAGTTGTTTTTGTTGTTTTGTTTTTTAAACAAGCTCAAACTATTGCCTTTGCTGCAAGAAGAATTACCAAAAAGATACTAATGAATTACCATCTACTAATCTATCCCAAAATTTGCCATCATCTGTTTTTCAATATAACTGAAATCACTGAATTTATGATTTAAAAAAAACCACAAACATTCAAGATATAGACAAAACAATAATTAAAATGAAGGAAAGAAAATCGTAATATGAGCTGTATATTTGTGTGTACATATATTGTGCATGCAAATGAAATACATTTTCTTCTTACCTTTAAGCTTGTTTTTTTGCATAACAAGGAGTCTATCACTCTTGGATTCAAGCTATTTCAGGGAAATCTATTCAGAGACACTCAGGATGACAACCAATGAGACTGAAGTGCCACTTAGTATACTGCCCTTAACATGATATAACTGTTAGGACTTGGAATTCAAGTCCTTCAAGTAATTCTGATTAACCTAGAGGGACACCCCAATGCTGAAAACTCTTTCTCAAGTTTCAAACTAAGTTTCTGTTGCACTTAAAAACAATCAGTGACTCTAGTTCTCATCCCTTCTGCGTTTCCCACTTACAAACAACAAGAGGGCCAGGAAAACCAAGAATATTTGTTACAATTCCTTCTGTTACCTGGGGAATATGCATGTGGAGTATCCCAATTCTTCCTGTTAGGCATACGATGCAGATTTAAGCCCTCCTACCCAAAGATCCTGTTCCTAAATCACTGGAAAATACTGAATTCCCACTCGCACTGCATAGGAAGTAGTCATTAGTAACACTGGACGTATCCCAATTTTGCTGGTAGCTGTTAATTCCAGACAACTAATGCTTCTCCCTCACTTAAAGACTCTTTTGTAAGAATAGAAACCCACTGTACAGATCAAAACTAGAGAGAGAAAGAGAAAGAGAGAGATATACCCTCTCTGGTTACCTTAACTTTTGACATTTGCATGTCAGTGTATTACCTATTAAATTCCAAAACATGCTTCATCGTCTTACAAACCAAGGAAGAGACACAAGGTTGCTGCATATCTCTAAGAATTTCAAACATGACGTTTTGAATATCTGTAAGGAACCCAATCCCTCTCCCTGGAAGCAGGCAAGAGAACTCACCCTGAAAAACATGCAACTTTAGAGTTCTCAAAGAGCTCTCTCAGGAGAGCAGAAAGTACTTAAGGGAGGTGGAATTTGGAGGAGGAGGAGAAATCTTCCAATATAATTATTTGACTTGGAGCAAACCTTTTAACTGGCGGAAGGCTGGGCCAGCCGGTTCTCTTTAGGACAGGGATGAAAAAACTCTGCTACTCTGCTTTGTCTCAGAAGTCCACACAACAATTCTGGAGAGTGTTACCATGAGCTTAAACCTGATGCTTACTAAAATCTTTAATTTTTTTTATGCTACTTAAGGTAAAAGCACTCAGTTCACCATTTGGTCTAAGGCTTTTCTATATAACTTTTTAGCTTTGAGAAATAACCTGAACTTGATTAACTTGATAAGGCAGCAGAGAAGGAAAAGCAAGAAAACCTTTTGAATGTTGCAGGTTGCATCACAGAGCACATACAAGTTAAGAGATTTTCTTTCTATGCTCATGTGGATTGTTCTTATTGCTTACATAATGGAATCAGAAGTGCATTTCCTCATGTATGTAATCATATTTATAGCATGAAATATCAAAGAGTTCACCTTTGGCACAGAGAGATTTTCAAAGATTTCTTCCAAAAATTAACACAGAACTTCAATGAATACAGAGCTTCAATGAATTCAAGCAAAATATAAGCTTTGTGTTAACAGTTCCCGACTATAAAGAGAAAGTTCTTTGATAAAGATTTCTACAAAACGTGTCTTCAAAACATGGTAGCAAAAGTCATCCATGGCAACTCTGATAGATTACCTGAAATTGAGTTAATGGAAGCAAACTACGCACTGTACTGTGCATCTTACTCAGCTGTGGGAAGATGAAATTTCCACCTTTTACTACATTGAACTACAGTCTTTCTCCACATTCTCAAATACAAAATGGGAAAGGATTGAAGTGGTGAATGCCACCCTAGCATTTGCTGGTATTGGGCAAGGAGCAAGATGTTAATTCTGGACCACAAAACTCAGACATTAGCAAGGGGCATTTTTGTGTTTTCCCATGTAACACAAGGGCAAGTAACAATGAAGTGAAGAGCAGGTGAGAGAGACAAAACAGGTGACAATGTCAATGACAAGAACAAAGGGACCAAGAATGGATGAAATATCTCAGGGAAAGTTAAAACGAAAAACAGATAGGTCACATGAATAGCATACACAGGATATACAAATGTATAAACACAGAAAAATCATTTGGAGTTTAATGGTACTCTGATTGAGCTATTTAGAAGAATGTGTGCAATGAGTAAGCACCCAATTAGACAAAAGCCCTACTAACTACTAGTGAGCAGAAGGTACCTCTCTGCTGCTTTAACAGATTCAGTGAACTTACTACAGTTTATTAATATTCTCACATATGGAAGATGTCTAGACCACTAAAATAAAGCATTATTTTCAGGACTGAGTGAGAGATTGTAAGGAGCAATGTCTGAATAGAGAAATGCAGGTTTTGAGTGACAGTTTTTCTTACCTTTCAAATGCCGGCCAGGAAGTCTCTTCACTGAGTTCAGAACCATCACTGCTACCTTGAAAAAGAATTAATGATACTTTATTTCATCATCTACAATCCATCTATTTCAATTATCTCTGTTTCTCCTCAGAATATTAAAGATTAAATGTGTAAAAAACACTTCACTAAAATACTACAATGAAAATACTTTGTGATTTGCTTCAGGAATTTCACATAAACTGAGGCAGAGATTTGAAGGGATGGGGTCTAGATGCACATTAAGAACTTGAAGAAAAGGAGTGCTAATAAATGGGAAAGGCATTTTCAAAATTTAAAGAACATCCTAAGCATGGATTTGTCCTATTAACACAACAAGCATTTAAAAAAGAAAGGTCCCTTATTTAAATAATTACTTCGGAAGTCATACATGGTCATGACACAGAGGTGCAAATTTGCAGTAGTGCAAACTCATTCCTGAATCTCCAATACATTAGAAGTCTTTGCTGATCTGAGAAACCTTAAACAACTTTTTAAAGCTATCTCGCACTTACTGTATCAGATCACAACAGTATTTTTCCCTTCTGTGCTTCACAAAGTAATCCAATGTTACCGCAAGTATTTCATTTTAAACACTGAAAGTAGAGGAAAAGCACAAAATCCAAATATCTGACGCATCCACTCACGGCAGCCGCATAAATAACATACTTTCTAATTATAGTAAATCCCATCAGCCTGAAAATTAGTATTTAAATACAGACACAAGGTAGTGTTATCTGTAATGTTGTTAAAAATCAGTAAATATATATCAGTATAGAAATACTGTTAACAGAACTCAGTAACTTCAGTTACTAACTGTGCTATAAACAATGTTCAAGCTGTTGTCTTGCTAGCTCTTGACCTTTCAGACCAGACCAGCTTCCCATGCCAGCTGCCATCCTTGCCCTCCACTTCAAGCCAATGTGTGTTTTCGGCTCCACACAATCCCAACTCCTCAGTTTCTGCCTAATTCAATGTCAGTAACTGCTAAAAGCCCACCTTTTGGCACACTAACTTGACAGCTTGTTTGCTCTGCCTCCTGAACACCCATATATAGAAGGATGAATTGACTTACAATGATTTTCAGACAAACAAACCAACTAACCCCCCAAGCCCTCCACCTGAATCAATGCACCTTACTTAAGGGTTCCCACAGAGAAACAAAGGCTGAAAATGGGAACAAGTTCCCTGTAATTTTACACAGAAAATCAGCAGGGAACAGTGGTGCCCTGAAGAATAAAGCTAATCTGTACAAAGGTAAGTCTGAGTCAACACAGAGTGAAGATGGAGGCAATAAAAAAGTCACACACAGCAGGGATAATTCCAGTCAAGAGCCATGAAAATCTCAGCATGGACTGAAGTCCTATCTGTGCAAAATCCAAGAGAAAATACATGCCTTCACTTGCCGGCCAATTCAACTTAGATGCCTCTTTTCCAAACATTAGCTCAACTTCCTCATATTAACATGATCTCTAAGGGATACTAGATAATTTGGTCTCAGCTTATCCTGACCTCTTCCTTACGGAAGGTCCTAACCCAGTTCACACGAACATTACAGTAAAAGGGACTTGTATAGGGGAAGATAATGAGACACACATAAAAGCAATGTTCCAGTGGAGCTACTGGCTCCTAAGCTAGGTATAAGGTCTGCAAGAAAGGGAGTACAATACTCAACAGGTGACTTATTTTCTAGAAGTGTCTTTAAGATTTTAGTATTTACATTCTCAGATCATTGTTCCTTAAGCATTCAATTGCTTAAAAGGTTACAGCAGCACATAGCTTGTCCATAAAAGAAAAATACAGTTACTTATACTTCTGCGACTTATACTCCATCTGTAGCTGCGAGGACAATGTATCAAAGAGCCACAGTTACTTCAGGATACTAGTTCTTCAAGTGACTGACTGCACAAATTTAATCTATCGGCAAACAGTCATTCTGATACCACAAGGCAGGTGAGTAAAAAGTGACTATAAACATATCAGAAGTTCTGTTCAGCACCGTTTACATCTGACCTGCACCATGGAAAAGTAAAAGAATGTGTGGACTGAACTCCACATTGTTTTGTGCACTTTAATACAGGAATACTGCCAGACAGATCATGAAGTGTGCCAGGCAAGACTGGAATAACCAGTTGGAGTAACCTATCCAGATGGAGCCTAATGTTACGGTAGAAGTCTTTGCAAAATCCCGAAGCAAACTTATAACTTCTTGGAAGAAACAACTGTCACTTAGTATTTTCAGCAAACTCTACATCCACATCACAGTGAAAAACTCAATGATTTATTTCATCCAAACAAAAAACACAGCTGCGGCCTCTGTAAGGCAATATACGAAGTCTCTTCAAATAAACAGGTAACATGGTTTGGGGATGAAGAGACAGAGGTAACAGAATTCAGAGACAACTTTAAGCAGGTATTTTGGTAAGACCTCCCAGCTGACTGTCTTTGAGGAAGGCTGTTTATAGTTGAGTATCTTATAGTAAGATCTTAAAGTACTGTACTCCTTTTAGCAGGTGGAATGACAATTAGGAAGGTAGGTTTCAAGTATGACGACTTCTCAAGAAAGGGAATCTAGCATCCTGGATGGTGCTGAAGACAAGAGCGAGTTTCTTGAGCCATCTAAACACCAAGGAACACAAATGAAAGAATGGCATGAATAGGAAGTGAATAACTGATGCTACTATCAGGTACACTCACATCAAACTAAGGCACAGACTGCATTATTCTAAGCAAATGTTATAGTCCAGTACGGGAGGTCCTGGACTGTTTCCAAGAAGGCCTGATCCAGACCTGTCTAAACAGAGAGTCTCTCCTATTTGCTTCTATAGGTTGGCCTACTTATGAATTTTGTAATAATTCTGGCTTGAAGGGACCTTGGGAGGTTAGCGGGTCCAACATTCTAGTCAAAACAAACCTAACTTGCTGATCAGATTGCTGAGAGCCTGATCTAGTCATGTTCTTCAAGGAGGCAGAGTCTACAGTCTCTCTGAGCAACCTGTTACTGAATGTCACAACCTGCACGTGAAAAGTTTTCCTTGCGTGTAATTGAAATTTTCCTTGTTGCTACTGGGAGCAGTCTGTCCTGCAAAAAGGTGCAGTAATTCCTGTTTACCATAGTCATTCAGCCAACACTGAAGTTTAGGGACACTTAGAATCTTATTTATTTCCTTATTACTGCAGAGATTTAGTCTTATATTAACAAGAACTACAAATTTAATATAACTAGAGTTCTACTTGATTGAGGCCCACGTGATAGAAACCCACATAATTAGAACCCCCTAACAATACTGTATTACGAAGTAATTTTTTTATATTTAAACTAGGCTGATACATTAACATTTCATCTGAAATGACATTTTGATGGCAACTATATTAAGTTTGCTAAGAAAGTTATATATCAAACACTGTACCAAGTACTCTACAGAAAGATTTAAAAGCTAGTATTGCTTTTTGAGAATGCAAAACAATCTAGAGCAAAAGAGCTGAAATGTCATCTTTCAGAAAGTGATAATCCTTGTTACAGTACCAGTACAGTTACAAAAGTTAAACAAATTTGGGGGATTCATAAACAGAAAGTTTAATTTAAAATGTTTAATCCATACAGACATCAGACATTGCCGATTACACTTTAAAAAGCAATGTTAATTTGGAAAAAAGCAAGCCAAACATCACAGCTATTGATTTAACATTTATATTGATGTCCGTACAGGTTTTAAAAAATTGTAACAAAAACCTGGAAAAGGTTGAATTTTAGCATTTGACTAGCCCTCTAACATCTATACAGAACATCTCTAACAGGATTTTCTAGGTTCTGAAAAACTCTAGGAGATTTTTTTGCACAACAAAAGTTCTGATATTAAAAAAAACCCCTTTCCTGAAAAGCAAAAGAATATATATTACATCCCTCCCTCCAAAACAAAACAGAGGTGAAAGGAACTGTTTTTAGCTTAATAAAAGTTAGATGTCTAGCCAAATTCTGTTTAAACATTAAGTGCACTATTTGACTATCACCTCAACTGGAAATATTTCATTCATTCAGTACTTTAAAAATATATCACCTTCTTAAATTCTTCTCAAGTATGTACTCAATATTTGAGTTTTTCCAACAACCTCAAGCAGGTTTTCAGGTTAAACTTAATAACAAATCCTAGGTAGTATAAGTCCTTTCTATTAAGTAACGTTCTACACAAGTTTTGGCTTTATGTAAGAAGCCACTTGACACAGACCACTATCTTCCTAGTTTTCTTTATTGCTAATAAAATTAAAAATTTCTTGTACAGGATTAAAACAAATATCAGAGTTGTGTTTATCTTTACTACATAACATGAAGGCTTTTTCCTATCTTAGGAAAAAGAGCAATTGGCAAAATGTTTTTTTCGCTGTGCTGATGACTACCTGAAAAGTTTCAGGACTGTTTACACAGAGCTCTAGTGCTGCAGCTGAATACAGACATGAATTCTCTGTTCGCATTTGTAGACGTGCATATACATATTATGCTACAGCCACACAAACAGCGTGAGGCTAGGTTCCTAGTTATGTGATAGGGAATGCCTATACCATTGCATACCCATTCCCCCCCGTCACGGCATCCACTCATTGCTGAAAGTCTGAGGATATTGAACATTTAACACAGGCTTCCTTTATCCAGAAGTTAGTCCCCAAAGTTAAACAGGTGTTAATATAAACAAACCAACCCCAAAGAGTTTAAAAAGTATTCAGACTAAAAATTCTTTCCCCTTCTCAAATCTGCAACTGACACTCTCTTGGCTCCAGTTACACAGTGTTTCCAGAGCTCTAGTCACTATAGCTGGTGACTGACCTGATAGAGCTTGAAATTCTAAGTGAAAACACAAAAAAATTGGTCAAGAGGCCTGAATATCAATTGCTGTAGCACAATATAGCCCAGCTCACATCATGGAGATGGACTCCATGCCCTAAAAGTTATATTCTGCCTTGTTGAGTCTATGACCATACTGAAAATCCTCATACATACTGAACTAGTTCATTACCATTTAGCTATTGTAAAGTTTAAATAGCTCAACTTTGGCTTGCTAATTAACCAAATAAGAATGGTGCGAAGACTGACAAACAACTTAAGCAATATGATGCCAGAGAATCGACACAAACTTTTAATACCCTCACTGATAATGGATTTCATCATGAAAAGCTAACAAGAGCAAATAACCAAATAGATACAGGTGGGGCAGAAACAGGGTGTTTGTACAACTGCATTAATCACAAAACACCCAGAGCACATGCCTTGGACCAAACAATACTAAAAAGGACTGGGGAAGAAATGGGGTGCTACAACTCCTGTACGTCCCTCTCCTTCTCTCAGGTCCAGGCACCTACACGTGCATTTTTAACCTAAAGTATTATATAGCTTTTATATTTACCCTACCACAAATAAAGCAGTAGTTCCCAATACCAAAACAGGGTATCCACATTTAGGGTAAGAGACAGGCATCTATATACTCATTTAAATCAAATATTTAAAAAAACAAAACAAAACAATATGTATTTCTTCTGCCTGAAACCCTACCCGAACTTTGATCTTCTGATGCAGACTGCTGATGACTCAGAGTCCCAAACATCTGAACAGTATACTACTGGGTAAGGAATCAAACAAACATTGGCTGTGTAGAATTCTTCCCTGCTGTATAGGGTGCCAGAATCCTGAAAGTAAATGCATACACTGTATACCTACACCTATACTTCATTTATTTAAATGGAAATATAATCCCTTGTAGAATTCAAGTACTTCAGGATGGTGACTTAACAGAGGAATTCATTAAAATGATTATATTCTTGTATCCATTTTATGCCAGTCTAGGTTTGAAAATGCACTGTTCTTACAAAGGCACTTTCTTACATTCATTCACACTGATTTAAAATACCTTTCTTTGACTCTGCAGCATTAATTTCTCTGATTGCATTAGAATACGGACTCAAGTCATTCTCAACTGATTGGAACACACAAATGAAGGCAAATGTTCAAGAGCCTTAGTTTTTCCAGAGCTTTCATCCATATCATTGTAGATTAGGAAAAATAAGTGGAAAAAAACCAAGAGTGATTTAAAGTACTATTACAGTCATCTCTAGGGTCACATTCAAGGTGCTGACATATCAGAAACACTGTCCATGTTTTGAAGAAGGATCATTTATCCAATGATCATCTATCCATAGTTTGAGACAGAAAACACTCCAAAGTTAGAACAGAATTTGCATTCAACACAGCTCCAAACACAATCCATAAATGTGTTTTCTTTGAATTTTTAAACACCTAAAATTACATTCTCAATTGCAGCCAAGTATTTCTGTGTTCAGAACTTGACATCTATTCTTAAGTGGTATACATGTGAGACTGCATCCTTAAAAAAACCAAAATCTCCTAAGCAAAATTACTTTGTGTCCTGTACGTTAGGTGCTGTAAGAGGAGTAAAGCCACACAGAAGCAATAGATGAAAAGGGCCAAATTTTACACTGTTCCTTTACCTCTACAGAATTATGTGGACAATCAGCCATTGTAAACAAATTCAGCTTCAGAAAAGAAATTCAGTAATGCAGCTGAGTCGAATCGTAAGAAATGGTAGAAATCCAAAACTTCTGAGAACATTAGTGAAGCAAGCTGAACACTGCTGCAAAGATATTTAAGAGTACACTTAAGCAAGAAAATAATACTTTTAAAGTGTAAGAAAATCAGGGAGTATTAGAAAACCATGTATTCTTAAGAAAAATATCTTAAAAGGAAGTTTCCTGCTATTTCTGAGTGGAACCACCATCTAGTAAAAGCATCTTAATTTATCCTAGTTTTAGGTGAGGAGGTGACAGCAGGCAAATACATGCAGAAGAACAGCTGGCAAGAGTGTGCAGGTGGTTCCTTCAACCCAGCCAAGAGCAATGTTTAGACCTCAGACTGGCAAGCTCACTCTTTCAAAAGAGTGTATACAGTGACCTCATCAAAACAGAGGGATTGCAGAACAAAACTATCTCATAGCATTAAGAATTACTGATAGCAAGTAGTGGGGGTTCTCAATGAACTTTTTCACTGCAAAGTGGAAGCATCTGTCCCAATTTAATAAAAGCAGATATTCTGGATTGTCTGCACAAAACAGACATTTTCAGCAATATTCATCAGTCCGTATTTTCATCTGTTACCTGTCAAAAGCTTCTTTGCAGTCAACAGAAATAAAGTGGGGTTTTAGGACACAAGTCATCCAACCTCTTTTTAGCCACCCACCTAAGAATGAGATGAATCATATCCTTGAAGGTCTTAATTCTGTACACGATTATAAAGAACTCCAAATGCAGCTGCCTCCACTACAAACATCTAAAACTTAGAAGAGACTATTTCCTCCTGTTACATTCCTGAATTCAGGAGAAAATTTCCCATCTGATATTGTATATACAACTGGTCAAGTGTTTCTTCCTTTCTAATTAGGATAGCCTTGGCACTGCTGGAAAAAGATTTCTCACTTTTGTTCAGATAACAAGCACCTATGCTACAAAGTAAAATAGCAACAGAACCAGATGTACATCTCCCTTACTCTAACATAATACACAACCATCTGCTGAACACAGTCTCATAGTTCTAGGAACAAGAACTCTTTTGACTCAAGCACAAGAAATTAATACAATGGGGGCTATATCTTTAAGTTTTTTTGAGCTCTAGGTTTTTGCAGAATGAGTTGAATGTACACAATCAGCCTCCAGACCCTGAAATTAAGAAAAGAAACTGGTAAAGATCTCTGACTATGACTGTCATGTTACAGATAGGCCTACTTTCAGGAAATCCCATACCTGGGTCACTTTCTGCATCATTGCTGCTCCTTTAGGAATCATTCATTGCAAAAAAAAAAAAAAAAAAAAACAAACCAAAACAAAAACAAAAAACCACTTAGTGTATCCTTCATATCTAAAAGATTAAGTGCATTGATGTAAAAATTTTGGTATTCTATGTGCTATTACCAGAATGGATCATCTATCTTTCCCAGCACAACACAATCAAAATTGTCCATCATCACTTGAATGTGTGTTTTTAGTTTAGACACACATGCACTGCTGGATTAACTGCTCAGTTTTATGCTTATATGCAGAACAGAATTTCGTCCAGCCATGAATCTCAAACCTAGTGATACTCTAACTGATCTCTATCACAGATTGAAAGCTTCTATCACAGGGATAACCGAAGAAATCCAAGTGGAAGAGTCCTGATGTATCTGAAGAAGTTTTGTGTGTTCACCACTGGAAAGAGAAACAGTACTCTGATAAATCTTTGTAACATGCCTATAAATTGCTTTACTGAATTGTAAATGGACTACAGTAATCTGTTAACAGCAAAGGCAACTCAGACATGAGGCCTGATTAAAAAATGCATGAACTCACATGCTCTAACTATTTAGATAAAGCATCGTAATGTTACAGTGCTTCATACAAACATTCTATAGACACTGTTGTTACATTGCTACTTGTTTGGTATTTGTTGTAGAGGCAGATTATATCAGATCCTCCAATATGAAAGGATCGGAAAGGTCTGAACACCTCTGAGCCCTCAAAACACAAGACTGATTTAAAGTAGTATTACAATCATCTTTAGGGTCACATTCAAGGTGCTGGCATACCAGAAACACTGTCCATGTTTTGAAGAGGGATCATTTATCCAAACAGTTGAGTCCTATAAGGCTTATATCTAAGAAGAGGTAGTCCTGTTTCTAGAGCAACAGGTTTAAATCCACATTTATGGGCAAAGTGAGGAATAACACTCTTTTCAGTACACACATTCAGAAGACATTTTCTTGACTGTCTTTTCAAGTTGTGTTGCAGAACATTGTAAACCTCCTCTCTGCTGCAGTGACTGTACTATTTCCAAGTACTGAGTAAACAGACTACTCCAAACATGATGGAGGAGCTTAGCAGCTTCAATCAACTTCCTTAAATCCTGCTGAAGCAGCAGTACAGAATGTCAGACAACTTATATTTCCAAGAATTCTTCAGTAACAGGTACTGCAAGCCTCCAGAACTTACCCTCTTCCTCCATACGTATTTTTAGCATCTCTACTAATCTTTTGAAAGATTAGTCACTGAAAGAAAGTCACTGAAATTTTCATAATCAAGAAGCAGCAAAAATAACAATGACGCTAGACTGTCAAACCAGAGATAAAACTAAGGTATCCAAGTATGGGGAGGCTGGAGGTGGAATAGAATGGGAGAGGGGAAGTTCTAACCACAAATCCTTATTTTACACAAAATGCATAAGGTTGCTGTTTTACAAGTGATTTATAGAAAAGTCTTCTGAAGTGGCAATTTTGTTCCAACTTGTAAGGGTGACTGCATCAAGTCAATAAGGTCGTGCCTGAGCTAAGCAAGAGAACAGAGTTGAAAAATTCAGAGATGAGACAAAGTAGGAAAGCCCTGTATTCTCCAAAATGTCTAGATGGTGACTAGTTTTTAGTTGTACCTCATGAAAAACTGCATGTCAACACTGGCAAACCTTCCCTGCTAGGCTCTAATGGAGGTAAATAAATAATTTACCCTGGAAAAAAGGATCAACTGCAGAGAAGTTTCTTAGCTATTTAGATAGAAAACATTAGCAAAAAACTGCACTGAGAAAAGGGCAATGCTACATCTCAACAAAGGTGACAAAAGTTTGTCTCTCCTGTATTGTGCAATCCCTGAGAATGCAAGCTGTCTGTATGCTGATGAGAAGTACCATCCCTGATAGATGATTTTGAAATGGCAAACTTTGCCACAGCAGAGAACCTGTAGAAAACAGAGACAGGCAATGCACATTTAATAGTGGAAGCTGTCTGATGTGAACAGATTCAAACTTCTTTGGTCTAAGCTAGTTCCACAAATGTATTTATTAACATTTTTTTTAAAATTATTGCCTTTAGATATTTGATTTTTTCCACATGAAAAATATATTTAATGTTTGCTCAGAATATGGCCTTCTCAAGAAAATACATGAACAGCTCCTGAAAACAGCATAATTTGAAACTGTGTACCTTGTTTCTCTCCATGAAGGCTAAAAAGCAAAACTTTTTTAAAATTAAGTTATCCAAAGAAATGCGTAACACTGCAAAAATCTTTTATTACCATAAATGCATAAAAACTGAACACTGTTGAATTCTATCAAGCTAATAATTTTGAGAAAAAGGACTGATAGAGGTTCCATTTGTCAACCCTGGCTGCAGTTAGGTGGGTGTGAGAGGCACTTGCCCTGCCCTCCCTCCACTTTAAGGATCTGTGCACAACAGGAAAAAAGAGCAACTGCCATCACATTAAGAAACTTGGGAAGGAGAAGTTCTCAAAAGAAGAATACCCTAAATATGTGAAGATATATAACTTTCCAAAATGAAGTAGATTCTGACATCTTGAAGTATCTGCAAGCTAAATTGCTATCTACTCCTGACAAAAGTCAGGAGCATTTAGAGATTATGCTTTTAAAGGCTGTCAGCAATTTACACTTCTCTCAGTCAATTTGATATGGCATTTTAAATAGAAATGTTACCACAAGACATTTTTAATTTGGATTGATTTAGGGGGGAAAAAAGAGAATAGGAAATGGTGCCCTGTACTTCCCTCCACCCCCATCAAGGAAGAGGAGGAGTATCAGAGGCTGTATCATTAAAGAGGATATAAAAAATAAAAATCTGCTTTTTTATAATTTGTCAGTTCATGCTGTATAAATTATGCTGCCCTCCTCCACTTACATTTATCAAATTTGTTCTAAAATAGAACTGGTATTTTAGAATAGTACCGCAGCTTGTACAATCACCAGCTAATCATGCTAAAATCTTTATTAAAAGAGCATGTACTGCACAGGTATGTTTACAGTTCCTACCTATTGAAATTCCACTAGAAAGGGTGGAGCTTTCTGCCTGCCCTCGGGATGGGACGTGAGGCTCCATGACGCTGTCATCCAGTAGGTGCCTTGGTCCTGCATTGGGGAATGTTGCGCTTTTAAATTCAGCTGTATTCATTTTGTGAATGAAACTAGAAATGAACAAGGATAAAACCGTTACAACATTATCTTTGATAGACTTCAAAAGTTGTTGCTTTAACATCCTGAAGGATTGTATGCAGTGTGTTCTGAATACCAAACTAAATCATGGCTCAAATCATAAGCAATTGGGCAGAAACTATATCATGTATAGAAATTGCTAGTCTTAAAACTGCACAGCACTCTTGGAGCAAAGAGAAAGTCAGAGGTACTTTAAAAATTACTTTCAATATCCTAAGGTATTTTTGTCTTACTATAACACTTACATAATTGAACTTTAGAAATGCATTCTAGCTCATTAAAGGGAAACTTACACAATATAAGTTAAGAGATCAATTACTGAATAGCTACAATCTTACATTTTGAAAGGATAAGGGAATTGATGACATAATGTTCAAGATATTAATTAGAAGTACACCTATATAGAAAAAAACCTGAAGCCATTACTCTACAAAGTTATATGAAAGTCTGCAAAGGAGGTCTCACTACAAAAATACCAATAAAGCAATTATTTCATTTTGAACTTCAAAGAATTACACTGGCATTGAGTTGCTAATAAGTGATAGTTTTGTCATTCAGAAAGAGTCTATTTTGGCTAACTCATTGGCTATTCTTATCATCATAACAGCTGCACAGTCTTCCTATTTTGACTAATTGTCTTTGGTTGGGATAGTACCATTATAGTTCTGAGCTTGCTCTTTTGCCACAAATTGGTCTCTAAGCGAAGTATTGTGTACAAATCATGCTACTTTTTAAAAGCAAAGCTTTTGTATTGAAAGATGATACATCCAAAGCTTAGGATTTTCAGGTTAAATAAAATGCTGACTTGTATCCCAGACTGTGACATTTCCTATGTCCATGCGGTATCAGGTTCCTAGGCGAAGGGGGTGTTGGTGGTAGCAAGGCTCCTTCAGCTGCAACATTTTTCCGTCCACTTTGTGGAGATGCTCCGACTTCAGAGCCTGGGTACAAAAAAAGACATTACTCCCAAGTAACTTTATAATTACTGTCAGGGTTACTTCTCAGAAAATTGTGGAAGAGTTGCACAAAATTTCCTAAACTCAATTTGTAAGAGATAGCCTGTAATAAAACTCATTGATATACTCATATTAGTAATTAAAAAAAAGTATACTTTAGATTTTTTGCACGGGATTAAAAATAAACACACTTATTTCAAATAGACCATCTAGTTACAAGTATTTTGTGTCCTAAAGGTTGCTGCATTAGCTACATTGGCATTAAACAGGTCCCACTGATTATATGTTTTGAAACTCCTGCCTTCAGCCACTTTTGGCATTGATCAAAAATAATGTACTTCTTTGGAAGCATATTATCCCATGAAAAGTTTAGATGAAGGCCCTTCTGTCTAGACACAAGGGATGAGTATTTAATAGCTCTTCACCCCAAATGACACTAACAAGTTAGTGCCACAATACATACAAGAACCTAAAACACTGACTCAATTCCTTGAAAGAATTTCTTTACAGATCACCTTTAGACTTTTTTTATTACAAATATACAGTGTTTATACTTCACACTTCTTTATTAGCCTCAGGCAAATATTTTCCATGTTTGCAACTCAAAAATAATGCATTTGACAACCTCAAGTCTTCTCACATTTATTAAGCATTTACCTACTAAATCTTCTCTGGAAGCAGCAGAGTGGGGGGTGCTGGTCCCTGGTTCTATCTTTAATGAAAGTCTGCATTAAAGAAGCATTAAAAATTACTTTATCAGGAAATAGAAGCATACAAAAGTAAGTTTTTGAAAAATTATTTCTTTAAATTGACAATTGAAAGCTTCCTGCTTCTATAATTGCAAGAAACACTATAAAGTTAATACAAACTGTGCAAAGTTATCTTTAGCGCACACTATAGCCAAACATTCTTTTTTTATTTCTTGGGGTGGAAAAAACCCTACTACTGCAACAGGGCCCAGGATTCAAAAAATTACATGCTAGCGCATAACGTAGTAAATGAGACTATTGCTTTAGTTCATATAGACCAGGACAGGTTTGCAATACCACGTTGAAGGAGGACGAGACTCAACAGCAAAACCTTGGCTACAGTACAGCCCTGCAACATCTTCTGCAACAGGGAACCTGACGCAGCTGGCACAGCCAGCCACAAGCAGCCAAACAGCCACCAGTTGCCATCTTCACCCTCTGTGAGCAAAAGCTCAACATGAGCTGTTAACAAGGTGTGGCAAAGTCACACTGTGGAAGGAGCAGGGGAAAAGGCCATTGTTCTGCATTGGCACCACCCTCCAGAGAAAACATAGCCACACGTAAGCCAGGACCTACGCAGCCCTGGGACTGCTAACAGATACGTGAAACTCAGTGGCGATACCACTGCTCTAGCATAAAAACTGGGAAGAATAAGAAGTATACAATTGCTCCCTCCACCTTAGCTAAAATATTGATACTTACTGCACTTCATATTTTCATTTTTTTTATGAAGTGCACTGATGTGCCAGGCCAAGCCTTTTGTCTTTACTGGTCTAAAAGCCAAAATCTGTCTTTAGCATTTTGGAAAATCCATTATCAACTTGACTGTATCCATAATTCAAGCTTTTTCTAACAGGCACTTTTTAATGTCATTTCCAACAGTACCACAAAGAGGGCAGGCTCCGGGAGCAGAGAACTCCAGGAAGATCAAGCATATCTTGTCCACATAGTTTGCAGAACCAGAATCTTTGAAATTAGCAGGGCTGGAAAAGCATCTACTTAATTTCGGGGAGAAAAACTTTGACATTTGACAGCTCTTCTCCCTCCCATCCCCAGACAGTTTAGCAATGATTCATTGCAATTTTAAAAATTATTTTTAAAAAATAAAATAAAATCTTTTAAGAAGAAAAAATGTATTCAAGTCACAATGGCTGTTCTCCAACTTCAGCCTTTTTGCAGACACCTTAGGCGGATAAAAAATAAAATAATCACTTTCTTTAAGAATAGTTCTCCAAAATACAGTCCTCCCCCATAAAAAAAATTCAGTTTGGAGATGTAGAAAACCCACAGGTGTAAAAACAGACTTTCTGAATAGCACCCACGTTTCTGCATTACGTGCAATTGTCTCCATTTCCCTGCTATCAAAACAGGGGTTGTACAGGATGAACAGACTGTAGCTCCTTCAGCAACAAAATTCCCACTAGTACTAAGTCCTACCTAATGAAGGCGGAGAAAGGTAGAGTGAGGAATTCATGAAAACAATATGCCACTAAGAGGCAGACACTGCAGTTGAGGAACTTGGGTTTGGGATGTTGGGTTTTTTTGTTTGGTTGGTTGGTTTTTCTCCTTCAAATGTTTGACCACAGAACTGTACTTTCAAAATCAGGCTATAGAACATTTTGGCCAAAAGGCAGAGCCAGATGCTTGCGTACGAACACGCAGAGAACAATTTACAAATCTTAGAAGCGAAGCCAAGCACCTAAGCCCTCGTTAACTCTTCTTTGATATAAACTGAAAGGTCCCCATTTGCTGCCTTTTAGTAAATCCAAGGTAGGGCTATTAAATGGTAAAGCATGTCTGTTCCTCTAGTGTGCACAGCCCTCCCACCATTCAAATGTAGCTATACAAGCAACTAATTCAACACAACTGAGGTGACAAACTTCCTGGGCGGGCAGGATGGGAATAGGTGGGGAACCTCTGCAAGCAGATCAGCCAATGAACAAAAACTTGCTTCATATGCAACAGATTTGCTTTAGTTTTTTTTCCTATCCTCAGGGCTTGTTCCTGTCTCTTGCCAGAGATTTCCATCCCCCAGTTTTGCTGGATGCCAGATCACTTAATACAGTAATCTTTTAATTAAGAAAGTAGAAACCTCTGGTTTCAGGTGGTATGCTGGGAGGAATGCACGGGGACACAGATAGACAATAACTTGCCTCTCAAAAATCAAGTGCTTACATTTTACTCACACTGTATAACCTAATCAAAGAGAAAAATATAAATTGAAAGTGAAATATATATGAAGGTGAAAGCCTTAAGTCACCCTCAGTAAGAACTTGGGACTGGACACACAAATGACTTTGTTCTGATGAAAAATGACATAAGCTATCTCCAATCGTGGGATCCATCTTATTGACTGAACTGTGTTACGTGTGAGCCAGAAGTATGGAGTCTCCGTCAGCGAACACTCAAAGAGGTCTGCAGATCAAATCAACAGACCAAACAGACCTGAAAGCTAGGGCTTGTTGCAGTCAGGCATAGAAAAGGAAGGAGATATGCCATCCAGCATGCTGAACATTGCCTTGAGCACAGTACCCTGCTGTAACCTCACTACTTGGAACTGGTGCATCTGAGATGCATAATCCCCCAATACAAGTGTAATCTTAAAAGTGACAGGCTTTGTGTTATAAAAGTTACTTTGTAACAAGTTACAGTCAGTTATAGCATTTCATACTTACTTGTAATTATCATCTTCTACAAACTTTTGTAGTTCTTCTATGTACTGAACCGAGTTTAGATATTTTTGGACATGAGGCAACAGAGGAATATCTGGAGAACAGATGACAATCGTTATCACTGTACCATTCACTGGTAAGCAAAGTTATTTTCCAGAAACTACTTAAAGAGAATCAGATCTCTTGCCTTTTTTTGTAGGATGGAGGTACAAACTACAGTCCCTACTAATGCTGAAATTTTTGTCCTTCATAGCAATTCTCATGTGTTGAGCTGACATTCCCCACATCCATAAAGCCACGTATGTATCCCCCTAGAGCTGCTCTGCTTATCAGAGCACGCGTAAGGGAAAAATGAGAGCGCACCCCTGGCCAAACTGAAGGCCCAAACCTGGAACCTGGAGGGTTGTATCTGAGGACTCCTTCACAGCCCACATTCTCATTATATTGAGCTTTCAGTGAAGCCACAATCCTGTGCTAATTCATATTACATCAGCACAAACACAGCCTTATGACTAAGAGAATTGTGAAGGAGACCACCTTTGAAGAAAAAATACATTATCTGATCTATGAACAGAACTATAAATGTCCAAAAGACAAGCTGAACGTATTTTATCATCTCCAGTAAAAGTACTACTCCAAAAGCAATCCTATTATTTTTAGAGTTTGTAATCATAAAATTATGAAACACAGGGATACAAGTTTATAACGTACTAGTAAAACTACTGTTAAATACAACGTATTCCATATTTTTCATCAGAAAATATGTACGGCAAAAATGTGTGTGCTGTAAGAAAAGGGCAATTTTATTCTGTCTCCTCACGCTGATGCTCTGTCATAACCAACAATACCAGAATAAACCAGACTTTTGGGCTGAGAGGGTGAAGGAGAGTGGTAATGGCATTCAAACACATTAGGCTTCACTTACATTGCATTACAGAAGACAAATATTAAAGCTTTTAAAGTTGTTCTCTTTAATACTGCAGTATTTACACACTAGCTTACCATATTCACAAGACTGCTGTAGATCTGAGATAATTCGAAGAATGTTGTTCATTAAATTTGTTCTTTGCTCGCTTTCCAGAATGCTCCCTGTTGATGGGTAGGCAGAGTCAATATACGTCAAGTCTGACAGATAAATACCTGAATAAGATGAGAATGAAAAGTTTCTTTATTCACTGTCTCACATGTAGCAGAAAAACTCACAAAACAATATTTTGAAGAATTTTGGTTTCCATTGACTAACACACATGCAGGCTTGACAACAGCATTACCCCAGTAGAGTATTTTGGATTTTCCTGAGAAATCATTTTGACAAGATCTCCAAGAGCCTTCCTTCAGACCTCAAACAGTAATAATGCTTGCACTTACAGAAAAGTACATCACGATGCCACCCTTGTCTGGGATTGAATTTGCGCTCTCCTCCATCACTTAATCCTTAGTTTTGTTAACTTTATCTCAGCTGTATTTGCAGATGCTGAGAGTATGAGTACAGCTACGTTTCTGTGTGCAAGGTTTCATTCTCTGTATGATGAATCGTAGTGGGAGGCAGAGAGGATCCTTTCCTCCTGCATCGCACTAGGCATGTACTAACTGACTTTGTCTTTAACAGTGCCATTATTTCTAAATCTGAAAGTAATTGCAAGGACATACACAACTACTCATGAATCTCATCATCTGCCATATCACCAATTAATTATTCCCTTTGACAAATATGAAGCATACTAAACACATGATCAAAATTCCCAATGATTTTAGGAAGTCTACTACTTCATTCCTCTAATTCAGTAATTAAAAAAATAATAGAAAGAAAAATCATATTATCTATAACTCTTCAAGATGAATAGAAACTCAAACTCAACTTGCAGCAACATAGGAAAAGTTGACTAGGCAAAGAGTACACTCTGATTAAAATGTGGTATGACTCCCGCAGTTGACATTAATTGCAACTCCAAAGATCCAACAACCTTATCTATAAGTCTCTTCAAGTCTTCTACCTGCTTTCTTCCCCACCACCATTGTAATCTTACTACACTTTCAACCCCTTGATCTTGTAGAGGAAAATTCTCCTCCTCACATACTAATGCTGTAGATAAATCCCTTATTTTAATTCTACATGCAATTCTATTTCTTGAACTTCACCCAAAGGCTAATCATTTTTGTCTCAACTAAATGAAACATATCCTGACCAACCCTGCCATTAAAAGGAATTGCGCTTCATCCCCTGCATCTTCCACAAGATATTCAAATTATAAAATAGGCAAACTTAAAAATATTGTTTAAGGAACTTATTTCAGTAACAGGGAATTCCTAAAATTATATTTTGCTTCACCTCTCAGCCTTGTATAAACAAAATCATAACAAGAAGTTTGACTTTACAGGTGGAAGACTATTAATACAACCTCACAAGAACAGCAGTTGTGTTTATACAGCACCTAACCAGTACAGTCCTCAAATGTGAGTTGGGAAACTCTGGGCATCACTCCAAAATCAACACATACACGCGTGTGTGTGCACACACACAGAAACAAATTAAAATACTTGTGGTTGAAAGGTGACATATAAAAAAGTGAATAAAAAGGTATTACACATGACCTGATATACTACTAAATTTCTCAGTTTTCTATTCTGCTAAAATCAGTTTATTAAAAAATAGAAAGGATAATCAGAAACAGCAGATAACCACATTTAATTGCTATGCTATCAAGACTGCATAAGCTGTCCCAAAACTAACTTTGTTAAGCAATGTCCAAACAGGCCATAAAACCCCCAAACCTGCTCAGTCTTCCACAGAAAGAAGTAAATCATGCTTACTAATTATAATTAAGGAAATTCACTATGAACAGTCACCTGCAATACTATGCAGGATTTTATAAACCAATCTATTTGTAGGATTATTTTTCTGAATGACAGGCCTAACTAAGCACTGATTATTTCTTTTTTCAGCTAAATCAAGAACTCTTCTGTCGACAGCTGTTCTCTAAACTTATTCAATGCATTTCTATGAAGTCTACAATAATTTTGAAAGCATACTAGGGTAATTCTCTTTCAAATGTAATTGGCACATGCTTTGTGAAGAAACTGAATGCACTTAAGTGCTGGCTGACTATTGACAGAACTAAAAACAGTATTCTGCATTCCTCACAGAGCATAATCTCTGTGGCTTTTGCTGCTTTTAACACCAGTCAGATATTATCAAATATTCTGATACCTACCCAAAACCATCACACACACAGTTTTAACATTTTCCACATGTATCTGAGACTTCGTGCATTTAACAACTAGAACTGTTTCTTATTAAGTGAACATCAAGAATTGAATGCGACATTCTGTTGAACATTCTTCTAGACTATAAATGGTTCATTTTTCCTGTTGTATCCAGCCAGGCTGCCCCTTTTATTCCCAGCAACACACATCGAGTTTTATCAGCCTGAAAGAATCTTTCTTCTAAATGAAGCCCAGTACTGTAATAACTTGAAAGGCATCTTTAGTCAGCGTAGTAAAAATGTTTGATTTGTAATTGCCTGCTGAACTCTTGCACAGTCTGTTGCCATATGGTACCCTCCCTTCTACTGGCAAACAATCTTTCCTTGTTCCTAACTTTTCAGCCTCCCTACCCCCTCCTTTTCTGGAGGGTATGGATAGGAAATCCGAAGGAGGAGTTTCTTCTGCTCTCAGTGTGTTCGCGGTGACATCATAGGTGGGCTGAACGTCTAAGTCGAGTGTGTGTTTAAAAAAACCTGTCCAAAAGTGATGTATATGGAATCTGGGTCAGCTGTAGCTAGTTAGTGCACTTCTGCATGTGAGCATAAAACACTGCAGTTTCAAAAAACATTTCTTTCTCTCTTCTGGAATAATACATACTGGAACATTACTTTTTCTTCTTTTTCAATGATTAATTAGCTTGGTTATCGTATGGAGAAACCCAATTCCTCAAAACAGCTTGGATCTAACAGAGAAAGACAAAAGCAGTTTTCAACTCCAACTGCAGATTAACAATCCACGGCATCGGGTAATATAGGAAGAAAAAGCAACTTGGCCTCTGGATTTTCCATCTACCACAGAAGCAAAACAGCTGCAAGATTTTTTTTTCTTGGTAAGTTTTAAAGTTATTCTTACTTGCAAGCTTAATTTTGAGCTATCTGTGAATTCTACAGACATCTCCCTCAACATACAATTGTGAAGAAACAAATCTCTCTCAGCCTGAGAAAAATTTGACAACTAAAATATAAAACTCACTTTTGTGGCATTTGGTAGACTTTGGAAACTTGGGAAGAATTAAAGAGTGCTCTGCATAAGAGCAGAGAATAACTCATTCCAGTTGTAAGGATGAACAAGTTTCAGTTGTTTAGCTGTAAATTTTCTGTAGATTCTGTTATCTATCTGTTACAGAAAATTAATACTACCAGATTCTTTGCTATGCATGTAATTTGGGTATTGTGAACATATTAATGTGAAATTCTGATCATACTAGAAAGCAAAAGCCAGAAATCCTATCAATTTCAGGGAAGTTGGATTTCACCCAACACCAGAGCATAGACCTAGCCTTACTAGGATGAGAAAATGGATACCTCAATAAAACCACTGTAAAAAGTCCCAAGTAAATCAATGCACATCTGTGAGTAGCAATCATTGTATATTGTTTCAACTAAATTTTTATTTATGGTACTTTTGAGCAGTAGAAGTAGTCCAAGTTGTACAACCAACCAAGAAACCCGAGTCATGCGTTGATTCATAATATAATCAAGTTTGTAGCACAAACAATTATGCAGCTGAAAATCCAAAGACATTCCTGAAACAGGCACTAATCTCTTCCTTTAGTAATTTGTTTAATGATGGGGAAGTTAATTGTACCTCAATTGAACAGCAGTTTATTTCTAAATAAAGATTAATTTCAAAAACATGAAATGCAACACTGTATTAAGTGGAAAATAGAGGGTTTTGTTACAGTTCTTTGCAGGGAGGGAGGGGGAAGGATGCAGTTCCAAGTCAAGGATTAAAACAAGAAAGATGTTTACAAACAGAAGACAAAAGTACTGACAAAAACCAAGAAAGAGTTGCTAATATATAATCTTCTACTTTTTGCCTTTCTCCATGCTGACTTGGAAATTAAAATATGGTGAATAATCCAGAACAATGGAAAAGAATTTAAGTTACGTATTTGTGTTAGCAAACTCTCAGAAATGTCTGACACATTAATGAGAGAATGAAGAGGGTGATGCTAAAAGAAGAGACCAAGTGTTACAGAAAGCAAACTTAATTAAGATTTAGTAGCTATGGGAAGAAAAAAAGTCTGAAGCAGTCTTGACAAACAAGAAAGATGGATCCTTTCCAAGTTCTTGAGCCCTTTTTCTTACTTTTTGTGCTTCTTTACATATTAAAGAGAACACTCTAAACAACAAAAAAAACCCCATTTGAAGTCTACATTGTGTGCTTTGGACACCGGTCTCCATTCATTCATGATCAGCCAACATTTTGATTTATGCTGCTTAGAACAATTCCTAAATCTTTCACAAATGAAAACAGCTGAGTCAATAATTTTAAAGCAATAAACTGGCTATGTGCAAGGTTTTAACTCTCTCTCCTTTGCTGTCTTCCAACTTCAGAGTTCAAATTTTGAAATGTTTACTTTAAATAACGGAATACTAATATTATGCTGTTGCCACAAGAATGGTCTGAAGTATGACGGAAAAACATGCCATTTAAAGTTTTACAGGGATTTATTTTGAAGAATGGAAATTCTGAACCTTTAAACTTTTGCCAGCAACTACATGGCTTTATCAGGTCTTAATTATTGTTTTACTGGGCTTAGTTTGTTTTTTGTAATGTGCCCTCTTAGTCTGGTCCTTAAAATTCATATACCAATGAATGAAGCAAAATTTCCCATAGCAAACATCACTAGATGCTTAATCTCTTCAGTATCTGTTTTACAGAGAATTCTGGAGCCCCTAAACAACACTTCCAAATGCAAAATGCACCCTCCATTGTACCTGCCTGTTAAAATGGTGCAAACACACACACAATGGCTGCAAAAAAACGTAAAGGAACCCTCACAAAAAAAAACTTCACCAAAAAATCTGGAAGTGTTATGATATTTTTGCTGTGTTTTCAGGGTATCTAGTATGACAAGATTGACAAGTCTCTTCTACAGAGAATTTCTAAGAATCTATAATTTCTAAAAGTGACACATTTTCAATGACTACTTTGAAAACCCCTGAAGATTTTTAGATTGCCTTTCCTAAAAGGAATCAGATTCCCACTAATCTCAGAGAAGCTGATTTCTGTGACTCTATACATCATGTATCTGACTAACAAAAACCAAGAATGTATTATTCCTGGATCCCAGTCAATACAATTGAAATTAATCCTGTTATTTCATCAGAGTGACTTGCTGGAAAAGCACTTGTTGATATAGGGGAAAGTAACTTACTGAACTACACAGATATGTCAAAAATCCATGTGAACATTTCTCCTATAATAAGAGTGTCTTCCCCACATCAGTATTACTGCTAATGTTACGGACACAGTTTTAAGCTTAAAAAAAAAATTAAAAAATCAACAAAAATATCTACTTATTCTGTGTAGAGATAAGGGAACATAGATGGTTTTCTTGATTTTAGCTGCTTAGACAAAGCTTAACAGAAAATGCAGTATGTATAACATCAATAACAGAGCTTTCAGACTAACTGGTATCATGTTCAGAGGATCTTTATTCTCAGTATTATCATTGGCTTTCTCAAAAAAAACCCTGTCTCTTTCTCTTCCCATTTTACACATTCATAAATGGAGGTTTATAAGAGAGGGCACCATTGATATTTATCATTTGACCATATTCTTTTAATAAATACTCTGAATAAAGATATGTACTGATACTGCACTTTCCATACAAAGGGAATCCTATACTCCCATTTACCTGCAACATTTCCATTACATTCAGTCGTAACAACCTACACTGCCCAGGGAGAAGCAGTCTTCGTCAGCTCTGAAAGAACAGATTCTAATTTGTGTTGTGGGTCTCTGAATTCTACATCGTGCTGAACGTGAGAGTCACAGCAGTACAACAAAGAACAAATAGTTTGTTGTGTAGAAAGGTAAAAAAATGCTAAATACAGGCTAGCTTCCTCACTTCTTCATCCCTGCAACTCTAATATTTCTACGTCATACAATGTTTTGGGGGGTAACACATCCCACATTATAGTAGCTTGTCAGTGAAAGTTAAACGTAGTAGTTAATAGTTTATTTTGCTTTTTTAAGTTGGAATTTTGTTCCTTTGAACCCTTAAAAGTAATAAATTGACTAATTTTGGAAAAAAAGTTGTTGTTTTTTTAAATCGGGATCAGCCTGGAAAAAGAAAGCAAGCAGAAGAAAAGGAATGGCATTAAATGTAAAATGGTATTGAAGCCCTATCCACAGCTCTGAGTATTTCTGACAAGACGATGAAGTTTGTGTTGCTATGAATAGATGCACATTTTCTCCTCCAGAAGCAATAAAACATCAGCATGCCAGAACATACGTAATACAACTTCTACAGAAATCTGAGACCCAAAACTGGGTGACACAGAAACATGACACAAGCAAGTGAAGTGACAGTCTATTCTAATTTAAAAAAAACATGACTTCATAAAGAGTTAAATAACATATTTTAAAGCAATAGTATCTGTAATCTCAATCTCTCACACTTCATTTCCAAGGTCTGCATTCAGGTATTTCAGCAGCCCCACTCACTACAAGCAACTCTAGACTTGCAGGAAGGGTTTGAGACCGTGGTTCTGTCTAAACTGATCCCTGAGCCTCATCTGCTTTATCTCATAACAGCTATGACACTACCTAAACATCTAAACCTGGGAACTTGTGACATGATATGTCCGATTAAAAAAATAAAACTATTTCCCAACTCTAATATTTGTCATTTTTAGGTCTTACATATTAGGCTATCATTCTGTGATACTTTGGATAAACAGTTTATATTTTTTTAAGCTGCTTGCCCAGAACATCAGGAAATTTCTGAAACAGTATTTTAATTTCCTTCTAAGCTGATTAAAACTCCAGGTAAATATCTTACTCAGAACCTATTATTGTATAACAAGTTAGGCATTAAGCTGCTCAAACATGTCAAGCAACATTGTAAGACATTTAATTTTTTCAATATCAAAATTTCCATGGAGGCATATATGTTCCCTACCAGGTAGATTCTCAGAAGGAACTCATCTCTGCTTATCTGAATGTCTCAGTTTAATACAAGACATTTGAATTATTTCAAAGTTCTAGGGAATAATCTTATGCAGCTGTTGCATTTGGTTATGCTATATTAGACCATTTTGTGGCCTGATAGCACTTATGTAGACACAGAACTTCTAACTTTACCACGTAAGTGTAAAAGTTCAAAATGAACACATATAATATTAAAAGAAAAGCAGAAAGCAGACTGCATCAGAATACATGTTCAGGAAGTGGGCTGCAGTGCAAAATGTTTCGTTTTGAAAGATTCATTTAAGTTTTAATGTATTTCAGGTGAAAAATGTGCTGCTGTGGGGAAAACCCCCAGCCATTCATTATTTAAGTAACTGTATAGGGTCTTTAAAAACTACCAAGAACTAAAGTGTTATTCACCTTTTTGGACTATGAAGTAGCTATTATATACTGTGAAAATAGTAAAATACTGGACTTGTACTATGGCTTCATCCTTAACCATATGCCATGAAGTCACTTGCCCTGCATCTGCAAACACTAAACATAAATGTATTCAAAAATAATTCAAGAGATGTGAAGAGGTTTCTAACTTCAGCCAATTAGTTCAGCTCATCCTTGTCAAGTTAGAAACCACACACAGACCTGTTTCCCATGTGTTTACCATGATCCATGTGAAAATTTAACCTAATGAACTTCTAACTTTGAGCACTGTTCAAGTGATTAACATTTCAAATGTCTGAAATTACCAAAGAAAAATACACAATTAGCTCTGGAGAAAAGTAATACTTTTTCCTACTTTTTTTTTTGTTGTTAAACAGAAATTACACTTTCAGCAGGAAAATATTAACAAAACTTTTAATCAAGTTCTGTTTTTGAAAAAAAGCATTTACTAGCAGACACCAAAATACTTATTACTACATCCTAACAGTAAAACACACAGAAATAAGTTTTTAAACACAAGCTTTCTCAAACTTTTATGTATTCCCTCCATTTACGTAGGGTAAGAAATGATTTTCAGTATGTGTTAAAAGCAAGTGTTTTCTTCCCCTCCCAGAAGTAGGGCTTGCAATACAACTGTCAGCCAAAGAAAAAGTTCTTTTCAGGCAACAGTGGAACATTTGATCGAGATTCCTAGATATAATTCCTGATTGCATGTACAGTATGGTTTGAAATTTGCAACCACTGCTCTTAGTGAAAACAAAAAATAAAGACTTGATACGTTCACTCTGAGATTGCGCAGACATCATTTGTGGCAATAATATTAAAGCCAGTAACAGAACTGGGAGAAGTGACCTGACACAAAAGTCACCTTATCATTTGTAAACGTGAATGTAAAGGAAGCAGCACAAGTCTGTGTCCCCTTCAGGGTGACTGTTTCAGGATTGCTAAATGCACTTAAAACTTGAACTTGACAGGAACAGCATGAAAATTAACTATCTCTGGTTTTACTTCATTTCTTTTCGTTATCTATGCAAAGGCCACTGTACAAGGCCTTGTACAACCGTTAACAGTAGCATGTTTCGGAAAGCCAGATCAACAGCTGAGATAAGAAGAGTGATCTGCTTGACAAAGCAAAACAAAACATGAAACATTAGGATTTTTTCCTGATTTAAGTGCTGCCTTTGTTTATCATCTTGAATACATAAAAAATAAAGTTAAAAAACAGGTCTTGCTAAGAACATTCTTGGGTCTTTATCATTGCATTTTAATTCTTTACATGAAGATAAAAGAAATACTTTATTTTCTTTAAAAGGTGAATGGAACACTTCAGTATGGTATTTATAGCGATAACACCTGATGCTTCAGTGTTATTTGGATAAAAGTGTTCTCAAATATAAAAAAAAATAGTGTGACAACAATTTTAAATGTTTATGTCAAAAGGCGACTAAGTAGAGACACACATGCAGAGCTAACAGCATTATAGGCTTTCCTTACAAATTTAAAGTTACTTGAATATGTGATTTTCTATGTTTAAGACAACTATCTTACACTGATCTCCTAACACTAATGTCCAAAAATAGTGTTAGATATGTGTTTATTTTTCAAGTCTAATATATATGTGAATGTATTAAATTTGAAAAATGTGTATATATATTAATAGGTATGTATATAGAATTTACCAGATTATACATCTATATATCATATATAAAGCTAAAAGAGGACCAGAAAGGCTTATATAATCCAAATTCCAAAATCTATATAAATATTTTTGAAAATACTATCACTGTCTCCCTACCTCCCCTTCCATGAAGATATTATGCAAGCACTCTGTACGTTCTATAACCTTGTGGGTTCAGTTGCAGTAAGTACACATCTGAGCAGTCAATTTTATAATGAAAGCATAATACATCATCTAAGGAGAACATTGTTTCTGAAAATGTATCCATTGCAACAACTTCTCTACTAAAACTAAATTTTAGGGTTTGCTGCTCAAAATAGAAAGCTATTTTTTGAAGCTAATCTAATGGAATCTAACTCCGAGTAACATATTCCAAAGACTTGTCTACCTACACGTAAGCACAGCAAACCCATCAGTTTAGGCTATTTAAGCAGTACAGGAGCCTTAGCTATGGCTCTAATTTAATTATTTTATCTTTTATCTGTTCAATAGTCTCTTCTGACAGCCATCATATTTGCTTTAAAATGAAGATATTTAAATGGACTTTGGGTGTACTATTGTTCCTGCTGTTGTCTATTGGGCGCTGTACAGAACAATCTACACCTAATAAAACATCCCAACGGAGGCACCCTCGTTCAGCAGACAATGGAGACGAAGGCAAGAAATGTGGTTACACATTCTTGGTCCCAGAACAAAAAATCACAGGGCCAATTTGTGTGAATACTAATGGACCAGGTACTGGTAACAGAAAAGATGAAGTCACAAGAATGGACATAGAGAACTTGAAAGACGTGCTTTCCAAGCAAAAGCGGGAGATTGACATTTTGCAATTGGTAGTGGATGTGGATGGAAACATTGTCAATGAAGTAAAATTACTGAGGAAAGAAAGTCGTAACATGAACTCTCGGGTCACCCAACTCTACATGCAACTCTTGCATGAGATAATTCGAAAGCGTGATAACTCACTTGAGCTTTCCCAACTGGAAAACAAAGTCCTTAATGTTACAACAGAAATGTTGAAGATGGCAACAAAATACAAGGAGCTTGAAGTAAAATACGCAGCACTAACTGATCTTGTAAATAATCAGTCTGTGACTATCTCACTGCTGGAAGAGCAGTGTTTGAGAATCTTCTCACGACAGGACACCCATGGGTCTCCACCTCTTGTTCAAGTTGTGCCACAGCACATTCCTAACAGCCAGCCATACACTCCCGTTCTTCTGGGCGGTAACGAGATACAGCGAGACCCAGGTTATCCTAGAGACAGAGATGTAAGGCCACCACCCGATCCAGCTACTTCTCCTACAAAGAGTCCTTTCAGAGTACCACCACTGGCTTTAATTAATGAAGGTGAGTTAACTATCACTGTTTATCTAACCTGAGATTTCTCTATTTCAGAGGGAAACTGTTCTGGCTATAGACACATAATGAAGAATTTAAAGTATCTGGTACAGCTAGCCCTTGCTCCCGATTCTGAACTTCTCCATCTCCATCCCCACCCCCACCCCTACCCCCCCAAGGAAAGCTTTAGTTTACTAAATAGTCTAATTCTTAAGCTATAGCTGCATAAGAGAATTTGTTGAAATAGCTGATACTCAGAAATTCAATCTGAAGAATTTACGCCTTTGAGTCACAAAGTATTGGGGTTTTTGACTTATGGGAATGAAAAAATCATTATTAGCATATACTTTCTAGTATTTAGCCCTGTTTCCTTGAAGATGCCTACTAGCTGCATGTTACAGCAACTAGCAATGGTGAATAAGAGAAGCTAATTAATCTTAAATAAATGAAGTAATTTTAAGTAGTTGTCCTTTACACTTAGACATACACATTTGCCAGAAGTTAATGCTGCTAGAAGAATTTTACTACTCCTATTCTGAGCTGCTTTAAAATGAACATCTAAATCCACCAACACAGTCATGCAATAAGTCTCTAAGTGTTTGGTTGAAATATTCAAGAGAGTAAGACAAGTTTGAAAGGATAATTGAATCAAGGCTGGATCCAATTAGATGCAGGCAGCTTTGAAAATTTAAAATAAGTAACTGCATTCCCAGTAATTTGATGTCAGTAGAGGATGGCAAGTTAAACTAATACCATAAATATTATGAAAATACATTCAAGAGACTGCATCACATCTTCATGTGTTTGATTCTTCAGGTCATTAGATAAGTTCATTTATCACTTGAAACAAAACCAGTGACAAGAAAATTATCTACTTCTGAGCTGCCCTGAATTCTATCACGATTCTCACTTTATTAAAATTTTGATAGAACTGCGATTAAAAAAAAAATTAAGGATTCAGAAAAAGTTTCTCAGGCATCCATTCAAACACTTGTTCTTGTCTTCTGTTAGCTTGCACAGCAAAAGGGTTTGCTTGGGGGCTTTTCTGTGTGTTTGGGTTGAGTTTTTTTGGGTTTTTTTTTGCTTTCAAATTTCTTTTAGTCACAGTTGGAAGTTCAACTTGGTTCCTCAGATGAAGACAAACATTTATTTGTGACTGTTCTACAGCATTACAAACAACTAGCTGCTGATGTAAAGAGTAACTATTTTTATTCAGGGTCTGGAGAAAATTCTAGCACAAGTCCAAGTAAAATGCCAGATGTCATGAGAATTTTAAATCACACTTCATGACACAAAGGAAACAGCTAATATAAAAAGCATTACATTAATGTCTGGTCAGACAGCAAAAGTATAATTCTAAAAAACATTGACTTCCTGTTTCCCAGAAGACCCATGCTTCGAGGCTTTTGTTATAAATGCATCTTTTTCTCTCGCTGCTGTACATACAACAGGAAGCAATAAACATTTTCCCCTAAATTATCTGCCATGGTTTTCACTAGCCCCTTTACCCCTAAAAGTTCAGAGTTTGAATGCATTTTTGCAAGGGAACACAAAGAAATCTTGGGAAATTTATTTTAACATTATTCAACTTCCTTTATTTAATACTAGATTCTTGAGTTTGAAGTTTAAGTGTTTCTTGCAGTGCCTTGGGAAAATGAGGGTTAAGAATTGCTACAGCTGGTAGAGCATCAGTCATCAGAAACAAAACTTTTAAATTGCAACATAATGCCCAGTTATTTTCTCTGATTTTTTTTAATTTTCCTCTACTATTGTCCAAAAAATCCTCTATATGAAGCTCACACAAGCACAGCTTCTACATCATCTGCTCAAGATAACATCTTAAAATAGGATTCAGCCATAATTTTATTAAGCTTCCAACTTAAAAATATTTCATCAATTTCCTCCTCTACTACATCTCATTTACAACAGAATATGATCTGTACTAAATCATACATCTAACCACAATTTTAGAAGTGAGATATTTAACAGATCATCTTCTCTGAGTATTTCTGGCTTACAACTCTCAGCAACTTAGTGTATGCAGATTGTTACAAAAGACTAGATGTGCACAAAATACTTATTCCTTACATAGATAACAAGATCTTAAACAGAGTAATTATGCTTTTTTCATTAGCCAGAGCCTCCACTCATACCAGCACTGTAGAGAATCTTACACCATTTCACAAATCTCAGCATTTTCACTGAACAAGAAATGGATTAGTTCTTATGCAGTGAACTTAAAATAATTACATGTAAAAAAGAATTTACTTCTCAAAAAAGATTCAAGGCTATACACCAGAAGTTATGGGATTTGTTGGATTTCCTTACACTAAAAGCAGAAGTCTGTTACCTGTACTACAACATTAACTTATGATAAGCACATAAACAAACTGGAGCATCAAAAAGCAGACAAGTTACATGCTGTGACCCTAATGTCAGCTGAATTTCAGAAGCGATCAAAGTGTATTATACAAACAGACCGGTACAATTCTGGCTGCCTTAAAAGCTACTTTAAATCACTCCAAACATCTGCTTGGGTCTCTCATGGCAAAATGAGTCCTCCATTCCTCCTCCAGTAGAAATCACATGAATAATACACAGCAGATCTAATTGAGCTATTCTTAATATTCAGTTCACATTACAAAATATACTACTTGTCTGTTTACACTTTTTCTAATGCAATAATTGCTTTACAATAATGCTTCTAGAACAACCTCCCTGTTCAGTTAAACAGCACCCAAATTTACTTCAGATAGTTCAAGGAAAAGGAATGAGACCCAACTTAGCCCAGGAAATTATCTATCCACTGGACAGACTGCATCATGTACAATCTACATGGAAATTTTAATTGTGAACAAGAGAAAAAGCACTCATACACCAAAGCAACAGTACTTCTTTCCTAAGCTACTACTGCATGCACTGCAAGAATGACAAAAACATTGTCAAATACTGACAGTACAGTATGCAGTTGTACTTACAACAATGGCTCAATGTCTGTAACCATTCTTGGTAGCACCGTCACAGTCAGAAGCTCCAAGTAGTCACCTTTATTAGATACACAAGCTTTTTACATTCTAATTAATATGAAATCCTTCATGTATTTCTTGCTAATTAGACACTTATCCAACTGGCAACTATTACTATAAAACCTAAAAAAGTGCAACTTTCAATTTGCTTTTGTCGCACAACCTTAATCTGCAATGAAGATCACTTTCACTCGACCTCTGCTTTTGATTAAAGAATAACCTCAACTGTCTTCTACGCTTCTTTGCACATTAGCTTCTTCTGTGACTGATGAGCTTTCTCTGAAATTCCAAGTACATTCAAGAAAATGAGCCCTCTAAAATGAGAGGAAAGCTGTAGGTAATTTATTGTCAGATTTACTGAGTATGAGTTTTCAAATACATTTAGGACATCCACCACTAACTAGCCATCAGAACATATCCTGCTTTTCATTAGTGAATAACCAGCCTCTCTAGATCAACTGAAATAATGATACATGAACATAAATCCTTTATAGAAAAGCAGAAAATAAAATTACTACCAAAAACTGAAAGGCAAACTAGGCAGAGTTTTCAGAGATATGTAAGCTGCATGCTTCTTACAGAATAACCAGATGCTCTTCTGTAAGTAGTATTTGTAAAAACCACTACTCATGTGGTCTAAAATAGAGCTTTCAAGCAGCACCATCAACAGCAACAGGATTTTTGTAGAGTCCCAGCCCTGAGAACAATTATGTAAGCCCTTTTAGCTGCTCAAAAGTCCTTCTCCACTGCTTGCTTATTTTCTTCATCAGTATCCATCTACACATACCACATCAGGCTGACACATAAAACTTAAAAAGATTCCTATCCACTGTTAAAAGGCTGATCCCAGAACTGGATAAGTATATACAGGCAAAAAAGTTATGCAGTGTAAGAATACTCTTTCACTAAATTCCATGTCTGTAGACTTTGGCAATAAATATTTCTTACAGCAGCTCTCAAACTATTTATGTATTGAGGTGTGGGGGGGTTGTTTGGGTATCTTGGGTTTGTTTTGAACTTCCATCAGTTTCAAATGGGCCCACTAGGACAATGAAGTAAATTAACTATTTTCACCTCTACCACTTTTACAAGAGGTAGATGTCAATGAAAATCATAATGCACTTCTTGAATATCAACAGTCAAGAGTATAAACCTTTGACACTGTAGACAAAGTTAAAAATTGGGTGTTGGTAACCAAAGTCTATTATCTGTTTAGCAAAATGAAGGTTTTGTTTAAAAAATATATATATGATATTGACATATTTATTTACATATACACAATTAATCTAAGACAGTAACTTTTTACACTGTTTTCCATGGTAGTTTTACCTCAGTTGAATTACTGACTTTCCATTACAAACTATTTTTGAACAATGCGCACTGCACAGCCAAGCTTGAATGCTTACAGTATTTCTTTTCAAAAAGGTCCATTCAAAGACTGTCAACAAGCCAAGGAAGCTGGGCATTCCAACAGCGGGATTTATATGATCAAACCTGAAAACAGTAATGAGCCAATGCAACTGTGGTGTGAGAACAGCCTGGACCCTGGAGGATGGGCAGTTATTCAGAAGAGGACAGATGGATCTGTCAACTTTTTCAGGAACTGGGACAGTTACAAGGTAAACTCTGTAATGCAGGAAACCAGCTGCTTCATTTCAGTGTGGCAATGACGTTATCTATCGCAATCAAGATGGTGCAAACATTTCTAGTGCAAGTCTTCATTGCAAATAGAATGATAAACACTGAGGAGTTGGAAATAGATAGCTGCTTGAGTTAGTAAAATTAATTTTATGAACAAAGATAATTGAAAAGAGTGGTCATCCCTCAGAGGCAAACATATTTCAGTGGGAACACCCTATTTCGCTCAGTGCATTACTCCACTTTGTATGAACTAACTTATTGTCTGAAATAGCCTGCATTTGTAATGCACAACACAACTACTGGGGAGACACATATTATTCTAGACAGTGACTGGGAAGTCTTTTATTACAAAGACCTAACTAAACACATGATTTTTATTAACACACTGAGAACTATAGTAAATACTTGAAAAGCTTAATTGTCTCCCTTATGAATAAGCAATCTCAGCCAGTGGAATTACTCATTTAAACACATTAATAGATTTGCAGGATCAGGGCCTCAACTTAAAAACATTCCTAATAATGAATTAAAGGAAATAATTTCTACCTTTAAAATTAGGTTAGAAATCTAAGGATGTAGGGCTGGTGAAGGGACACACTTTCTTGTGTGTTATTGTGACATTATGCAGTGGCAGCCATAATGCCTAGGATGACAAACACATGCTGCTTTGGAATAATTACATGCTAGATAGGAAATTTGAAAATCCATCTGGTTGGGGTTTTACAAATGATATTAATAATAATAATAATAACAATAATAATAATGTGTGGACTTCATACATATAGGACACAGTTTTCTCCTATGATGCTGTGCTCACTTTAAACGGATCTACAATTGCCACGTGCATTGTATCTGAAGAGACAACTGAGCCACATTTAACTGAACCAGTAATCTAAAAAGTAGTATCTCATATATAAATGGAAATGACAAAAAATTACTATGAAGATTTTCACTTTTTGCATTCTTGGAATTTAATGATTTAAATGTTGATCATTCCTTAGTAGCAGTTATTTTAAGTCTTCTCAGAAAAGTAGGTGGTTGGATTTTGGGTGGTTGTTTTTTTTAACGTTACAAGGCAGTTACGGAGTGCCTTATAAAGTAACCATATATATTTTGAACATAATGCAAAGAAAATGTAGAACAGTGTATAACTGGTGTGTAACAATGGCTCAAAGCTTGGACAAATTTGCCCCCAAGAGATCTCTCATTAAAACTGCAGTGGCTGAAGATGGTATTCCTATTAACCTAACTTAAGTACTTGAAGGTAGACCCCCGTGACTGGCTTTAAACTAAAGCCTGCACCACTGACAAAAGCCATGTCTCCCATGCCCACATTTCTACATCTTTCCCAACACCTCAGTGTAGCTCCAAAGCTACAATGTTGATGCAAGGGAAGTATTGCAAATGTGGCCATGAGCCAGGAGAAAAGCACTGCTACCATTTTTGGCAGCGGTATGCTGCTAGATCAACTTAAGCCACTTGTGAAACTGCAGCTTGAGTTAGGAGCCTAGACTGTTTATCTACTGGAGAGTGACATCCCCAGAAAGTGATTTGAAGCAGGAAGTCAACCATAGGTCCTACATAATCAACGGCCAGAGAAGGGGAGTAGGAATACCTGAGAAACTAGGAAGTGTAACAGATAGCTGGGTGACGTACCTACCTTAGCTGCAACACCAAACATTAACAACACTGGTTTACTCAGGGACAGGAGACAGCAGATATGAAATATCACTTCACATCTACCGTACTGGTAGTCTGTGATTTGAAAGGAAAGAAGTCTTTGTATTTCATTTCCAATAAATCTAGTAAAGAGCACAGATGAATTATGTGATTAAACTTAACTGTAAAAAGAAAACACTAGTTGCATTTAAAAGGCAACAAAAAAGTTATTTACCTTGAACACTGAGACTGTTGATCTATAAATACCATTTCCAACCTGGAAATATACCCCCTTAAATTTCATTATTCACACATTCTTACAGATCCCCTTAGCTTTGTCAAGAAATAATGTTTCAGTTTCCCTATTCTATCTCTTTATCTTAAAAAGAAGAGGACATCGCAGAAAACAGATAGTTTTGTCACCTTTACTGATTCTGTTAGTACCTCCTGTGGCTACCAGTCCAACTGAGTAAATGGCCAAGTGCAGCAAAATAAAACATTTAAATGCATGGGTTGAGCAGGCATTCAGAAGCTTAAAGGCTTTCAGCAGCCAACTTACACTGGTTTATAATACTCCTGCCAATGAGCTTTTTGACAAACAAGAAAAACTAAGCTAACATCACCTTCTGATCTTCTGTACAGAAAGGTTTTGGAAACATTGATGGAGAGTACTGGCTGGGACTAGAAAATATTTACCTGCTTACCAATCAGGATAATTACAGACTATTGATTGAATTAGAGGACTGGAGCAATAAGAAAGTCTACGCAGAATACAGCAGTTTCCGCCTGGAGCCTGAAAACGAATTCTACAGGCTACGCTTAGGAACATACCAAGGAAACGCAGGTGATTCCATGATATGGCATAATGGAAAGCAATTTACAACACTGGACAGAGACAGGGATATGTATTCAGGTAAGGAAACTAGTATGTATGCGAAAAGTGAATACAGTAGATTCCATTAGTGATACCACCTTTAAAAAAGAATACAGTATAAAAAAAAGTATCTAAATTCTCATAAAACAACTCAATCGAAAGATGCTTCAAATCAATTATGATCAAAATCATGTTGACAGGATCCCCCTTCAAGCCCCTGCACCATTCAGAAATTCAAATTCTCATTGCAGGCACACTTTAGCAAGCTTTATATTTAGCTCAATGACATCCTTATCACTTGCATGTGACTCTCTACAATCAGAACACCTGTCCAGGTGATCTCTCAGAGTAGCACTGTGGCCACATAACAATAGTCACCATGAATTAAAGCCTCTGAATAGCATGAAAGGAACTGCAATTGTGTACAGGCTTAGTTATGTACCAATACTTGAGAAACAGGCAGATCACGTTGTTTCATTCTCCTTAAAGGACGCTTTTTTGTTCACTTCCATGCTCTTCCTCCAGCCTTCCCCTTAAAGCCTTAGCAGTAGAAGAAAGATTGGGGAGTGTAATACTTCAGCTGCTTTTTCTCAGCTGTCAATAACCATAAAGCTGGACAAATCTTGAAAACTCTTAAACAAGCCTGTAACAGTAAATACACAAGTTACAAGCAACTCTTTGTGGAACTGTGGCCCTGCGCGCTGCTTGGGACTGTATCAACTCACATTGCTTCCATTGAAGTATTTCTAAACAGTACATAATCCAAGTTCCTTGAATGTTAGCTCACGGGTAAGCTCTGCTGGTAGTCCGAGATGAGTTGATGACCTTAGGTTTCAGCTGTCACATTAAATACTGTGTCAATAATCCCCGCTCCAGGCAATGGTTGCTGTTGTAACAGAACTTATAATTTAGGTAGAAGCAGCAGTTGCTATGACCACAACAAGCTATAAAGTACTTCACAGTTCCCTCTAAGAGCAAGCCAGAATGTGAAAGTGTTTGCTAATCTCCATTTCTCCTCTTTAACATTGAAGTTCACCCATTTCTTTCTGTTCCACAGGAAACTGTGCTCATTTTCACAAAGGCGGCTGGTGGTACAATGCGTGCGCCCACTCCAACCTTAATGGGGTATGGTACAGAGGAGGCCACTACAGGAGCAAGTATCAGGATGGAATATTTTGGGCTGAGTACCGCGGAGGTTCCTACTCCTTGAAAGCAGTTCAAATGATGATCAGACCTATAGACTGAGGAGGAAAATCCCACAGCGCTCAAGTGATCACATATAAATAAACTTCTCAGCGCTTGAGTTCCAGAAAAATAAAATATTACTTTTTAATCATTATTTTGCACAATCTGCCCCTGCAAAAAGCAGGTCTACAGTTTTCCTGTCTTTTTTTCCCCTGTTGTGTTCCCCTCGGTTGTTTTTTTTTTTAGAAACCTTTTCTACTGTGACAGACAGTGTTTTTTAAACACACATTCACAAAAGCAGATGTTTGTGCTTGCAAAGCATATTTATCTTTGTTCAAGCCCAACATACTTTATGTAAACAGTCATTAAAGCTGGTAAAAAAATCCAGATATATGACGAGATATAAGCTTTTTCACTTAAAAAGCTTATGCTTTTTCAGGTTAGCTCAATCCTTAAATGTAAATATGTGAAATGACGTTGTCTTGCTTTAATGTGAAATTGATTAGTTATTTAACAATTTATTTAAAAATGTTGGTATTACTTTCAATGAAAACCTGACTTCACATTACTGTTTAAGATTTACTCCAAGAAGCTACAAAAAAAAAAATTGAAGCCTTTCTAGCTTTGCCAGCAGAGAGAGATTTTTGCAACAAATAATTATTTCAAAATGAAGTGGTGAATTAAACGTAAAATATAAAATTTCTTAGTGGTGTAGAGAATTCCTTAAGGTCTGCATATCCTACCTTTTGTAAAACACTTAGGCAAAATGTTCCTAACATGAGAAAAATAATTGTATGAAATTGTTATACTTAGGACAACCAAATTGCTTGGTACTTCTTTTACTTTCAACCTCCTCATTCAAACATCCTAATTAAACAAAAATATTTCTTGATACTTCAAACTTCAACAGCAAAATGAAAATATTAAAATCATGACTTGACACTTGGAGTCCCCTCCTCTGCTCCAATTAGGAGTGATGAGGTCTGAACAAGTGTTCACATATACTAATTTAGAGAAGAACCAACTCTGAATATTAGAAGTTTTCCTCCAACACAGCTTTCTCCTGACATAGTAAAACAAAGATTAGAAATCAGCTCCGAGTCTATTCTCCCTGCCACCCCAAACTTGGACTACTCTTATGACAGACACATTTCCTTTCCCCTACACGTATACAACTTTTGATACTGTCTATATTAAGTTTTCTACCTTCTACATAACAGATTTCCACTGGAATTAGTATGTCATTTAAGAAATTAATTAGGAAATACTTTTCCAACCTTTAACAAAAGCCATACAACATACTGCATCAAAACAAGATACTTCCAAAACTGGAAACAACAAAATGGTCACTTTAGGTGCCAGTCTTCGAAACTAAAGCTCTCCTCCTAGTATATACAATTATTTCATAATTATACTTGGCCATACAGCTTACCTAATTTAATTTGATTTTACACAAAACCAAAATATGCTGTTCAGAACTGTGACCGATGTGTGTGTTTGGCACCTTGTATGTGCCTTCAGGATTTTAAGGAACTTTGTCCCTATTTAACATAAGAAACCCCAATAGCTAAAAACATAATATTATTGTTATGTTAAATCAGTCTGTATCAATTGCTATGCAAAACCTCATCTGTAATTCAGAGGACAGAAAATAGCATTCTGCTTTCAAAACATGTTCTCTGGAGTAGATAAAGCTTCATTGATAATATATGGCTGCAAGGGTTGTAGTTAAATCTTTGGTGAGAGATCAAAGCCAACAAGTTTCAACCATATTTAATTGGGGTTGGCGGGGGTGGGTAGGTAGATGGGGAATCAGTCCCGGCATATTCCATTCCCACATTCCAAGAATTTTAACTGACATATGTTTAAGATTACAGTTCTGACATTGTTCTTCATATAAGGAATATTTGTTTGTTACAAATATTGTACAGACCTCATTGATTGAGTGTCCTATAAAATGCTTTTTAATTGCAAATGCTTAAAACTCAGACTATCTATAGTCTATTCTTTTTTTTTTTCTATTGTAGCTGGATGGAATAGCAGTTGAGGTAAATTTAAAAGCTGAAAATGCACCCTCAAAATGTTCCTTTAATGAACACTTCTGACGACTTTAGGTCATTCAACTGACAGATTTCCTCTCCTTGGAAGAGATCTTATTTTATGACAAGAATCTCTTGCCTGCTACGAAAACAGTGTTTGTTTATTCAGTGCAGTCAGTGAAAGGTGTACTTTGCAGAAACCCCTAAGTAAAATTAGCTTGCACTCAGCCTTTAAATTAAATCTTATATATTAGACATCTAAAAAGTGATTCTTCCCCAGTTTAAAGCTGCAGGATGACATTAACTAAACATTATTACAAAATATACCCAGAAAGCTCAGACTGTACAAATGCTGTTCTCTGAAAGGAAAGACTTAATTTTAAGATGCCAATTTAAGATTATGAGCAGAGAAAGTATAGCGTCTCTTTTTCAGGTTGGTTCATACTCTGTACAATAATTTACTACTTTCAAATGCTTGTAACTATCAGTTCTTAGCTTTTGGGTTGAATTTTCTAAGCAGGGTAAATGAATTAACAAGTTCAATGTTTTCTCTCACACTCATTTCAGAAAATTTTTTCAAAAGAGGCTATAGTATCCCTCAAGCTTATTGCACTGGACATTCAGAAGCAGTCTATGAAGGCTATAGCTTTCACCATTCCTGTACTACCAGTCCAAATTTAACCAAGCAGACCTTGAAAAAGTTTAACCTGTACTAAACCTGAAACACAGTTTTCACATATATTTCCAAAGTCTACTGCAAGCATTATCACTGAAGTAGCTGAATATTCATCAGATGAATACTTCAATAACCTGTTTTCAGCTTTTCTGTTTCTGGATATAATTCCTGAAAGACAGCTATAAGAAAATATTTCACAAGGTAGTACTGCTTAGTTAAATAAAAATCTTACTTCTCAAGATATGGCTCAATTGTTTCATTGTGCAATCTAAAATTAATCAGAACTCCATGATAAGACTCCCTTTGAGAATGGGTTTTTATTCTAAGGTGAAATATAACACATATACAGCTCCCATTTGTTTTGGCTGCTTTAGTTGGCCAGGTGATGCAACACTGGCCCCCATTGTGTAATGAGGACCTAAGGCTAAACATTTTTATTGGTGTTGCACGACTCTTACCACTCACATTTAAGTTATTGAGTCCACACTGATGATGTGCTGCTCTCACTTGCATTTCTAGAGCTCTGGAATCACATCACACTTATTGCTGCAAGGAACTGAAAAATATTTTTATCCACCCACCCCCCTCGTTAAATGTGGAAAGACATCTTTATCTTGTCCACAGTGAGCGAGCTGTGGTAATAAGAAAACAGTCTGTACTTCTGTGGCTCCATTCCCATTGCAAAGACTACACAAAAACACATTTAAGCATTATCTTCTAATGCTAAGACGGTCATGAAAAAAAACTCCACACCAACATTCAATATTTGGTTGCAGAAGGGTAAACCCAGCAACCTCTGAAGGGTAAAACAATTCACCCTTGAAATTGCAGCTGAAATTCCTTTATACACTCACTTTCCCTATGACCTTCCAAACAGGGTCCTTCACAACCAGTACCAATATTTCTCCAGAGGGGATTTGCAATGGCAAATGTAACTGTGTGGCAGGCTTGATTCTCTGGAATCTTCTAAAGAGCATTTTAGACGAGCATGGCAACTGCAGGATCTCTACACCAACAGTGGAGAAAGCCTCACTCCATCCCTTCTTTTACCATGAGAGGAAATGGACCTTATGATTAATCCCCCTCTCCAGCACGTGCCATGATCACAGTTTCAAACTGCAGACTTTTAGGCAGACTTTTCTACACATTTTAAACCAGGAGCAGCACTACTCCCATATATGATTTTATACCAGAAGTAGCAGCAGAAAAAGATCCTTTCAGGAATTATAACCTATAGCTGGTAAGCTTAAAACAGTAAGTAAAACAAGCAACTTAAGTTACTTCTGTTCCATATGACTCTTACATTAGTAAAAATGCCTTGGGAAGGAAATTTTAGAAATAACACTCCTGCAAATCTACTCAGGTCTTACTGGAGATTAAAGCTTTGATGAAATGAGAAAAACTGGACTCAAGAGCCAATCTTCCAAGACGGATCCAGATTTATCATGACTGTAGTTTCAAGGCAATTTTGTTCTTTTTGCCACTTATTTAAACCTTACAAAATTAATTTTAGAGCAAATGCACCACTGGGCATTTGCTATTCCTTTGGAGAATTAAAAAAGGCTTGAGGACATTCTTCATGTCATTAGTAAGAATTGATATCATATGAAACCAGGTCACAACACATTCTTTAACTACAGCAGGTCACAGCAAAGAGCATTTCTAAGTAGAAGAGAGGTATACATTTCACTTCAACAAACTATCAAATCAAGCCCAAAGCTTATTCTAATGCAAAAGTTAGACAAGAAGTTGCCAATGTATCAAGGAAAACATCTGTAACTGAACAAAACTTAAAGCATTTTTTACCAACATTTCACTTTTTTTTTTTAATATACACTTGCACATAGCAAGGCTGTATTTTTAAAGTGTCAGAAAAATACACCATATCATAAAGATTTCTCTGTACAGCAGTTAAGTATCAGAAGACCATAATAGCAAGGGTTAGAGTACCTTGAGATTTTAAAGTATCTGACAGCATGCTAGCTTGGGACTTTTATAATCGGCAAGAAAACAATTTGAGCCTGGCTTCATGTTTCAAAAATCATGGTATATAGGTAAAAAGCATCTGGAAAGCTAGAAACAGCATTTCAGAACCATATACAGTAAGTATATATTATACATGTACACATTATGAGAAAGCTACAAAATTACGTGTTTAATCACATGACGTTTGGCTTTTTTGCCCCTTTTAATTCAGACCTAGTTTTAACAGCTATGTCAACAAACAAGGTAGCATGTGATAGTATGCCACACCAGCAATTTTCACACCTGCACTTCAGACAAAATACACTCATGCAGATTCTTCCATTCTAGGCACAATTACCAACATCTGAACACTTGAAAACACAGGAAACCAACAGCTATTAAGATCATGTTGGAACAGATGATGTTTCTGGGAGGGATGTAACAGGGAAGCAAAAAATGAAGACAGAATGAGGAACTCCATAGGACTATTTGTCATTAAAATTATTATTGGTTCTCCATAGCATAGTATTTTCTGTTCAAGTATAAAGCACGTAAAATTCAATTTTGCAAAACCTGAATATGTGCATTTTAGAAGCATCATTCTAGATTCTAACATGAATGATGGTATTGTTGCTCACATCAAGCTATGAAGCAGCTGAAATAATATTGTGACGGACACACAGATCACAGCATAAAGACGACCGTCAAGTTATTAATCATGATAAAGAGCCCAGCTGAGAAAAGGAAGTATCACACTTCAGGAACAAAGAGATTACAGTTCAATAAGCCTTAGTGACCACAGGAGGTCATCTTGAATTTAGGTGTAAGAGCAACTCATATCTGAAAAAACATTGACTCTTTTTCTGGAAAAGGAAAAAAATGGGTAAACATTTCCTTAATTTTATGTGACTACCGACATCTTATGATATCAAAGCTACATTAAAAAAAAAGTACACTTATCACTTTAAACAAACTAAACTGAGACATTAAGTAACACTAGATTAGCTTGGCAACAAAACCAATACATATTAAACATATTTATCTATTTTTCAGACACACAGGAATATAATTTACTCAATTATTCCATAAAGCTGAATCAGTCATAACAACCCAGTTTCTCTTGTCACCTTAATATAATTAAATGCAGCAATATCTCAAAATTTTAGCATGTTCCAAATCCTCAGGTCTACATTTATTTATCTCAAAGGTTAGTGATTTATAGCTTCTCATAAATTAAAAGCCATCATTACTATAATAGTCAAGTACTTACCTCTAAGAGTGCTAGCAGGCATAACAATTTAAGTACTTCTCCAGAAGCCAATCAGTGCATCTATACAACATATGGGAAAATAATTTCCTAGAAAACTGATACTGTATGTAAAACCTGAAGTGTTTGTGAGGTTTAATAGGTATTTTCTTTCTGAAGCTAGTGAAGTGATTTCTTGCCATATACAGAGTATCCAGAATCAACCAGTGGCTATAAATTCTTTACTGAAGTATTGAAATAGTATCATGAATGCTCAAAAGATGGTGTTTGTGTAATTAGTGTTTGCCACTAGAAATACTTCAACTTACCTAAATAGGGAATACAAGGAGTCATCTTCAAGCTGCTGATATAGTCTCTAAGCCTTTTGTAATTATCTTCTTTACTCATAACATACTCCAACTTTTCAAAGGTGGCTTTATCCTTCCGACTCAGTAACTAGGGAAAAAAAAAAACCCGCAAAACCAGTTGAGCTTGTTTGATCATTATGGTTTCTCTTTTACTCTTACAAGCATGGATTTCCACCTCCAACCCTCATTGTTGTTATTGGTTTGTTTTTTAAATACAACTGCTTCAAAATTATAGCATTTACTCCTTAAGGATGAGTACTTGGAGAGTTTACAAAGAGAAGCACCTATTTTGGCTGTTAAATTTAAACTATTCCTTTAAAAAGTTAACTAGGTAAAACTTTGGTGTCCTGGAGGTTCCCTCTGAAATAATACAAGTTACCAAAAGACTAATCTAGCTAACACACATCACAATTTCATGTGCTGTCCACATCCACAGTATTTAAAACCAGTAATGTATTCACTCTGATTATCTATAAGTTAACATTTCTTTGTCAGATACACTGAGAAATTTTATACTAAGCCAGCTTCAAAAAAACCCCAAATTCCAAAATATTTTCTTATTCTTGATTTGAGAGTTTGAGAGCTATCTCAACAAATAACTTTCCAAAGAGCAAAACAGTAAATATCTAAACTACAATTTTAAAAACAGTGAATGCAGATATATACATATCCAGGTACTTGAAGGTCTGGAAAAAAGTAAGGATTTCATCAATTTTTCTTTACAGAAGGCATTATGGACTTGAATACAGGTCGTGTATATTGTTCTGCCAACTAGCAATTTTACTGGCTCTTAAATATTACAGGAATTTCCACTTTGAATACAAAACTTAAGTCATGGATCTCCCTCATTGTCCATTCCTCCTCCCCCCCGCCCCTTCCTTTGACAGAATTAACTGCAACTAGGCTCTCTTTATAAGACAGGGAAAGTAAGTTAAGATATTTTTAAAACATCTAGTTGAACTACTGCTGCAAAACCACCTTAAATGTTTTATTTCAATTCAGAATCAGAATTGAAAGAAGGGTGTGAAACGTTCCTGCTGAACATTTTGGTAGAAGACACAGTGTTCTAGTCCCAGTCACAATTGTTCCCCTATAAGATATCCAATAGTGCAAAAATTATAAGGGTCAGATTGCTATATTTTTATGCATATTCCCTTTTCTCTTTCAGTTAAAGATCAACCTATGTGAACATGATAGAAGTGTCTCTTCTGTAAATTCACTATTGAAATAACTGCTCTTTTTACTCTATATTTCCTGTATCCTAGTCTTCATTAGGACAGCTAACACACCGCCAGACTAAACGTTGGCTTTCAGAAGAAAGTCACTTTTAAAAAGTTAATTGTTTCCCAAGACATACTGATCTCTGACATTCCAGCAATTAATTACATCTTTAGCTTTGGTTCCAATATTCAGATGAACAGCATCTCACGTGCATTAGAACTGCACACATCTGCCAGTTCCAGGACAAGGAAACAGTAAACAGGCATGACTTGAAGTTTATCTCCTCCAAGATGGTTCCAGTTTAACCAGCCTAGATCAGCTTGCCTTTAATAATATTCTAAAATATTCTGCCACCATTTGTTGTCTGGAAGTAGTTTTGTAGTTTTGCAGACTGGAAGGTAAGACAAGACTAACAGATGTAGTAATGGCCTACACTCAGATTTGAATGAAATTAAGTGTATTTTCCTCAAAACATGCTGATTTGCACAATCTTGTTCAAGTCCGATATATCATTTCAGGCTCTTTGAATAATCTCTAAGCAAGTTGGTCCTGTGTGACTTTCCCTTGTGCTCACGGTGCAATTCACATCATGCCTCTACTTGCTGCATTAATGTAGAAAAGTACAGAAAAGCCAACAATATTAAAAGTGTTTCTGCAAGGGCAAGTAAGGACCCAGCTGTTATTTCTTCAGTTTTGGAGCTGCTTCTTTTTCTAAATAATTTTCCTTCCTCTGTCTCTTAGGCTCAAAGGATGCAAAGAACAGTCAAGACATGTATGTATGCAGAGACAATAAAAGCTAAGGATGATCATTTAGAGTAGCAGGGAAGGATTCAGAGCCTTCCAGACTGCTCTTTGCTTTCTAATTATAGTGTGCCAGCACTGAAGACAACCTTTTTGAAATGCTAGAAAGGAAAGATGATGTTTCAGGGTACTGGTAGAGAGGGGCAGGATTCACTCACCTAACTTCACATGTCTAATGATTATTTGCTTACATTGTCCAAGTCCTAGCTGGTCATCTAGACTTCCTTACATGAAATGGAGAGAAGTAGAATATTCTATTAACTTTCTTGGAAAGGTCTGTAATTCTTTTCAGGTTTCAAATGGGGCAAATCACGTATTAGAAGCGTTTATTATTCTCCAGAGTTGAGAGGGTATGCAGGCAATGAGTGAAACAAATTTCAGATATATTCAGACATACCGTCAGAAGACATGAACTTCATCTTTTTTAGAAACATTAGATGACCAAGCAAATATTTAATGGCTCCTTTCAACTCTAGATTCCAACCATATAAGGTGATTTTATTTTATTTTATTTTTTTTTTTAGGAAGCGAATATACTTGCAGCTATTGTCCTGACTTCGTAAGTCGAGTTGATTGCAGGTTGCTGCAAACTATCTCAGAAACGGAGAAGAATCTTTCCTTATTGAAGGTTTTGGAAGGTTACTGTGTAACTTAGTCAAATGACTTGGTGACTCGAATAACAGCTTAGTGTGCCTTTTCACATGTCTTTTCTTGCTTTTAATATACAGAAGGCCAAAGGCTTAGAATTATTTCAGTTTATAAATTCTTGAACTTCCTAGAGAAAGACAACTGAATCAGCTTGCAGTGCACATTGCTAGGAGCTATCCTGTAACTTGAATTTGCAAAGGCTTATATAAGATGATAAAAAGCACACACTCACTTGGGATTGTATGAGAAATTAAGTACCTGCAGAAATGTGGGAGAAGTTACCTGGAATTTCAGAGCTTGGAAGGGGGGGGCAAACTTTAAAAAATGATACATATGCCAACAGCACACAAATAATCATCCTAAGAGCAAACTAGGACTTCTGGTTGACCAAGCAGGAAAAGAAACTGGGGACTAGCAGTTCTGAATGGTATAATCATGGTAGTAACTAATATGGTTATAGTTGACATTTGTTTCAAATCATGCACCACCACCACCCCTCAAAAAAAAAAAAATCAATTTGGCATCACAATAATGTAAAACTGTTGAGGCACCAATTCATCGACATGACAAAACCAGAAGAACAGAAGTTCTCCTTGAGTTTATTTTGAAGTGTTAACTTCATTAAGATTTCCTTAGAGATATTTTTCTGTATTTTGAAACAATATCTTACTTAATTGTGCATTTTCAAAATGTGCCCAGAATTCTAGATTAGTATCTCAGCAGGAGTGAAATATATTCAATTTTGATAACATTTATCAACTGAACAACATTATCATTCATATCATTAGGCAAAGAAACACTTTTTGTAACATAAGATGATGTATTGAAATGTCTTCAGTGGAAGTTTTTAGCTCTTTTTAATGATCTATTTATATGGATCCCTCGCACAGGAGTATTTCAGTCAGCTGATTATTTCTATCACTTCAAAATGTCACAGTTCATCTGTTTATACAGCTGGATAACTACATAACCTATAGCTGAATCAAGCAGAGTGTTTTCTCAGCTCTGAGGTATCAATAAGCAAAAGTCATTCCTAATGTTCTTCTGATCAAGGATACAACTACACAAAAATATTAATTCCAGTGAAAAACCAGATGTCAAATAAAAATGTTTCCAAAGAACACCATTCTTGCATAACTGTACAAAAGCAGACCTACAAATATACTGTGTAACGCAGTTGCTTTAACTATGAAAATAATTCTGAAAACTCTGAGGCAAATTGCTAGATTCAGTTATCAGTCAGAGAAACTACAAGTCTCTTTATGGAAACTGAATCAAGAGTTTCTGGACATCTGCTCTCCATAGCAAAAAAAGATTCCAACAGTATAAACCCCTGAATGATTAAAGTATGACCCACTTTGGCATTCGTAATTTTCCAGCAACTAAATACAAAATAGCTTCTGGCCAAATTAGAAGCCTCTGCATTTAGCAGAATCTGCAGGGAACTATTTTTCAAAGGAAAATATTTCTATGCCAGAATGGAAAAAAATTCAACAGGAAACCATAGACTTAAAAGGCACTAGAAACATAATATACACAGTACAAGAAGATTAAAAGTAGCTGTAATAATCACTGCATCCTTAAAAACAAGCTACAGAATGTTATATTTTCCTAAGAATAAATTAAAACCCCTCCATTGTCCTGCTGCTCACTTACCGCCCACGTTTTAGTCAGCCTGAAGATTGGAGCACTCTGTAGGCCTGATACAACTGCCATAAGAGCATGCAGATTATTCAGCTCATACAGTTTCTGAGGACAGAAATATATACAATAACAATAAACAACATTCCAAGTGCTGTGAATAATGACTACAGAAAAACAACAATATAAAACAAAGAAATCTTGCATGTTCTAAAATGAAGAGTTAGTTACAGTGAACTGCTATGCACCCACACCACTTTTATGGTACCTCCTAATTTTTTGTTATTGCATCTACAGAGTTTTGGATTAGACTGTACCAGCCGTTTTCATAGTCCACAGAGAACCCTTCAAAAAAAATCTATATAGGCATACATCTTGGGACATATAATCAGAAGAGCCAGAAATTTTTTGATGTTCAAACGCAACAAATTCCTCTCTCAGCATTCAACAGAATTTTAAAACATGCCAAAAAGGATAACCCAGTTGTGAATGATGTAATCATGGCAGTACTTAATACTGTAAATGCATCTGGCACTGCAGATTTATGTAGCTACCAAGGCTCCATCAAAGCACCCAAAAAATATTGTTGCAGGATAAAATCAAGGAGGTAAATTTCAAAAGCCACATATCTGGAGTGCTTCTCTCACTGCAAGACAATTTTTGGGGTGTGACAACTAAAACTAACTAGTGGAGAAGAACAATGAAATCAAAATTGAACACAGAAGACATCAGAGTAAAAGAATTTTCTTAAAAACTCTCTACAAAACACTGCGCATAAGTGCATTTTCTTACATATTTGGAATTTCCCTCCCTCTTTTTTTTCCTTTCACTCTGTCTCCAAAACCATCAGTCTGCCTGGGCCAGTTAACTACTGGTACTACTGTCATGAAAGCTTAAAAATGGTCTGGAAGAAAATGCTGTTCCTTAAGCTCTTCTGCAATATCAATTATTCTGATAGCTATGAGCACCCAGAGATCTGAACTACATTCAGGGATTTTTGGTGGAGAGCACACAAACTGAGGTTTTACCCCTAACAAAAAGACTTTGATAAAGAGAAATGGATACTCAATCACAGTACTGCAAATTCTGTTTATCCCATTCGGAAAATTCACCAAGGTAGGTTCAGATTCCAGCTAGAAACAATACAATAATATAAGGAACGCTTGCTATTCAAGAAATGGTGGAAATCTTTTTTCTTCCTTGAAACTCAGCTTACCCAGGTTTTCTTGATTAGGAGGCCTTTCATGAGATAACAGGACAAAAAAATTAGACTAACTTGATTCTGAATAAATGCCAAATATCAGAGGAGGCCTTACATTTGGAAGGCTGAAAGTAATACTGCAAGGATGTTTTCTGGCTAACAGTTTTGGAGCAGGACAAATGATTCTCTCTCCTCTTAACACACTGGCAGAAAACTAACAGCCTTTTATAGAACAAAGTCCTCATAGGTATTACTCAGAAATGCCATATTTAATGCTTACTGTCAGGTCACCCTAGTAGCAATTTCAGTCTGGGTGCCCAGAACCCTATGATCCCAGCACGCCTAGTGACGAACGAGAGTCTTTCCACACGTACTGAAGAAGTGTTTCCCTTTCCTAATCCTCTTCTGGGAGGATTCTTTAATAACCATGTGTAAAGGGCAATCAGTATTTTGTGGGGTGAGGTGGGGGGGTAGGGATAGTTGTCATATACTATAGTCCTACTATTCTTCCAAATAGTACAACTGGTATTTGTCCCTCTGCTTACACAATAACCCTTCCCCCTCCCATGCCCAAACAAGGTAATAAAGTTCACTGTCCCAAAGGACTGTGTAGCTGATTAAAAAAAGTTCTTTCCTAGCTGCTACCAGCATTGAAACATAAGTCAAAACCAATCAGGATAGTCTGGGAACTTCAGCGGAATGCAACTAGTAAGTCCAATTAGTTCATGCATAAAGCAATATAGCATAAGATACCATTAAAGGACTGCTAGCTATACAATAGCTAGATAGTTGTCAGCACAAAGAATTCACTGTAGAGTGGATTTACAGCTTCTCTGAAGAAAAGTTAATTAGTGTGACCTCTGGCACCAAGCTGCTTTGATAATAGCTTTGGTGTAAATAGAGAATCCTTCAAATGGCACTAACTGCAGCAACTTCATGTTAGCAGCCATACGTAAGCAAAGCCAAGATAATAGGTACCATAAGTAAATTAACAGATATAAAAAATGCCCCACAGAGTTTCTTGGGTTTTGTAATTGTGATTTTTACAACTCACAGCTATGCAAAGCTCAACTAACTGTTAGAGCACATAACTGTCTCAAAACCAGTAGCATTTCAGCAGACACTGCTGTCTGCAGTCCACTGATGGGATCAGGCACATTCAGGGTGCTGTGCCCAAAGCAGAGCCCACAACACCCAGCACTAGGAAGTCCCATCCAAGTACTAACCAAACCTGACCCCACTTGCCTTCCAAGATCAGTTCTCCACAATGACCACACAGGTGAACGTCCCCCCTTCTATGGAGGGACATGGAACACGAGGCAAATTTTTGTATGTTTGTATTTCAACCAAAAAAACAAGAACCAATTTTTAAAGATACATGAGATGAAGATTAACTCACCAGATATGAAAGGACATTTAAGAGAGATCCTTAACAGTTGATCACCATAGCACGATTATTGAGCAAAGCCTGTGGAATCTTACAAAATTAGCTTGCTTTGCCCAAAATTTATAGTCAAATCCCTTAGAAATAAAGTATTACTTCATTAAAAATGTGCATATCAAGACAAAGAATGCATTTGCAAAATTAATACCAAGGTAATTAACAGAAATTTTGCATCTTTTTTTTGCAGGTAACCTGAGGTGGTCACAGAAGTTAGCTGTAGTAACAGTCAGTCACCGTCTGACAGCAAAAACTTGAAAGACTTCCCTCTCCACACTACAATGAATAAGTTTCATTCTGTTTGAAGGGCCAGGACTCTGGTCCATCTACATCTAAGTCAAGATTTTCTGACCCTTTTCTTATGAATGTCAGTCCTAAAGGCTTTCAGGAAGATATCACAAGATAAAAAGCTCTCAAATGTTTTCCAAGTTCAGGTATATTTTTGGAATGATATCTATTAAGTTGATATTATTCATGCCACAACTGGATTAAGAGATAACAGATCCTTTCCTTCCAGTAGTAAAAAACAAGCAAAATATTTCTGTTCTGACTGATGCTGTTTGAACTGATTCTACACACAGCACTTTGGTTTAACCAACATTAGAAAATACATCTGGTAAATTATATTATCTAATAAACAATATTTGAAATAAGGTATCTTTGCATGTCCTTAGTTAAGCTATTTTTTTGTAAACAAAGGCTTCCATTTCAGGACTTTGGTCTGTGAGTATTTCTGACAACTTTGTTACATGCATAAGCCAAATAGCTATTCATGTCAACAGATACAACCACAGCTAAAACAAGTATCAGATAAATATTTACCCATGTGTATTTTTGAACTGACCAACTTAAGTATAAGAACTTTCATCATGGTGAATCCCACAACCCCCTAACCCACCACCATCCAAATTCTTACCTTCGCAGTTTTAATATAGTGGCTCAAAACCTCAGCTCTTATTTTTAAAGTTTGTGCATGTAGAATCTCTCTAACAACCCAGAAGCTTACCTAAAAAGAAGAAAATTTGCCTTTTTAAAATACAGAGCTTCAACATTACATTTTTAACATTTTTATTTCATGAGCAATACATTAAAAGTCTCACAGCTTTCAACTTCCATCTATAAATTTGAATATATACTAGAAGATACAAATGCTTATACTATAAAATCCCAACCAATATAACCCAGATGCTAATTAAAAAAAAAAAAAAGCTTTCTTCACAGTGTTTTGCTCTGTTATTCTGCTCATTCTGACCCAAGATACCTTCTACCATTACATGGTCAAGCAGTTGCCTAAATCCAATTAATAAATCCAACTTATGTTTAGAATTGAATCTTTTATCTTGTTACTCTCTTCACCTTCCCCATTTCATAACTGGTAGCCATGTACTCCAGTATTTTGTTGGAGAGCGCATGTTCTGGTGCCTGCTTTTCTCAGTGTGTGGGTGGCTAGAACTTGTCTTTAAAAAATGTGTCACATCCGTTAGATGTGTACAAAGACACTGGGATCTGTTTTTCTAATGAGGAAAACTCTTCTGCTGCCAGTACATCTCAAAAAAAAGCCTCAGCAGAATCAGTTCTACACAATCTATGCAAACAGACCCATTTTCAGGCTAAGTTTGAGGATGAGATCTCACAGACATAAAGCAAGTGGCAAAACTTTCAAACATCAAACAAAGTTCTACCAAGAAAAGAAAATAATGACAAAATTTTATTAAGAGAATCTATGAAATGAAGGAATATAAAACCTAAAATTCAGTTATATCCTTTGGTTTTCCTTTTCCACAGCTTCAAAGCTGCACTATCCAATTCTCAGACAGGTTGAACAGCTTCAACTACAGTTCACTGTCACTTCCAAATTCTCAACACCTCTGAATAAACATAATAATCAGACCGATATCATCTGAACAAAACTGGAACATAAGGTAGGAAGCCTCCACTATAACCTAGAGTTTATACTCTAGAGTTTGTACCCTTATTGTTGGCTACGCCAATTTCCTGCTAATATACAGCACACTACCATAGTCATTTTTTAAGGTTTATAGGACTAACTTCACTGTTGTATAAAAATTGCTGTTATATTCAGTATGGTATGAAGGATGGCTAATGCACTGCACAGTTACACAAATGCCTCATAACAAAACATTTTCAAAGTATAGCTTTTAACATGTCTAAATTCTATCTAATCTTTTCTCTCCTCTGCTTCTCCCATGCCCTCTGCTCTCATACACTTTAGCACAAAGAAGAATGATAGAAAATAAACACCTTGATAACTAAGAAAGCAGTAGCAAAGAATTAGCAAATGGTAACAAATTCTGTAGCTTTTATTCATGTATTCACTACAAGTTAGGAAAAAATGAACGATTAGCAAGATACAGCAGGACTGCTATTTACAAAACTACTGAAAACAGAATATGAAGAAATGTATGCTCTCATATGTAAACATCTTTCAACCTGTCATACTGAGTGATGCTAAACTACTTCTTGTAAGCTAACATTGCATACGTATTCAGGTTCCTGCCCAAAATTTCAATTAAAAAAAAAGAAATATCCTGTTTCACTTTGTACAGTATGACAGCTCTTTATACAGAAGAGCACACGAAGATCTGCTCCTCCAAAATTACTAGATTTTCAGTGATGTTACAATGATCAGATGAGAACTAGAATGTCAAAACACAACAGCTCTTTGGAACCAGAAAATGGAAAAATTACAAAAAACCACCAAGAAACCCCACAAACATCTTGCATAAGAACTGCTTTCCTTTGGTCTGTTTGTCTAAGGCTGTATTAGCCAGGGAGCACAGTTTTCTTCCTCCTTTTTTTTTCTTCTTCCCCCCTTTTTTTTTTTAAAGCAAAGTATCTCCAGACAAACTGTTACCCTGACAAATAAAAAAAATGGTTCTGTGCAAACAGCATTACTGTAAAGTACAGAAGTACTGAATGCATAAATACTAATGTATTTGACAGTACTTCAAAATATCGTCAAAAAAATAAACCTCAGTTTGATGTTCTGCTGTAGCTTGAGAAAATCAACTTTTCCTTTGACTGATGAACAAGTTTCTAAGGAGATGCTTTCCCTTTGAAGATTAAGAGAATTAAAATTTTTAACATAAGATTTTTGTATCATAAAAAATCAGGTAGAGATAACACACATATTGCTGTGCCTTAAAATCCCAAATCTCTTCAGTCTCAAGTTAACAGAACTTCAATGAAAACAGGAGACTGTTTCCAGTAGGCCAGACTATGAAACACTTGCTCAAAATACAGAGCAATGCTCAATCATTTTCATAAGGATGAAAAAAACCAAACAATTTACTATGTTGGCCCTGACTTCTATGAAAGTTCATCCGTATCACAGTGACATAAGCACTGTGCCACACAAGTACTCTTGTTTACTCAAGGAAGCCTGGTTTCTGTCCCAGTCCCAGCCAGACTGAGTCTCAACACTTCCAAGCTCTTACACTAAAACCCAACCAAAACAAAATGCAAAACTTTCTTCAAAGCTTAGAGCCATCCAGTCCCTTCAATGACAGAGTAAGCAGGGGATAAAGAATAACACATTTAACCATTTCTACTCCAACCACCTCCACTCCTCTTTGATGTGTTTTTACTGGCATTAACATTGGGTTTTGTCTCGTCTTGTCTATTCACTGGTATCTTTAGCACCATAATCTAATGTATTCCAAATACTGAAAAATAAAGAATTTTAATAAACCCTTTTGTTTCAATAGGCCACTTTTTTATTTTATCCAGGTTTGTTTTTCATGTAAATCATAGATATTTGTTCCATACGTATTTTGTGGTTATTTTGCTTCAAGTCCTCTCTCACTGCATTTAATATTATTTCTCACACTGTCCCACCAATGTCAATCAGTTAGATGACCCACAGCCTTTGGGCATCAATGCCTTTGGTACCAGTTCAAGACAGCATTTAACCCTTGACATATATCTGTGTATTGATATTCTTCCCTATTAAGGTCAACCTAGAAAAACATGCATAACTTTTGAACATGTGTTCTTGAATCACAGGATAATTTAAAGAGCTTAAACTATGTTTCCCTTATCTGAAACACTAATTTTGTTATACTAGTTCTTTTAAGTTCATACTCATTGGTTCCAAAACCAATTGTGCTTTTTGTGCTAATTAGTAGATAGGCAAATTCAAGACTCTCTCTTTTAATAGAGTTTCTGGATCATTCTTAAAAATATCTGTTAAAAACATTTTGACATGCTACACAAAAAGCATGTAATGTAAAACAGGCAGTACTGACCTCGCATCATTACAGCTAAGGTAAAATCCCTGTCTTTGTTTTGTTTCCAAAGGAAGCACACTAACCTCTTCCCCACCCCATTTTTTCATTTCTAATAAGCCTAATAAAATTTCACTATCACAGTTTACTGCAACGCTACAATATTCAAGACAAACTTCCTCTCCTACATGTTTGCAAGTTTGAACAAACCCCACCAAACCCCAAACCAAACAGTTTCACAGAGTCTGTAAAACAAAATTTGCCTTTCAAGTGGGATCTTCTGCTTTAAAATTGTTCCAGTATATTGAATCTAGTTGACAAGTTTCTCTAGTATTTTCTCTGTGGCAGCACAGTTCCACTCCCATTTAAATAAAACCCTCAAGAAATAGGTTAATACAGATAATCGTACAACCAGGAGAGCAACTATTACTTTTACATAAACTATGAAACATTTTCATATCAATGCTTAACAGCAATCTTAAAAAAATACACACTTCTTGTTTGAAATTTTTGATAAACACTTATTTTCAAAAGGTAGAGAACAATGGTTTAGTAAGTAGACAAACTTGACAATTTTGCACTGACAGATTTACCAGTTACAACAGTAGTATGCAAGTATACAGCTAACTTTCAGAAGAAAGCTGAAAAAGGCAGAGATCAGAGTTTCAACAAAATTACATAAAGAAATTAGATATTTAAGAACAACACTTAATAGTAGATGCGTAGATCTATGGAGTACCATGTAGCAATGTATTCTTCAAGAATAAAAGAATCCTGGCATAGAATGATTCAACTGATTTCTCTTCCTTGAACTTGATCTGTTTTTACAGGCACCACATATAATTATCACATAACTAATGCTGGAAATACACCACTTCATTCTCAGTGGACTGCAATCAACTGCACATAATCATTACTGTTTCCAAAACGCTATCAGCAGATCAATTTGCTGTTTGCTGCTGTGAAGCAGCTGTTAGTGATTTAATATTCTCTTTACTTACATAGTGAGAGCTGTTCATGGTTTTCTTTTGGCGAGTTGGGGGGAAAAAGGAAAGAGCATAATTTAATGCATAATTTAAACACAGTGAAATTTCAAAGGTTAACAAAAGTCTGATGAAATGTATTCATGCCTGATAAAGCCAAAAGTCGCAATGATTTTCCTCATTACTTATTTCAGGTCTAAGCATTAGAAACCCCCAGGTAAGTGGGGCAGGTGCCCAACAGGAACTACACTCTGCTGAGCAAGCACCTGGGGTGAGAACTGAATGCTGAGAAGGCAAACCAGGCAAGGAAGATGAATATTGCTTACTCTTATTCCCAGCTGCCACTGCCTACCCCATAGCAATTCTTGGGTTTCACTGCTCTTGAAGGATGGTGAATCTAAATGCAACATTACTATTGGAATGAGCAAGTCCTCCACAATGACGCATTTAGAACTGCAAGCCCACAAGACACCAGAAGTTATCCAAAGTACTGTCTCAGTAAGTCAAAAGTTGAGGTACTAACGTGAATAGGAACTTGCAGCTGAAACAATACTTGCCCCTTTTCCCTCCCCTCTCCAGTCCCACTATACGAAAGTAAGACTGATTACTTTCCTTGGTGCCAGAATAAAGGCTGATGCAAACTTCTTGGAAGAGCTTCTTGCAAATGGTATGTTCCTCAGCCACCAAAGCTGCATGCAGCAGTTTCTCAGAAAACTGGTTAGAGGCAAACTAACCCAGCATCTGAGCAAATATTATATAGCTGGACTTGTTTCCTTTTTAATACCTATTCTTTGACTTTTCAGGGCAGAGTTTCTCCTAGAGATGACACCTTAAAGAGAGCAGAAACAAACGAGAAAAAAGAAATAGGAAAGACGACCTAGAAGTGCCTTCAAATCTTTTAGCTTTCAATACTGTCCAAAAGACAGCCTAAGGACTGCAACATTTGAATGTGATGGTGCTGACAATGTGTAAAACAGAAAGAGAAGCTACTTGTCCTGTTCCAGGTGATTTAATGGTGAATTGCAAAGGCTTCGAGTACTTACTAGCTGCCTATTAAAAAACAAAAAGACCTTTTTTCATTTCTTGGGAGATAATCAATGGAACAGAGCCCCTAACTGGCCTGTCTTGATTGCACTGGCGACTCCACAAAACTCACTAACACGGCAAAGACAGGCTTCTAGATCTTGCCAGTGTTCTTGTTTCAGGGGTGTCACAAGGACAATTCAAGATTACTGGCAATGTATTTCTTTTAGACATTAAAAGCAGCAATAACAGGCATCCAGGGGAATCTTCTGTAGCAGACAATGCAATGTCTGAAACCCAGTAGGGAAATGAAAGCCAGGGACAGATCCTGTCAGATGGATAGGTCTTCACTGGAGCTTAAAGATGACAGAAAACAAAATTTTCAAGATATTAAGAAGGCTCTTAAGAAACCATTAGCAAAGATATTCTCAGTGAAGGAACCTGTCAGCTGACAGAGGGGCACATCCAACTTTTATGGCTGTAGAAAAAGCACGCAAATGGGGTGAGGCTTAATTGCAAACCTAAACCTTATGACAAAAAAAATTTACAGCTATAGCATCATAGAATCATTTAGGTTGGAAAAAACCTTCAAGATAATCGAGTCCAAGCATCATCCATGCCCACTAAAACTATATTTGTGTACATAGCATTATATGGAATGTCAATACAATAACATCCCAAGAGAACCATAAACCACTTGTCATGACATCTATCTTAAAGCTAATATATTCTGTTTGTATGTTTATTGCTTTTCTAGCATTCCCCAAAAATAAGCTGCAGAAAGGGAGAGCTCATAAATAACTCCTAGTCCCTTTCTGACTGCATCATTTCTAGCAAGGCCTTCAGATGCAAAGCCAAAGGGAAGGTAGCGGGGAGAGAAACAGTACAAGAAGTTCTATTGACTGGCTTTGAGCAGTTGGCCAAGTGCTGCATTTTATTCAAGGTTCTCCTTTACCATACTGAAAAAATATAGACAGCAACATAGGTCTATCAGTCCACTGAAACACACTGAACAAGCTCAAAGACACTACAGTGCTTTGAAAGTCACCTAGTTTTATAATTTCTTTCAGATTGACCTGTCTTTCAATCAAAATAACAGTTCCTTGAAATGAAGCATATTAGAAAAAGGAAATTAAGACAGATATTGATAGTCACTGGCTATTTCAACTATCTAACATGCACTCCAGCGTAATGAAAATATGTAAGGCTCCCTTCAGCAGCTACCAATGCTTTCCAAGAAAACAGGACTACCAACTATTATGAACAAATGTATTACTAAAAGGCAAGTATTTCTAGTGTCTTATTCTCCTTATTGTCTTTGTTGTATGCATATAGCCAGTTTTGTATGGTTTTTTAATAAAAACTAAGCCTGACAAAAACAAGAATATCACCCATCAATTAATAATCCAGTGAACAGATTTGACAAATGTTCCACAGAGTAAAACACAGAAACATTCTTTACAAAACTTAAAATCTGAAACTGTCACAAAACCAAAAAGTCATTAAGATTAATAAAAATGGGAGACTTGAGATAGGGTTACAATAATAAACTAATAGGATTTTGCTGGCATGATGGAATTCCTATATGTTAATCTAAAAATACTGTTATTTAGAAGTTTTCTAAACACTATTTAACAACAGAGTTAGCATTTTAGCAACATTTAAGATCTTTAACAGCTACTTTTAAAGTACAGGTATCTCCTCCTGGCTCTGGCCAGCTATACAAGGCAAACCTTCCTTCCCTCTATCCTTGTTGTGGTTTAACCACAGCCAGCAACTAGGCACCACACAGCCACTCGCTCGCTCACTCCCCCCGCAGTGGGATGAGGAGGAGAATCGGGGAAAAAAAGTAAAACTTGTGGGTTGAGATAAGAATGATTTAATAACTCAAGTAAAATACTAATACTACTAATAATAGCAGCAATGAAAAGGAATATCATAAAACAATAATCAAAAAAAATCCAAGAAAAAAAAAATAAGTGATGCACAATGCAACTGGTCACCATCCGCTGACCCATGCCCAAGCAGCAACCCGCACCCCCTCCCCCCGCCCCCAGCCAACTGCCCCCCAGTTTATATACTGAGCATGTCATCCTATGGTAGGAATATCCCTTTGGCTCATTTGTGTCAGCTGTCCTGGCTATGCTCCCTCCCAGCCTCTTGTACACCTGCTTGCTGGCAGAGCATGGGAAACTGAAAAAATCCTTAAGTGCTACTTAGCAACAACTAAAACATCAGTGTGTTATCAACATTATTCTCACACTAAATCCAAAACACACTGTACCAGCTACTAAGAAGAAAATTAACTCTATTCCAGCTGAAACCAGACAGTCCTTAACATATCTTACAGGTTAAATATCTTTAAACAGCAGTTTTATAAGGACAAACTGTCAGTTTGCAGACAGCTGATTGCTTATTCCCATGATAAAGTTTCCCCTCTTTCCTTCTTGCTACTAAGCATATTTTACCTATTCTTTAATAGGTCTGAAGTTGACTTTGTTTAGCCAACTCATGCATTTCTTTAGTATATTATACAATAACGAATGAGAAGTGAGGTCCTTCATGAGGTACACTGCCTAACATGGCCCTTACTACAAAAACATTTCAGAACATTCAGCAAAACAAAATGTTTCTTTGAAGAGATAACTTACATGAATAAACAATGTTGGAATCACTGGCATATCAGTCAGATTAGTGTAAAAGTAGCCTCAGGCTGGATATATAGTCCAATAAAGAAGCAACTTCAAAAGCTAGATCAGGAAAATTTCAACTTAATGCAACCAAAAAAAACCCCAAACCCAACAAAACCTACAAACAAAACACTGACAAAATCCAAAACTCCAACACCCCAGATTTCAATAGATGGTATCATCAAAAGAAGTTTGTGGTGTAACTTTTCTCCTCTTGACTGAAGAGAAATCAGGCAAGTGTCCAAAAACTATGCCCAGACAACCTTCTAATGACTGAAATGCTTAAGAAATATTTTAAGTGTTGTCAATGAGAAGTAATACGATTTACTCATATCCTGAATGTGAGCAACAACGGGAAGTGAGAAAGTACACAACAATTGAGAGGAAAAAAAGACGACCTGAAAAGGTTAGACATTTGGTCTGAGTTTTAGATGATTAACAAAGACATCTATAGATCTGAGACTGGGCACAGAAGATAGGTCTGGAATAGAGCTTCTAAGTTTGAGACCTTATTAAACATTTATAAGAGGAGAGATGAGGGTAACAATTACTTAATCTGAAATATAAAATATGGCACTATATTAAAAAAAAGCATCATGGTTTTGAGATGGTCGGCTAACTACATAGCTGGAGCCCTACAGCTTTAATTATGGAGAAAGCTAAAATTCTGACCTTATTTTAAAAGTTGATTTTACACAGAGAAATTTTTAAGCAAGAAAGCCATAAGTTTCAAATACACTACCTGAAAAATTATGCCAAATGCAGAGTTAAAGAACAAGTTGTGTACAGTAAAATTCTTTGGAACTTTCAGAATTTACGCAGAAGCACCTTAAAAAGGTAACTATAACTGACAAAAGGCTCATATTTCTAGGGACAAAAGATCTACGTGGAACAAAAGACACTCAGCTAACACAGAAAGAAACTACACCTAATTACTACTTCAGAAATCCTGTATGGTAAGCCTTTAACCTGTAATGATGATTCTGTCTTTATGTGAAGGACAGCCAGCATTCGGCGGAAGGCAGGGGGAACCAAACCCTTAATATTCTCCTGTTTCATCAATAACTGCTATTTAAAACAAAACCATAGATATTTCTTCAGTACTGTTTTGGTCTTTCTGTATATCCTGAAGATAAGGAATTCCTTATAGAAGATACTTTAAGTTTTCAAGTAATCAGCTGTAATCAGTAATAAAAGGGACATGCCAGAACACTTAATTCCCCACACTTTTTAAACGTGTATATGTAATGACACTGGAAAAAAATAACTCACATGATTGAATCTTCTGGTGAAAGCAACAGCATTTGGTGCAGAACTGTATTTCTCTCTTTTATTCCAGCCACAGCTTGCCAGCTCCTAGGAGAACAAGGATGAAATTTTTTTTTTTTAAGTTAATGCATAACACATGTTCAGAGCCAAGAGCATATAAAGGAAACAGATCTTAAAAGTTTCAAAATAACAGAGGAATAATACGTTGAAGTAATAAGTATAAAGTTACACTTCTGATTTCTTCTGTAAATTGAGATTCCACAAGTGTCATTTCTGAATTCCTTTGAATGATTAGATTTTTACAATTAATCTTTTGTTGATTAGGGACTTTTTTTTTTTAAATTCAGCTCTTATAGAAACCAGTGAAATAATTCAAGATCCATTTTGTTACCACAGAAAATCTTGCTTTAAATGTGAATCTGAGCTAGGGAGAGCAGCGTATTCTTTTGTTTTTAATTGCTTTCTGAAGATATTTAAAGTCTACTGAGAAGATACACCTTATTAACTCAATCTAGACATGTCCCATTATTTTAACTTGACATGTCGCATTAAAGAAATACTAAGATTGTCACCTTTTGCAGCAACAATAAAAGAAACGCTAATTCCAGTTTTCCATTCCAAAGGAGCCAATTTTATTTTACATTGAACAACACTCAGCACTTAAGCAAATAGTTTTGTGGAGTAAAAGGGAGCAAGGGGACCTGCTTAAAAAATAAAATATAATCATGTAGTTCCTATACTTAAGTCACCCTAAAAACTGTAGGCCTCAACAATCTAACAAATTAGAGTAATGCTTTTTCAGGCTTTACAAATACCAAGTTACAATGCCTCTTACTTGTCTGTAAAACTTAGTCAGAAGTTGGGCAACGACATTATCTTTCTTGGTACTTACTACCACTTAATTTCAATAAAGCATTTTCAATTAAAATCATAAAAACCTAAATGTACCAATGAGCTCTTCTATTCGTGTACAATAGCATACAGAATAGATGCAAATATATACAGCATACAACCTATTCCACAGTGCTACCAAGAAAAATAATCAATACAGAGACAGCTTAATTATTAGAGTGCCATAATAGCAAAGTACAGCCTTTCATTTTCATTTATTCATGCCTTCTTTCCACATCTTCCACTCCGAAGCGCTCTCAGTTTTATCACTTGTTGTGGTTTAACCCCAGCCAGCAACTTAAGCACCACGCAGCCACTCACTCACTCCCCCCCATCCAGTGGGATGGGGGAGAAAATTGGGAAAAAGAAGTAAAACTCGTGGGTTGAGATAAGAATGGTTTAAGAGAACAGAAAAGAAGAGACTAATAATGATAATGATAACACTAATAAAATGACAACAGTAGTAATAAAAGGATTGGAATGTACAAATGATGCGCAGGGCAATTGCTCACCACCCACCGACCGACACCCAGCCAGTCCCCGAGCGGCGATTCCCCGCCCCCACTTCCCAGTTCCTATATTAGATGGGACGTCACATGGTATGGAATACACCGTTGGCCAGTTTGGGTCAGGTGCCCTGGCTGGGCATGAGAAGCTGAAAAATCCTTGACTATAGTCTAAACACTACTGAGCAACAACTGAAAACATCAGTGTTATCAACATTCTTCGCATACTGAACTCAAAACATAGCACTGTACCAGCTACTAGGAAGACAGTTAACTACATCCCAGCTGAAACCAGGACATCACTGCATTGAAAACTTACTGAAACCAGTATCACACTGTATGTCCAGCTACCAGATAACGTAGGCAAGACGATTCAACACATAATCAATAACGGTACCATTTAAGACAGTCATAGTTTAAAAGAATTTGGTATCTGGATATTCTAAGCTCTAAAGTTTTGGGGGTTTTTTTGTGTTTTGTTTGTTTGTTTTTTAATTGGGAACTTCTTAACGTCTTTCAACCAACGTCCCAGAACTACTAAAGAGTCTTATGCCAGTCAAGAGAGACCTTGAATTCTTCCACTTGAAGTCTGTGGCATCCTGATATTTGTTAGAGAAGACTCCGAGATGCTCCTGTCCACAGGCACTGGGAAGAATGCAGAGTCTCCAACTTCGTATTTAGGGCCATTCCTTCAAATTTCACTAGGAAGTTCTGCCACCAAAACCTATCCTGGAAAATGCCAGCATATTTGGCACAAGAATGCACATGCCCATCTCCTTAGAGCTGCACTTCAATGACTATGCACAAGACAACCACCTGGCCCTGAGCTGGTCCTGTTGCAAAGGAGAGGGGGATATTGGAGAAGGAACCCATTCAAGAGACACTTGTTTATATTCTCTACCCCTCAGCAACTCCCAGTGCTGCAGTTTCCATTGGAATAACAATCAAACTGTGCACTTAGGAGAATACAAGGTGATTCATCCTTACTGGCATCTGATAATTACACTTCCTTAACAGCAGAAAAAAATCAGTTGCTGTCTCAGGTTTAAAGAAAGCATGGTAATTTCTTAATAATTCAGGGCACATCCTTGTACTATTTCAATTCTCATCACTGAGTAAAAAAACCAGTGATGATTCCAGGCAGAAGTTACCCATTGCCCTGGCACGTTACATCTAAGGGCTTACACAGTACAGACATCAGAAGCATACCTGGCTTAGCTGGTGATTAGCACTGATGTGATTAGCAACAGAAATGGTAATTTTTAAGTAAAAAAACATTAGGGTTTTTTTAAAGTAAAAAATTTAAGTAAAAAACAAACCCAAGAATCTTCAGATACTACGTAAATAACAGTTTTAACTGTTAAGGTCAAATTTATATTTATACACTCAAAAGTAGAGGTCTAATATCAGTTGGGCACACATGCAAGATCTGACTCTCACACTGTGACCATATATACGTATATATTTTTTTTTATTATTATTTGAAAGAAGAGGTTTCCCTGTTTTGACAGAAGACAACTGAAGCCTCTGCTCCAGAAAAATCTTGTTGAGATCTTCCCTATCTGAATGGAGCAAGAAAGCAATGACTGGCAGAGAATAAATGTTTTGGTAAATAAGATGGAAATCTAAGCAATGAGGCAGCAGAAATACCTCCTGGAACACATGCCTAGAAGATTCTCCTAAGACCTTCTGTATTCCTGGGCCTGAGGCTGGCTGTAAGGTTGTACATAAGAGTTGTACATCATCATTCTTACCTTGGAATGAAATGTATTTTCATGCAGTCTCACAAAAAGGTAAAGACTTCACTGTACCTTATTAACCATATCACATACTGTTTAAAGCTCTGAAATTCTAGTTCAGGCAAGAATACAGACTAACCCACCAGGGCTGACTGAAACTACAAGTTTATAAAGTTAAAAAAAAAAAAGGATAAAAAATATTCTTCATCATTACTGTAGGTTTTTTGCATTTTCCCCCCCCACCATTAAAGCCAAACAGATGAAATGTATACAGGCAATATATGATGCCATCAACAGAAGAGAAGCTGCCAAGGCTTTTGCCTTCACCACATTTGGTCTAGGAGAAGTATGATACAGTCCTAATGAGCATGGACCTGACTCTGCTCACACTGCTGTAATAAAGCACACTAATTTGCTGAATTGGAATTCAGAAACCTTTCTTATACTTCTATAAAAATACTCAATTCTTCGCTAAAGAGACAGTGCCTCCTATTCCATTACTCTAATTCAGGCATGTTTCTTTGATCTTCCTCTAGAATTTCACTTTTTCTGCCATGAGTTTTAAACTTGAACTATTCACAAGGATTATTTCCTTAATCTGCCAGTCAACTTAATTACAGGAGCTACATTACTATAACTACCAATTTCTTCTTTTGTGTAATTTATTTAAAATGAGGTGCAAGACTGAAAGATTCAGGATCAAGAATACAAAAGCTAAACTTTCTTCATAACTCATTTTGGTTTTCATTCCTTTTTGAATCTATAGAATTTTATTTTCCTTAATAAAATACTACGGGAACACATAAATTATAACCTGTACTACATGGCAGAATGAGAGACTGTGCTTCTCATTAAAATCTTTATATACGGGTCAAAGTGAAGGTTTCAAAAATAGGAGGAGAGAAAAAGCAAGAATTAATAGTGGAACCATTATACAACTTCAGAACAAGTAGAGGTGAATATTGAATAAGCCAATTTTTTTTTTCCCCACTACCTAGCCTAGTGAAGCAGAGGGTATAAAGAAGTTAAAGGCAATAACCCAGTAAAGATTTTCAAAGTGAGTATATATGGGTAAATAAATTTGGAGAATGCATTAAGATATGTAAAATAAGTAATCAGATTTTCCAATAAAAGTTAATGCAAGGGGACATCTGACATATAGCTAATGTTAACATAGCTACCAGCAGCACAACTGAGCAAGTCTTTGACTACCTTTTTGCTTTATAGTCACTGCTCTCTAGAAAGCCACAAGCACAAGAAAACAAAAAACAACACACCACTTGTCATTCATGGGGAATAAATGGAAATCATGTGATTATCTTGGGGAACTCCATCGTTTTTGCTTCCCAAAAATGAAAATGCAAATTGGCTGCTTTCATACAGACAAAAGTTTGTGTAGCAGAGGCGTGCTCTTTACTACCTTCATTTCTTATACTGCACCCCCTAATTATTAATTAACAAAGTAACAGTAATTCCTTATACTTTCTTTTCTCAGAAGTAACTTGCAGGCCATTTTTAATGATGAAGAAAGGTGGTTTCCCGTATCGCGTGGAGTGATACAGTCTGCTCAAAGCTCAGGCAGAGGATCATGTCACTATATACTATCTAAGCCATGGTAACTGTTCAAGTCCATGCTTCTGGCTCACCCTAAACGTAAAGTGATCCACTGTACCTTAATCCTGAGTTATGTGGGCTACACTAAGCTCCCTGTCCCAATTCTTCCTGAGCACTAAATAGGAAGTTGTAGTGGGTGATGTGTAGGAACTCTAGCACACACATGAACCCATGATAACTGTAGTAAATTTGAATATAGGCAGAAAGAATTATATTTATTTGCTACAGGTAGAAGCAAAATGCTGAAGTATACAAGTCTGTGCTGTGAGGATGTTCATTGATTTTGATGCTAAAGGAAAAATTACTATATATAGCTGTAAAAAGTGTTATTCAGCTCTGGTTTTTGTTAAGATAAACAAGATGAAATTCTGATGTTGCTTTTTGAAAAAACAAACCTACAATACTTAAAGAAAAGATTTTAACACAATGAATATGCAACACAATTTAGATAGTCAAGAAAAACTATGATATTTAAAGAGCACTGCTTACACACTTCCTAAAGATGGTAAAAATCTCCAGTTCTTTTAAAAATTAAGCATCCTGGAATAAATCTTTCAGAACCCCTATTTGCAAAAACAAATGAACACACATTAAATGCTGAAAATACTCATTCATATTTCATTCTACAGAGTTTGGGAAGCAGACTGAGATTCACAGCCCATATAACAAAGATTTGTTGGTGAATTACAACAATCTATAACACACACCCAGTTTTTAAATCTTGGCACACTGGGAAAGATGTTGTTCATCATGTCCCACAATGCATGTGGATGACAGCTGTGAAATTTGATTCTAAATAGAGTATCTACTAGCACTGATAGAAAAAAACCCCACCAAATTCTATCAATGCCTTTTAGTCACTCACTAAAGCCTCAGTTTAGAAGCGCTCCTATACAGGTGAAATCAGCTCAACTTGTTTTGTTTTCTAATTACAAATTCAACAATGTTCGAGTGCATAGGTCAAGGTATGTGTAAAGATTCCCAACTTGAATCAATCATGGGTATGGCACACAGTCTGATAAGATACTTCAAAGAAACTCAGAAACCTACAACACTTCATTAATGTGCTGTCAAGACACCTTTAGGCAAACTAAGTGTTCCATGTTTGTTTTCCCCTTCTGCAAAACAGGAGGAAAGCATTTTAATTGTGACTAGCTTCTTCTAACCTGACAGTTAATCTGTATGTCCCTTTTCCATAGGGAATAAACACAATTTAGAGGCACATCAGATACTAGATGGTAGACCTCAGTCTACCTGTGAAGGAGCACTAATGGACAGGTAATACAGTCAGTGCCTTCAACTGCTTTTGTGCAAACACTTGAGAAGTGTCAAAACAGCTACCCTTCTTCATATGGATATTTTCCAGTGAAGGCATCACGTGAATTTTTCTTATGCAGTACATACAGATTTCTTAAAAGGATATCTTTTTAGATATACTCACCTACTCTCTTGCAGTTTTGGTTTTAGATAAGTTTCATTATTTTATTCTGCTTTTTCCTTTTATGGCCTACCCTAATGAGTTAGAACAGCCAGCAAAATTAAATGTACTTTCTTGACATTTCTCCTCATCTTCCAGAGACTTTCTGTAGATCTGCTCACACAACATAATCTGAGATACAAGAGGTAGCATTAAAAGAGCTACAAATTATGAGGTATGGAGTACTGTATCACTGCCATTATATCTAACTTGCTTGCTTGCTTCCTTGTGGTTGTTAGCGACAGCTGACTGCTTATCCTGTGCAGTGCTAGAAACAGATTGCAAAGAATAAACTACCATCAAGACCAAGCACTGGAATTTCTTTATCAGCAGATCATTAGGAAAAGTCCTAACTAGTTAAACAGGTGTTTTGATTTTTCAATATCCAGTCCTTTGAAGCTCAGTGTAACTAGAGATGAGACACTGCGGAAAAGCACCCAGAGCTTATTCAACTTCAACATTTGGGGGCAGGGGCAACCCTGCATAGCAGTAATGCTTAACATCAGAAGAAGTAGTACACAAACACACACATGAGGAAAATATTCAAAAGAATTGGATGAAAGGGCAAAATGCTTTAAAGTTTTGGAAAAGAGCTTTAAAAAGAGATATCCTATTAGAAGATCAGGATAAACATTCTACCAATCAAAAAGACTTTAAGGATGCCCAGAAAAAAGATCAAAGGGGAGGCTCTTTGAAGGATAAAAAACAAAAAAAAAACCCCAAAAAAACCCCACCAAAAAAAACCCACCACCAAAAAAACCCCCACCCTCTCCCCTCCCGCCAAAACAACCAAAAAACCCACACTACTGATAAAGTGGACAATGAACTGAAAAATAAACCTTCAGAAGTGCAAAACAGTGCCCACAGGAAAATGCTAATCATAGAGAAATAAGTATAAACAAATTCATCATTTTATTATAGTCACTGTGAAGATTCTGAAAACATCAGTTCAAGTCAGGCTGCAATCAGAAAGGAACATGGCATTATATTAAAACAAAACAGAGAACACAAATCATCAATATAGTATCCCAATATATCCACAGATCACACCCATCTTGAATACAATGGCTGTTACAGCCATTTTTCTTATTCCAGGAAAGATATGAACCAGTTAGGGAAACACAGGACAGCATGAGGTATGGCATGAGGTATCAGGAGCTGAAACCTGAAACATTATGATCAGAATAGTCAAATCAAGAAGTTTATCATTCAGAAACATTAAAACCCAGATACTTCATCTCTAGCACTAGCTGAACATATTTAAATACCAATACTTCATTCTTCAAACAAACTATTAGTTCCAGATATTTCTGTATCATAAAACCACCTGCTTTGGAGCTGTATGAACTGGGACAAAAATTAAGATTTATTAACATACTTAACACTTTGCAATTCCAGAATTTATACACCAGCATAACTTTTTTTCATTTAGATTTGAAAATAAAACTAAGGAACTACATACCTCTGGCTGAATTGCTTTAAATACAGGGACATCCATTAGTGTTATCTGACCCTGAAATTTAAAAAAAAAAAAGTCAAGCTCAAAAATTAACCTTGCATTCCATTAAGTTGCTGTGCTGCACAAGAACTGTACTTGCTGTGTTTCCTCTTATTATTTGACTTTCATTTTGTAGCTAATTTCAGAGGTTTCAGCTCCTACCACAGAGCAGTCCTGCAAAACCAGAGAATAAAGTGCTCCAAACTTTACATTTATTAAAATAAACAAGTTATGAGAAATTATTCTCAGGAGCATAATCCCGCAGTTACATATGCAAGTCAGAGCTTCAACTCAGAAACACTGTAAAAGAAGCTATCCAAGAATACAAGGAACTAACTTTAGCTGCTCAAGGGCAGTTTCTCTTCTAACTCTGAGTCTTAGTCTAGGCCTCACACCACTCCACTGAAACAGCCCTGAAAGTTTTAAATCAATACTTGAACCATATTTGAATAACTAAGCCAATTGTTCAGTTGCAGAGAAACAGTTAAAATTAAATATAGCAATCTCACTTCTAGCAAGTCAGAACCAGTAAGTACATTTTCATCCTGGGATGTCTTTTAGCTTTGAAAAGGGTAAAGGAGAACTCACAGAGTCAAAGATCAGGTTTTGCATTTTGAAACATATTCACAGAGCCTGATTTTAAGCATACAGTTTAAGATTGCTGTCTGCCTACGTATCCAAAAGAAAAAGAACGTCTCTTTCAAAGAGTATGTAGGTAGCCCAGAAATACCAGTGCCATCTGAGTTAGATATCAAAAACGACTCTTTTAACAATGAATCCGGGGACCTTGTCTGGTGCCCTCAGATGTGAGCTGCACAGCTTTATTCCCATTTCCTTGAAAACGGCGGTACCCCCATTTATACATCAACAGGTTTGTCACTCTCACAAATTGCAATTGCCATTGAATGCCATTGTTGGATAGCAGAATAGCTTCTCAAATGAAGACAACCTTGCAGAAAAATTTTAACTAGGATGTTCCAGTTGAAGAAAGCAGGTACAAAGAGACACACCTGCTCTCATGAGAGTACTTGTTCCAATGAGACCAGAAGTGATGTGTTTTGCTAAAGATGACCAAATCTATGTTTTGTAGCACATCTCCTTGACCTCTAAATCTATTTTTAGATAGGGCTTCTGGCAATCAAACATGACCATAAAAAAATGATAAAAATCAGTCCCAGTTTCTGTAACCGACACACTGGACACAATCCAGTATTTTGCAGTACAACATCACAGAAGTAACAAGCCCTTTATGTGTTTCCTTTTTACAAACTTTCTTTCCTGGGCTCTGCTTTAGTCAGCTGCTCCTTCTCCAAACAATATTACATTTTTCTAGTCTTGAGCTAAAGTGAGATTAAATCAGACCAATTTAACCAAATCCACATACTCAACTACAAACAAGACAATATACACTCACAAATGTGCGTGTCTCAAGATCTTTGTAGCAAGAAATCCTGTACAAGCTTTCACATAAACAAGACTTTCTTGGTTCTGTAACCAACAGGACCAACACTTGCATGTGTATGAGGCCTATGATTTGTACCTACCATTCATTAATATTGATAAACTACTTAAATGCCAGCTTAAAAATGAAACCCTGAACTACCATTTTTAAATGTGGTTTAACAACTCATCAGCTGCACCATCTGTCTCGACAGCAAAAATCATACTGTACCTTAAAGGTTTAGATGAAATCAAGGATATCAGACATACCCTGCAAAGTTTGTTTTAATCAGCAGCAATTAGTCAGAATGGAAATTCAGGAATATAGTAGGCCAAAATACTCTTTGCCTTCAAAATAACTTTTCTATTCCCTTGCGCCCATAGCAACTACAGTAAAAATATAAAAACTTTTGCCAAAAATAAGAGATGCCTTTCAAACTGAAAGCAACGTTGCTAACTGAAACCATTCTATTCTTTTATTATGAGGCCTACAAAAAAGTGACTTATTCTTGAAGGAATAAAAATGGTTTCTTTTCCTAAAATTAAAGGCTCTTTCAGCATTATTTTTTAGATCATCAAGGTCAGAAATACAGAAATCTTCACATAAAGCGTTTTTTAGAGAGGGGTAGTTTTATCTTGCCACAAAAAGTACTGACAGCAACAAGTCACTCTTGATAAGGGAAGCAAAAAAATATCTGAGAGTGCACCCAGACAAACTATTCCAACAGTCATTAACAAAACTTTGCTTTTGAAGGATTTTGAATGCACGCACAGGCAATGCCAGTAACTTTTCGTGCTACTTCCCACCTTTTCGTAACCTGAGCAGGTTATCTGGGAAAGGACTAGGACCCTTGGACAGTGACAGGAGTACCAGCTTGCCAAAAGTCACAACATGCTTGACAACACTTTGCTATAGGTGAAAGGTACCGCTGGATCTTTAAATTACACATAGAAGAGGTTTAGAAACTTCTAAACATGTCATAGATGTCATTCTGGGTTATGTTACACTGCACCTGGGTAAGCAAATACAGCTTCATCTTGACAATTTAACAGCATGCCCTCTTATTTGAGATATCAATGAATAAGGCTCTTTTGAGGAAATAAATAGGCAAGGCATGTCTTTACTGGGGCAGGGAAAGACATCCGACAAATAGGGGGAACAAGATTTTTCTCCAAAAGCATGATATTTAAGAAGGGGGCAGGGAAAATCTGGCTAACTAATTTCTAGGGTTAAAATAGACTTGAAGCTAATAATCAAGATGCATTCAGAGAACACTTATCCTAAAAGGACTTGAGGCACAAGTTTATATATTTATTTCTAATTCTTACTTAAAAGTTTAAGATGATAAATTGAGAATGCCTAAGGAAAGGGCTTCCCTGTGAGGGCAGCACTTATCTAAATACTGCACAGAAAGTCTGTACCACTGTGTAGGACAAACTTGCCTGATATTTGGGGGTGTGTGTTATTTCTAAACTTCCCACTCACTAGGAAAGAGCAACTCTATCCCAGTTCTGTAAATCATCTTAACCGTGCATCCATGGCTGTGCAGGCACAAGCACCAAGGAATTACACTCTTACCTGCAGAGAACACTGAAGACACAGGGACAGAAGGAAAGCATGGTTTCATGTCTCTCACCTGATCCAACAGAGCAGCCAAATGTTACAGCAAGAGTTAACTCTACCTTTTGATTTCCAGGGTGAAGAACCCAGTCCTGAAACACCAGCCACAGAACTCAATCTCTAGTCTCCTGTTTGTCTGCTAAAGCACACCAAGCTTTCTCAGAAGTTTATTATTTTAGGTAAACATGTGGCTGATTGCATGTATTGCTACACTTCTCAATAAAGGAAATTAATTAGAAAATTGGTTAGAGTGGGGAAGGTGAAACCAAAAGAATGGGTACTTCAATAAAATTTGAATATAAAGGTATATTATAATATCCTTACAAAAGACCCAAGCATTTCAATGGTCATTAACATATCACTGCAAATCCTCCTCACTAAAACAAAATTACAACAACAGTACAATAAAAGCGAGCCAGGAAACTGATTCATCGTTCACACAGAAGAAAGAATGTTTAAAAATAAATGTCTTCCCACCCTTTCAGACTTTGTCCTCTTAATCAACCTGAGCTGCCTCAGCTAAATTAGACTGTTACTTGCTTCAGTAGTGACTCCTAAACAAATTAGTACTTTAAGACAGGATTAATACCCAATATTTATGAAACAAGGACTGTTATTATAGCTTCACACCAGAATTCACATATCAAAATAAATGCATACATTTAAATGGAGGTATTGAATGAGTATATTAACATTGAAAAACCACATAAATGCCAAAGTTCAAGATTAATGTTCATTATTAAAAAGATTTGAAATTGCTATTAACTACATTACAATATTAAAAAAACAAAGTCTGGCAACTAAAAAAACTCAGCAAGTTTTAACAGAGAAACTTCTTTCTTCTAGTATCACATTGACATTAGGCTGATTTTTTTTTTTTTTGCTTGTTTGGTTTACACATCTTGCTGCTTTCACTAAATGCAGTAACAATCTTCAGTAACACTGTATCACATGAGCACTTGTTCAAGAAACATCCCTCACAGAGGTTCTTTTCTTATAGAGCTTGCAATTTCCATCAAGAGTTCCAAGCACTTAAAAACATTTTCACAATTCAAGAGAGGCAAGCAACTGATAGCCGAATACCTAGGCTGATGGATAAGAAGCCGTTTGAGATATGACAGTGTACCTCACATAAGAGTTTAAAAATGCCTTTGGCAAAACAGAATTTTTTAAACATTAACTTATTCATATTTATCAGTCTAACACTTAACCAAATTTTTACCCTTTTAAAGGTGCTTGCTCACTGCTAAGTCAAAACCAAAGCAAACTGAAAGGCTGGCATTTTAATTAATAGCATTTGAAATGACAAAACTTCAAATATAATTTATGATATTTATGGTAGATGCCATTGCTCAGCTCTAACAACAACAAAAAACTTCTACCATGACCAAGTTGAGGGGAATTTAAATCCCAATAAACAAAGCCACTAGTTTGGTTTCTGCAGTGGAAGAGATACAATGCACTAACTTTTCTCATTCCAGCTCCTTAACCCAGCCAATACAAATTCCTGGATAGCTCCCTCTCCTAAACATGGTTTAATGTTTTAATATTCAAACCAAAAATTCTAAGTGTTCACATCAATTTGTTACATGAAGCAAGCCAACCATAACCTCTCTGGTTTTGGAGTTGTTAAAATCTATGCAGCTGACAAGGAAAAACAAAAACAACCCAAACAAAACCAAAACAGGATTACATGTACAGTACAAAACTGTGAACTTATTCTTACTTATCATTTAAATAAGGATTCTGATTACACAAAGATAGGGAAACTCGGTGTTTTCTGCCTTTCCAGAAGTGATATGTCTATCAAGTTCATTTATATAGAATCACAGAATGGTTTGGGTGAGAAGGGACCTTAGAGATCATGTAGTTTCAGCCCCCCTGCCATGGGCAGGGACACCTTCAAATAGACCAGGTTGCTCAAAGCCCCATCCAATCTGGCCATTGCTCAGGCAATGAAAGAGCTGAATGGAAGCTTTGTGTTTAAGTTTGCCCTAGATACCAGGTAACAATTCTAGAATATGATTACAAGAGGTATGTTTTTAATGTACAACTAATATATTTCCCAATTCTCAACCAATTTAAGAACCCTACAAAAGAAAACCATCTTTTAGAAACAGTGAATTATCATCTTGCAATTAACACACTGGAATGGTAGTTGGAAGATAATTTTTTCCCCCCTGCACAGCCATGGGAGCTTTTGCATGTAGTAGAAAGACCTTGCCTGGGGAGAGTCCCCAACAGCCAAGTTTAAAAATATTTTAGCTCTCCTAGGTGTTGAGATGTTGGACTTGTTAACAGTTAAGTACTTAAAAATATTAAAATTATTACCAGACAGCTTCATATACATATTAAGAGATTTATTTCTCTCTCAGGGAGGTCTGTCAGGCCAGAAATTTTACATCCAAGAGATTAGGAACTACATTCAGTATGCTGCTGCTTTGAGGAATATGTTGAAACTCAATGAAATGAAATTTTAAAATATTCCCCAATTCTTCCTCTGTTCTGTGAATACATATGGATTACCCCCCTTCCATAAAAACCTGTAACTTAAGAACTTCCAGTTGCAGTTAACACCACTGCACTGAGCTCCTCTCCACACTCCTGTTCAAAAGTTCGCATTTGATCCAGGGCTATAATCCTACCTTTCTAGTCACTAGGCCTTCTCAAGCATGAACTCCTCCTACCAGGCTACTTACTGTACTACAAGTTTTCCTGCCATGTACCTACCATAAGGACACTGCACTTCCCACAGAGCTCCTGGACAGAGACCCTCAGTGTGAAAAGAAAAAATAACTTTCTGTCTGAGATGAAAAAAATCAAAACGTCTACATTTTGGTTACTGAAGAATACTGCCATAATCTGATTTTCCTTGAAGCCATGTTGGTTCAAGCAGCACTTCATAAATTGTTCCTTAATCTGAATTTTTAGAAGGAATTATATTTAAGCCTTCCAACTTGGCTTAGCACTGTCTCTCCAGGCTGCCAGAATACTTTTCCTCACTGAAAAAATAGCTAAACCTCTGTTAAGCACTGCATCAGTAGAATAATTCTGCTGTCCAAAATGAACACTGGGGCATTAAAGTTCCTGTGTTGAAACTCTGCTTGTTTTCTCACAAAGTTAACTCCAAAACTTTTATCATTAATAGTTCCTCTACACGCTATAATAAAGTTGCTTCTTCTTGCTCTCATTGGGAACATACTTATTCTTTAATATCCTTCTGTAAAATAAAGCTAACAGGAACACATACAAGCAGAAGTCCTTTTTGATCAAAAGCTCCCAGGGCCCAGTACTTCACTTTATTCAAACTGCACTCGGATGCAGACAGACAGACTTGCCTCAAACTCCCTAATCCACCGACAACCAGCCTCAGGAGAGGCCAAAACCAACATTACTGCCAGGAACCGCGTAGCACAACTCACACCAGTAGCTGCACAGGAACTCACAGAGGGGACTGTGAATCTGCCAGAGTCCCGCACAAGAGAGAAAGTTCTCCTGGGAGGAACCTTGGGCCAGTTTTACATTAATTTTGTTCTGTTCAAAGGGGCAAAAAATGAGTTTGTTGAACCACACACACCTCAAAACTTATTTCTGCACTTTTATTATACACACAATGCAGTTCCAGAAGTGTTGGGACCTGCTTCCTTTACAAAACTCACTCTCGTGCTCTTTCTTCAGATATACATAACTTGATATTTAACTGCTGTAAGAATGCCTCTGAGAAAAATTTCTTGTTCTAACTTTTTTAAAATAAATTTGTGTATTGTTTCCAAAATAAGCAATAATCTTTTTTCCAACATCCAGCGACAAAACTTAACTGGAATCAAAAAGAAAGGAATACACATACATCTTAGTGTGAGCTTACTTCGTAGCACTTTCAGAGACTAGGGAAAAGAATAAAGAATCCTTCTTAGATAACTAGGTGGAAAAAAAAGCAATGGATTTATACAGCTGCGCTTCCCTTAATTCTACCTCAAATATTTACACCACAGTGGCTAAGTTGAAGTATAAAATGGAAAAGCAAGTCAAAGAGTAATAAACAGTCAAATAATTAAACAGTAGCAGTCTAAGGAATAAGAATTTACTGTAAAGCAAAAAATAAATATTTCTTCAACCTGAGGTTCGCCAGCATCTTAATTTGGAGCTCATGTCCCCAAGCATTTTCCTTTTTTTCTTTCAGTCTCATCAGCCCCCCCCTTTCTACTGCCACTGCACCATTAACACATCCCTCCCCCACAAATTGTGCCCTGTACACTTGAAACCACACTTTTCCCTTCAACGAAAATGGACAGCATTCACTGCAACTGTGTCTACCCTGTATACACACAACGGCTCCATCGGCAGGGCCAGACACCAGTGGGTAATCCTGGCACCAACTTGTTTTGTGGCTTTTAGCCGTTTAATAAAGAAGTGAGCAGTCATCAGCCTAAAAGCAGGTATTTAAAACAGAGACAGTCTCCTTATTCGTTACAGCTAGAAAGCTGTCTGTAGAATCCTCAGCAGAAAACAAATGTAACCTACTTCATACTCATTGAATGGGATTCTTTTTCCCCCACATTTATGATACATTCAGGCATTCAGAACATCCCCTGGAAACTTCTTTTGTAAGCTACCGGGGATAAAGCAAACTATAAATTTGCAACTGCAGCAGCTACGCCTGAAGATCTCACCTGTTTCAGCTATAACTTGGCCCTTTCTAAAGCAGCCTTCAACCTTACAAAGAACTTACAACACCCAGTTGGTAACAAAAATATAACCAGACTATTACACATACATTACAATAATAATTTCCGTTACTGTTCAAACTAGACCCCTTGAAGGGCTGGCGTATTTTTGCTAGAAAGTTAGTACAAGACTAAACAAAGGACCATTACATGAAACGGCACACCAACTGTGCTTTCAGGATACTGTTAGGTGACTGCCAAAGGGAAGAATATGGAAATAAAATCACCAAAAATATTTACACTTGGGCTTCTCTTTGGCTTGGTAAGCAGCTTCTTGAAAATACAGGATTACAAGCAATAGCTTTTGTAGTCCAACTTGTCTCTTACCCACTAAATGACTAAACAGATAGAGTTTTGAAATAATAATCATGTCTCTTACACAGTGAGAACTGAAAAGACATGTGTGTGTTGTATTGATACTGAAACCACTAGCATGAATCTCATTTCCAGTGTCTCAAACTTAATTCTCTTTCAGATTTTTACTCTTCTTTCTCCAGCAAAAATGTAATTGTCCCAGCTATACACAGTGACCCATTTTGATCAAAATGCAACATATCATATGAGGTACAGGATGAGACTTCCCAATGTTGATGTTGGGAAGTTGACTTTATCATTTAACCCTCATCTTTATGCTACCTATGCACTGGAATTATTTTTCATTCAAGCCAAGGTTTCCTAACCATTAATTAGACAGATGTCTAACTAGCTCTTGTGCAGCAACTTACTTTTATTGCTTTTTTTACTGGCTTTATCACATTATCTTTTCTCTCCATGAATAAGGTACTTACACAGCCCACAAATTATTTCCTCAGTTCACCACTTCAAAAAAATTGTTTTTTTAAAAAGAGTATTCATTCTGCAGTTGGTAACAAAATTCAGCCTTCATTAAGTCACAGATGCCACTAGTCTGCACTGCATCTGTTTTACAAGAGCTATCACCAAACTAGAAGTTTTCTCATACTTTGAAAAAGCAATTGGTAGCATATCCAAGTCCAATCAGAGAGGTACATACCCACTATTACAATGAAAACCTTAGTAACACAGTTTTACATTCTCAGCAGTGCTGGTATCCTCAAGAGCTTGGCCATACTGCATCACTCAGGTAGTCTTCACATTAACACTGAAATCCAGATGAAGATTTTATACTTCTCTGTTATGGTAGGACTAAAACCAGGAAGAATAAGGAAATGGGCAATAAAATACAAACCAGTGTAAGGGTCAAAGGTACTTCTCCTCCAATGTACCTAAGTTTTTGGCAAATTCACTTATTTCTACAGCCTTCAGAAAGAATAATCAGAAAAAGACAGCACTCAAAGCAAGCAAGCCCTACTGGAAAAGCAGATAAAGTTGCCTGGGGAAACAAACATTAATGAAGTGCAGCTGTGCACAGAAACATTGACAAAGAAATGAAATTAATTATAACCTTGCCAAAGGGCTGAACACTGACTACCAGCAATTTTGCTCAATTATTCAGAATTCTATCTCTAAGACATTTCAGATCCATTTACAGTAAGTGAAACCTTATATGAAGAGCTAGACACTTTACAAGGGAGAAGGCTGAGAGTGAAGATGTTTTCTTTTGGGGAATTGAGAAAACAGCAAAATTATACTAGGTAGTATAAATCAAAAATACAACCACAGGTTTGTAATTGTAATGTGAAATTAATTAAAAGATTCCTGTTTGTGTCTGGAACTCTACCCAGTTTGAGGCATAATATGAAAACGGTAAAAACACTGGATTTTAATAAAGATTTTTATCTAAGCAAGATTTACCAAGTAGGTAACATTTAGAACACCCATAAAAGTAAAAGGTTTCTGCACATGAGAGGTGAAGGATTACACAGTAGAGGACAGTAGAGCAAAAGGATTCTGAAATGCAATACAAGACAAAGCACCTTTATATATATTTGCTGCCTAAGTGAGTGACAGCAACTCCACAGAGACTAAGTGATCCATGCTGCTGCTCAACAGTATCCACCACTGGCTAAATAGCAGAGCCATTCAAAGGAACCTGTAGCTATTCTGGCCTGAATGCGTAATTCCACTTGAATTCATGCCGCTAGCCCCACATTCCCTAAGTACTTAGGTTTCCTTTATATAAAGAAATTGTAAGATAAAACTGAAAGGATAGCCAGCCCCAAAAACATCTTGCCATGAAAAGTAGGTGATTCACTGCCCAGCTGTTCCTGACAACGGAGCAAGGAAGAGGCCCGAACCACATGACTTGAACCTCAGTCAGGAATAAATTCCATTAACTATCCAAGAAGAATTTAATGTGCAAGTACTACTTCATATTCCAGATGCTTTAAATTTTCAGTATGCTCATTAAAATCAATTTAGTCATTAATAATGAACCAAAATAGTTATTAACGATTAAAAAAATAGAACAACCTTAATGGGAATATTTTGTGATAAATACTACCACATTTCGATAATCTCCCCAGGACAACTCATCATGAATCTCACCACTTGAATTATAAATGCAGCAAGAGCAATAGCTCGTTAGCAATCTTTCTAGTAACATACTTGAATCACTTAGGGGACCATCTGTTGTCTTAACCTCTATGAGTAGGGTAAAAAAAAATTAAAAAAAAATAGAATCACCCAATGTTTTGGTTAAACATTTTTACTCATTTGTTCTTGGTTCTGCAGGATATCCAACTCATTATTCTGTACCACTGCACCCGAAAGAAGAAAACACTCCCTAGATGTAAGAATTAACAGAGTTAAAAATTAAAACGTCCAGAAAAAAACAAGTACAGATCAAGTATATTCTTGCAACTAAAATATGCATGTCAGAATTAAGCTGCATCATATAGATTTAAGAATCTTCGGTCTATGTTACATATAAAAGCATGAAAAATGCCTGGATGGCACAGCCCAAAAACATCACTTGACATTAAACAAAACATAGACAATGAAGAACTACAGTGCAGGATCCATTTTTTAAACCCATGGACAACAGATGTTAGGCAAAAAACATAGAAATGGAGAAGCAGATGAGAAGCTGCCCCTAAGGTTCACACAAAAAGTAATAAAAATTACTTTAATTGCTTACCGCATATTCTTCTGGTGTAACCTTTAGAACATCAAATACCACTGCATCAAAGCTCTTCTTCAGTTCAGCTGAACCTTTGTCACTCAAGGATTCAGAGCTGCTACTCTTCTGCAGAAACAAACAAAACCACTGATGATATTTCGGTTCTCTCCTTTATTTGCTTTGACACTCCCAAAAGCAACATTTCTGTTCAAACATCACTGTTCATAGAATTTTTCTACTGGACAAATTATCAATTAAAAGTCAGTCACAGGACATACTTTCTCCTGACAAAGACCGCTAAAATCAGACACTCTCAAACTGACTTCAATGGATTTCAAAGGTGTCCCTCCAAACACAACAGTTACATTTCAATGCATAATTAAATTCCAGTTTTGTTGACAGGAAAGTTAACAACAATAACAATACAGTCACACTGAATTTCAAACAGAAAAAAATACCACTACAGTGAGGAAAAAGACAAGGTTTACCGCAAATGAATAGTTAACATCAAAGAACAGCATCAATCTCTTCCTGCTTCTCTTAGAAGCATTAAAACTTACAAAAATTACACTGTGTGCTACATATGTGTTCCTGTGGAAGACAGTATAAACAATTTTAGGTTTTGGGTTTTTTTAAATGCTAGTAATTCACATTTCCAAAAAATACCAGATCCTAGAATAATATTCCAGGAATCTTTATCTACAACAAAGATTTAGCTTCCCTGCAAAATACAAATATGGTTCAAAAAATTAACACTTCATATTGGTTTCATATATTTCATATATTGTTTTCATATGAAACATATGAAAACGATACATTTGTGTTATGAGTAATCACTTCCTCTAATATATAGATGCAAACCAAGATTCTGTTCAGTCATTACAAGAAAGAAGGGTTTTTTTGCATGGAGATTGAGATGTCACATCCACATGTACGCTTCACATCTGAACCCCAGGCATACTTTTCAGAATGCATAGAGCATGCAATCACTTTGCTGCTCCACACTCTCCTCTAAAGACCTGAAAGTCTATGCATGTTTCTTGCTGCTTAGTTTCTTCTCACTTTTAGAAACCTGGTGTAAAGCAAACTCTTGACTAAAAAGTTAAGAAATAAGATGACACCCGTGGACAAAACCATCATGAAGGACCACAGTTACTACAGTCAATAACTGTATCAAATTTAAGGCTTCTTTAGCAAATAGTATGCTTGCCTGAAATACAGTATGGTACCTGCATGCTTCAACAATCGCATAGCTTTGATGCAAGCACTAACAGAGCTTCCACAACAGTTTTCCTAATGCTTTGTTTAGGGAGATTCCAGAGAAAGAAAACTAGTATTGGTGCACAGAGCTTATTCTCACCATTGCTGGGAGCTCCAGCTCAGCTGTGGCAAAACACACTGACCACAAACCAAGACCTGCCTAGTCTTATGTTGGAGACTGATGTACCCTTAAGCACTCAATCCTAACCACCATCACAGGGGCATACCTCCTAGAAAGCTGAAAAAAATAAGACTTTGGCCCACATAATAAAGGCACCTTCTGACAGTCTGTGTAATTTTACTGCTGATGTTGAAAGTTTTCAAGACCATGTATATGGGTCATACACACAACACGTACATGAATGACCATCAGGTCACTTCTGGTGGAAGCCAAATTTCAGCACTGTTACACTGTACTTTCAGTAACACCTACATCATGTCTGCTGATGCCAAGACAGGAGGGAAGACAGCACATGATCCCTGATGTGGGTAAATAGTTCTACTGTGCTAATGTCTTCTCCTGAAAACTTAACAAGGCAATATTTTAGGGCTACACTATATATTTTGACCTTAGCTTCCCACTCACAGAAACAACAACATTCAAACTCCTTGAGAATTCAGCCAGCTGAAATAAACTCTTATCCATTTTTAAGCACTTTTGTTACAAGGACATATAAAGAAAATATATACTTATTTAATAATCATGTCTGGATTTAGTTAGGTTCTTCTAACAGTACCATTTCTCTGAAAAACCTGACTTTGAAAACACCACCAGAAACTCCAAGCCAGACAGGCATTTTCAGTAACCAACATACAGAAACATTTCAGTTACAAGTCCTCCCTCCTCCCAGTTAGTCAAGATGGGAAAAAAAAAAAATACCACTTGCTGAAAGCAGATTCATCTAACTTTGCCAAAGTATATTTTACTCAGTTTTATCAGACATCATGTAAACATTCAAGACTATCTTGAGTAAAACCAGAACTTTCCCTCATGAAAATTTTTCAGTTGGATGCCAACAAATGGTAAATCAATGATTCATAACACAATGATAAGGGAAGTACAAGAATCTGTATAAAAACCAACAATGGTCTTGGAGATTGATGTCAGCTTTCTTGGTTAAATCTTGACAATACTTGTGAAATTGTGTTGGAGATTATTTGATTCCTTTTGATAACACAACATTCCAATTTTTCTTTCACCTCATTTGTAGTACTTTCCATTTCCATATGCACATGCAAGTGCACAGCACACATGCAGCTCTGCTATCAAAACACATGTGTACATACATAAATAAAACAAACATCTTCAGTAGGGTCCAAAGATTCATTCAAGGAAGCAACTATTTTCAGGACTTTGTGGCTCTTTTCACTACTGACTTCGTAGTCTTCTTGACTACTTTGTCTTTTAAACAAAAGACAAATTAAGAATAAAAGGAAAAAAAGACAAACTGAAATCCACTATGGTGAAAACATGTTTCACACTGTGACAAAAGCAATAAAAATAACATGCATCAGCACTAAAATAAATGTCTCCCCCAAGCAGAAAGTTTAGATTAGTATTGTACATCTGTACAAGCCAAAGCATATATTCAGTCACCTTAAAGACAGACAAACAATACATCTGGAAAGATCACTCAATATACACTGAAGGTAGATTTTCAGTTCCCTTCATACCAGTTCTATGAAGCATTAACAAAAAAAAAAAAACAAACAACAAAAACTTGAAGAGGGAGTGATTTGCAAGGGGTTGGGACGACACGGGACCTCAAAACAACCAGGTCTTACAAACCCTTCAACGTTGCTAAGAATTTAGGAATCAGTCACAACTCTCAACAGCTCCTCACACGATCCTAGCAAAAAGAACTCAAAAAGTTCTGGTACTAACTTCATCCCACCCCTTCTTTTCCTTAACAAGTAGATGACAAATGGAAAACTGTATTAACTTCCAAGTAAGAGACATCAGCATAGGCAGCCAATCTCCACTGCTTGGCTGATACACACACTCTTAACTCATGAGCTGTTCAGTTCTAGAGGGCAGACACTTTGGTGGGCAGGAGCAGACCCATACCAATGCCTGAATATAGTCCAAGAGACAAATGGAACAACCTTATTCTAGTGCTACTGTGTCAGACCGCCCCTCTACACACACACACAAGCACCTGTCAAAGAAGAGAACATTTCCCACAGGCCTTGCCAGGCCAGCTTATTGCACTAAGAGTGTCTGTTATTGTTAAAACTTGAAAAGAAAAGCTTTCTTGTCTAGATGTGATGGAAGAGAACATAAAAAAAGGCAGCTTTGGCTATGGCAAGGCTGTAAATGCTAGCTCATGTTTTATTTTGGTATACAAAGGTCAGAACTTTTAAGTTACTCACATCTAAATTGGGGCATATAAAACAAACACACAAAACAAGAATCTGCTGCCCCAGATCTGTTAAAAGAAAAACTTACATTTTGGTGCATTTTAGAAAAATTGAGTACTTATAGACTTAACTATCCAATTTTGCAATCCTTACCTCTGAAGCAGTAGCCGCAATATTAACACTGCTTAACTGTCCGTTCATTAGGTCCATACTGCCCACACCATTAATCTTCGGCCCTACATTTACAGCTGCAGGATCATCTCCAAGGCAACTGAATAACCATTCCTACAAAGAGCAAAAAGTAATCAGAAACCATTTTATTCACGTGTTTTAAACAAGATTCAGTACCTAAAATCTGTAACAAAAATAAAGTACTTCCAAAATGGCTACACCGCATTGAGGTCCAAACTTTAGATTCAAACACATATTCTAAAATTACCTACTTAAAAACAACATAAACAACTGAAGGTTCTATTGTGATCCATTACTTACTGGCAGCATAGACTTTCATATTCTTTTCCCTACTATTTTCTACATACCAGACATCAATATGTAAATGTACGCATTAACCCTAACTTAAAGTTAGGCCCGCAACATCAGTTCACATATGATTCTCTTCTTTTGATTATCAATTTTAGAAAGTGTATTCCAGATGTTAACTCTATTAGACTTTTATAAGAAGTTATCCAATAATTTCCTATCTTAGATGCCTATTCACCAGATTTAAGTGAAAATTACCACATTAAAAGCAATTTAAGAGTACAAGCAGAATTTACAGGTTTCTCCACAAATTACTGTTTATTAAAAAAAAAAACCACAAAGGAAAACTCCACACACTAACCTTTAATGCATCCTTGCAAGAATACTATTACTTTTCATTTCTACAGAGAAAAGGTTGCAAAGAAATTGAAACCTTTGGCATCCACTACAAGAACAGTAAGACTACCCAATACCCAAGTGTTACAGAGAGAGTAAAAATTGGTTTGGGCTTAAATTTCATGAGATGTTAGTGCCCTCTAGTGTAAAAATGATTATAAATCAGTTTTCATAGGTCTATATAACAAGCATGACTGTTTCTGAAGTTGCTATTATTTAAGAAATTCACTTTAGGTTTGTAGTTTAACCCAGAACTATTACACAGTCTGCAAATAAATGGAGAAGATAAGTGACAGGTAACTAAGTAATACCACATGACAAAATAGTATTACAGCATCTCATACTTAAGACCTCTATGTAATGAAATAACATAATCCAAAAAGCTGTATCTCCAAGTGACCTAAAACAGGAAGGTCAGATAAACAAGCCTGGAAAGCAATAAACTGCAATATTTAAATAATAAAAATTCCTCAAAAAAAGGCAGTAACTTTAAAGTGTCATTGTAGAAATGCAATACAGAAAGGAGGGCAACTGAAAGAGAGCCACATTGCAAATTTCAGTCAAACACTATAGCTTCTAGGTATTTGGGGGTATTAATAGTCCCCATCAGAACTACATTGAGCTGTACTTCTGCAGTTCAGAACAGCCATCCACATTCTACCCATTCTTGTTTTGTTTTTTAAAAAAAACTCATGGGACCATCTCATTCACAGTACAGAAGACGCTACATTTCACTTCAACATTATACTCCCAGCCCATACGCTGTAACTGTGTTTCCTCCACTAAAAATACACTTAACTGCACTTAGATTTTAGCTGGTATTATCCTAACAGACCATATGAAGGGAAAAAAATACCTCATCTTTGGCTTGTGAGTGTCACTGCTGTTCTGTCCTTTGCTATCTCAATTACCCTTCAGTTTGTCTCATATGGAATATTTCCAAATGCCCAGCTCCCCAGTGCCTCTTTCCTATAGCCTTTTCATTTACTTAACTGAAAAGCAAGGAAATAAAACTAACTGATGTGTCATAATTTTCATTTATATAGTAACAGTAGAGGACAGAAGTATCACATCTCCAAAAACAGTTTCAGGCCCTCCATACATTCAAAATGACACACTTGTCCCAGTTTAATCATCTTCTCTACTGAAAAAAAACCATACTCTTTAAAAATCTGTATTTTTTTTAACCACTGTAATTATAAGGAAAATTGACACTCTGCACAATTTCATCATACTATCTGGCCCATAATTGTATCATACAAAGCCAATCTTAAACTAAAAGTTATATATTTGACACTTGTCTCACATATACTTCAGTTGTTCCCCTTCCCCATACTAACGGGGGGCAACAAGGGGAAGAATTGGGGAAGAAGAGTTTCTGACCAAGGAAAAGGAAAAGGAAAAACTGAGGGGGCGGTGGAGCGATTTGGATGGTGGTATTTAAAAGAAATTATGCATATCATAGAAGCCTATGGACTTGGCAGAGCAGCCTCAGATAAACAAGCATGAATTAATTCCTCTATAACCAACAGGGTTAAAGCCCAGTTTCCTAAGGATTAGTCTCACATAACCCACAGGTACTCAGACAGGCCCTAGCAACTCCTCCCACCACCCACCCCCATATTTCCTAATGCACTATCTCAAGCCTTACCCTTGGTCCCTTAACATAACAGCCCCAGTTTGCTACCTGTTTGCTAAGCTATTAGGAGTTTTGTTTGCATCTGCCCACCCATTCCGAGTGCCAGACAGGCACTTACTCCTGTGCTGTCTGAACACAGCACATGCTCATTCACCTAACAGCAGGCTAAATGGGATCGGTGAGCCTGGCAACTCTGTGATAGACTTTACACCTTAGAGGACTGTACCTGGAGGGTACAGTCATATATGTACAGGCATATATGACTCCTACGAGGCATATAAAAAGTAGATTTTTAAAATTTTTTTTTTTTAAAGTAGAAAATCGCTTAGAAAAACACTACATGCAAAAGGAAACTGAGATTACAAAATATAACATCTGCCAGTCAGGCTGTATCATAACAACACTGTCCATACAATGTTAATTTTGTACCCACTGCTGCATTACAATAGTATGTTTAAATACATTTATACTTTTTCCCACTTTGTGGAGATACAGTAAGCGGTAGAACTGCTGTGAACTAGCTTTTATCAACTTCAAAGTTCCAGAATTTGCAACATTTAAAATGTACTTTTGAAAGCTGCATTAGGCACAAGAAAATCACCACTCCCATAGTAATGAAAAGTCACAGCAACAATTTTGGCCAATGTATTATTTAAGACAAATATTGGAAAAATCCTAACACTGGAATAACTAAATAATTTGCTTTCTATATCACCCTTCTGCTTAACACCAAAATAAGTAGTAAAAAGCAATATCAGAAAGCGATCAACAGCAGAGCTGTTCAGAGCAACATAGCTGGATATGTGAAATGACTGTCGCCACACCGCAATAGTGAGTCACAGTTTTCACTGCATACCCTGTGTATCCAATTACAAAAACGTAATTACATTGAGTAATTTGAACTTCAAGTCTGTTTCTCCTCTTCAATTTAATAACCACCTTTGTGCTCAGAAATGCATTAAATGTGGAATTGAAAGTGTTTTATACAACACAAAATACTTAAGCATGCATTTATGCCAACCTTGAAGCCTGGACACACTATGTGGTATCTTCCTACCTCTTCATGCCATGCATACTGTACAGTAAAAAGCAAGCTAAAACTACTGATAAAAAGATTCATCATGCCCAAACAATGAAAATGTCTAGACTAATGTCATGGTTTAACCCCAGCCAGCAACTAAGCACCACACAGCCACTTGCACACTCACCCCTGGTGGGATGGGGGAAGAGAATCAGAAGGGTAAAAGTGAGAAAACTTTTGGGCTGAGATAAAGGTAGTTTAATAGGTAAAGCAAAAGCCGCACACACAAGCAAAGCAAAACGAGGAATTCATTCACTACTTCCCATCGGCAGGCAGGCGTTCAGCCATCTCCAGGAAAGCAGGGCTCCATCACACGTAAGGGTTACTCAGGAAGACAAATGCCATCACTCCAAACGTCCCCCCCCCTTCCCTCTTCTTCCCCCAGCTTTATATGCTGAGCATGACATCATGTGGTCTGGAATATCCCTTTGGTCCATTGGGGTCAGCTGTCCCAGCTGTGTCCCCTCCCAGCTTCTTGTGCACCCCCAACCTGCCCACTGGTGGGGTGGGGTGAGAAGCAGAAAAGACCTTGACTCTGTGTGAGCACTGTTCAGCAATAACGAAAACATCCCTGTGTTATCAACAGTAGTTTTCAGCACAAATCCAAAACATAGCCCCATACTAGCTACTATGAAGAAAATTAACTCTATCCCAGCCAAAACCAGCACAACTAAGCAGGGTCTGTCGTCTTCAATGAGTCACAGTTTTTCTGCAAATTCACCCAAGGCTGTATTTGATGATCATTCCACTACAGTGACTGACCTGTAAACCCCCAAAACAGCAGGCAGCTCGGTGAAGATGAGCAAGGGCAACATGCCCATAAAGCTCAGGGAATAATGCAGGGTGTGACTGACCACAGCTGTTGCAAAGAAGCTGATTTTATCTCAGCACAAAGGGGACCACAGGGTGGCCTTTTAGATAAACAGCTACGCCAGTTGAACAGATCAACTGACTACATTGCAGTTGAGTGAATCAACTAGCAGTGTAAATGTTTCTCCCTGAGTTCATTAAAAAAAGTGAATGTCTCCCTGAGTTAGCTAGACCAGTATGTGGGAGTGAATACGTGGCTCAGCGCAACAGAATACTAAAACTAAATAACAAAGGAATTTCAAAGAGAGCAACAGGCTTGAGCTGGCTTCAACCCACGTATGCCTTCCTGGTGACTGGGAGTGCCCAACATCATGAGAGTGAGCATATTCTACAGACCAGTAATGGGGATCACATTGGTATTGTGTTTGAACTGTATATTGCAATTGCTATATTTTGTTAAGTTTAACTTGCATTTGTATTGTGATTTCAGTATATTTTGCATCACCCTGCTAAATCAGAAATCCTCCACAACATCAACTATCTTCAAATAGTAAATTTAATACTAAACATTACACCCTCTGCCTGTGGAACATCTGAAAGAACCTGGTCAGAGAGTATTAGACTCTCAGAGCTACCTAATAGGACACCTAAGCCTGGCTCCCTTCCACAGCAGAATCCAGGGATATTCTTGTCTCAGCTAGGGTCAAACACTATCCCAAAAATATACTGTACAAACAGCACTTTAAAAGACAACCCTAAAACTACATTAAAAATTTCCTGTCCAGAACAGTACAAAAGCTTTGAGGAAACATAGCCACAGTGCAATTTTATGAATAGCTCAAGAGTCATGATGACCAATATCCTCTTTGTTCTTATTCATAATGTCAGTACAAAGTGTCATTTGTTTTGATCACAGATTCCAATGATGAAAGCAGAAGTGCCTTGCATGGATTATGATCAACTACAAATGTAGAGTCACTACCAAAGACCTTGGGGACCAAAGAACAGTAGGAACCAAAAAAATCAGTTCCAGACAAAATCAACCTGAGCTCCTGATCTTGTGGAAACTCTTATTGGTATTTTGACAAACAGTACAGAAAAAGCTACTTCTTTCTAAACGAGGAACACAAGTGTATTAGGCTTCACTGAATCTTCACTCCCCCACACATAGTACAGCCTAGCTAGATTGAACTATTCCATACCAGGACCTCAAGACACTTTAGTGAAATCTTGGAGCCACTGACTGAATCCTAATTCTGGATCTGAGTCCTTTGATTCTTAGTTAGAAATGTATTATTTTCCAGCACTGCTTGGCACTTTCTAAATTAACATTGCTTTTAACCACTGAACATAAGGTAGAAGCTTCAATGAAACACAAATTCAAGTTCTTCAAGCAACTGTCAACATTCACCTAATATGCATCAAGTTGGATCCTTCTGTCTGGAAGTACTTTGTGGAACCACTTCAGTATCTTGGATGCCTCACTGCCCTTTTGATCAGAACTTGTTAAATACAATATGGGCCAATTAATTAATCTATAGTCCCTTACCATACAGGGCTACAAGAAAGAGCCTCTGTTACAATTACTCATTTTGCACATGGTAATTCCTACCTTACATGAAGAACACCCAGAAATGCTTGTGGGTTTGGGTGTCAGGTTCTTGTGCACTTCCCCCACTCAGTAGTTTGAGGCAAAATATCTCTGCTAAAAAGTCACAATAACATAGCCAAAATAAATCAAACAATACTAAAAATATGGCAATGTTAAGATGCTGCCCCTTTAATGCACTCTCCCAGTACTTTTTCCTTTATCTTTATAAGGCATATAGTTATGAAATAAATACCTTTTAGTCTGATCTTTGGGGTTTTTTTGGTTTTTTAGGTTAATAGAATATGGATTATACTTCCCGTAAAATCACTATATAGATGTTGTGAGACACTTAGGTAACATGTTGCACCTTGAGCAAGTAGGGGTATAGAAAATTCTGCTGACCCAGCATGGATGCCTCGCACACCCAGCACGCCTCTCGCTGGTCTGTATCAAGTTGGCAGGTGGAAGTTCTGGATGTTCTGCTGTACAGGGATGCTGTATGACCCTAGCTGCATACATGCTGCCACACACCCAAGTTAACTGTTCGGAAGTGGTGCAAGGTGCCCCAGGGGCACACATGTGCCAAGGAAGGCTAAGTAAGGAAGACAGTGTCCTGGCACACAGGCACTACATCCACCACCATACACAAGTATTCATGCCACCTGCCATCAGGGCAAGGGCTGATCATACTCACAGTTCTTCCCTGCAGTTTGGTGTACATGCACCTCAACATGCCTAGAAGACCTGTATACATAAGGACTGTGTTAGCAAAGGCACATACTACCCAATAATAAAGGAAAAAAAAAAAAAAAAATCACTTGTTTGCCGGGCTGTATGTTGTCTGTTCTGCAACAGGAAAGATTTGGGAAGCAGCACAAGGCTGCACTGTGATAACAAGAGTTGTTACAGTTACTGCAGTGGGGAAAAAAAATCCAAGGTAGTCCAAGGGACCATCGGGCTTTTAATGCTCCTGACTCAAATGCATGGCCTCCTTCTCTTGACCCAGAAGCCACGGTTCTTTATTACTTGCCATCAGAACTTCTCAAAGTCCTTAGGAGCTATGTACAGATAGGCAAAGTGAGATACGTGTCTAAAGATAACAAGAAATCTTATTGTCTAAAAGGCAAAAGCAGAGATAACTTCTAAAAAAACCCAAACCAAAAAAAACCTATGAAACAAAACACATTAAAAAAATACAAAACACACCCCACACTAAAACAAAAACCAACACACACAAAAGCCCCAAAATTAAGCAGAAAGTCAGCAAGAAATAGGCAAGAGGACATTCATCCAACTATGAAAGAAGATTCTGTCAAGCCAAACCGAATTGCACCTTCCAAACTATACCCTTCAGTTTTACACTCTATCCACCAAAACAAAAAAACTAACTAGGTTACTGCACTGTAAGAATAAAGATAGTATGTACACAGCATTAAAAAAGAAAAACAAAGCCACCTAAACACATGCTTTAATTCAGTTTTCAGTAAGCATGGTAATATTAAGATGTAATATAAGATGGCAAACTGATAAAAATAGAAACTTCCACAATAGAGATTAAATAAAAGCTCAAGCAACTTAATATAACCCCATCCTCCTGCAGGAAATTTATCACTGAAGATAATCAGATCCCAGACCCAAAATTTCACATACTATGAAATCTCCACTGAGACACATGAGTCTTGGCAAAGCATTTGATAAGCCACTATTAGCGAAGACTGAGATAAGAGACACAAGTAGAAGACATGCACAGGATAGAGACATGACAAAAACAAAGATAAAGGAGCATAATATTAGAGTAGGAAGAGATTACTAATAGTTATTAAACATGTAACACCAGTACAAATATTAGAATAATAAAACATTTGGAAATAGAGGAAAGCGACATAATACAGGACAAATAAAACTATCTGATGGACAGAAGAATGAAAAATGAAAGTCAATCATTAAAGGATTATTTGGGTTGATCCCTGTAAAATTTCTGCTATGAATTTCAGCACATCGGTTGGAAATGACTGCCACCAACACTGTAAGCATGAAGTAGCCACATGAGATCAATATGTTTGCATTAGTTACGGACAAATACCTCCAAAACATTTCACAAGAGACACTGATGCTGTACTCTCTGCAGTTCTGGTCACCTGGCTTCCAAAAGATTTTTTGAACTAAATATATGCAGAGAAAGGCTTCCCATTTCTCTGAAGACTCCACTGCAGAAGTGGAAACCAGGAGACCTCAGCTTGCTTAGGCTAACAAACTGAAATCTGCACAAGGATACACTTGCCATGTTTAAATATCAGGAGGACAAACCAAGAGTAAGAGTAAAATGTAAATTTATGCTCAGAATCAGAATACAGCAATCGGGTTCTTGAACAGTTTCTAGAAAACAGTACTAAAAGCAGAAAACCATAGCTGCTTAAGTTGATAAAGACTCATTCTTGAAAGGAATCATGTCATATGGCACCTGCATCAGCAGTATAGTTAACTCAGTAACACAGACTCCTTTTTTCATTGGTTTGATTAGTCCTGCTGCAAACTCAAAGCACTTCTATATTCGTACAACTCAATCACTCAAAGTTATGTCACACATCCACTCTTTTCCTAAGCATCTGTTGCACAACAGTCAGAGCAGTATCAGCTGTTTAAGCTCCAAGACAGATGAAATTAGAATCCACAGAATAGCAACAAATAGAACAAAAAAATTGTTTTATTAGGTTTGACAGTGAAGTTTTAAATAAAAAAAAAAGCTTCATTTAAATATGGTCCTTAATTTAGATTCCCTTCTCTTACCCTAGAAAAGGCTCTACCTGGACAAACAATTAAGTGAAATTATTATTCTTTCTTAAGAGGACACTACCCACAGAGCACTTTCACTATCATGTGTGCACTCACATTCTGGACAAAATCATCTTATCCTTGCTTTTATGCACCTCATTCTCTGACTTTGGGGGCAGGAAGGAGAAAAAAAAAAAGAGAGAGAGGTAATACATAGTAAGGCTCTGTCTCATTCATATCTTACTCAGTTTCCAGCTATCAAGATCCCTTCTTCATGGTGCTCCAGTACACAGTGCTCTCTTTAATCTCAAGAGCTGGTACAACTCGTAGCTTCCATTTCCTCAGACGAGATAAAGAAAAAAACCTCAAAAAGCCAGAATATCCTTCTCCAGGGCATAAGCTACTTGTTTACCAAACCCTATTACAAAAATCAAACTATTAGCTCAGCTTGTAATCAGCTTGCAAAAACAATAAAGAAATTCAGCTCAAAATGGAAGGTTTTTAAAATTAGTTACACACAAATAGGAAGGACATCCTTACCGTTATGACTTCCACCCTTCAAAAGCCAGCTACACTCAGTGGACTGACTCATAGCCAAGAGTTAACTGGTAGATACCATAGCACAAGGCAACAAATTTTAGCACTAGCATTGGTACACAGCTGCAAGCAGGAGCAGATCCTGGCCCTCACACAGTGCAGGCATGAATCAAGCAGAAGGAAAGAATCATTGCAGGCAACAAATGGAGTAAGCCAAAAATGTGAACATGTGTACGTGCTATTTAAGTTTAGCCTGAGGTTGCAAGAGGTTTGCTTTCTTCTAACAAATGGTCTCTCCAGCAGAGTTTGAGTGTTAAAAGACAAAATAAGGGTTTACTAAGTAACTTCTTAGCTGCACAAGAACTGAAGAAGTTTCTGCTCACAAATCACTTACAAATTATCAGGTTCCCAAAGCTTCTTTCTTCAGAGATCACCTAGAAGCCTCTATTCCATTTTGTAGTTCTTTAGAAAGAACATTGCACAGAAGAATGTTTTATTCCTTTGGATCTGACTATTATTTTACAATTGCTGTCTGAACAGACTGAACATCTGAAGTTATGATGTATGGCTTGTTTTTCCTCCCATACACCAAAACGGTAAGCATTAGGGAACCAAATTATTTTAGCACAGAAAGTACATTGAGTATAATAAGGTTTTGCCCTCCTCAGTCTCCCTCTCCAGAATTCAAGTCTGCCGACAGTTTAGCCTGTTTGAGCAACATTTCTTCAAATACCTGAAGAAGAAATCCAAGCTTGCTCAGTCAGGAACCAGAGGAGGATCCCTCCTCACCCCAAACACACAAAACAGGAATAATCATAACCTAGAGACATTTTTGAAACATAGGAACTATCGGTATTTATTTCCATGAATAAGTAGTAAAGAGGGCAAAGAAAATAAATAGAAAGGATTTAAACTAGAAGCAGATACTTTTAATTAATTAGGCAGCTCTGAGATTATAAACTTTCCACAGTAGGCTTCTCCAAGACCCCCACCACATGCCCATATAGCTATCAGTTTGTTTGCAAACAAGAAGAGTAGTAAGTGATTAATGTTATGTTGATTACCTGCTCAGTTTGCAAAATATTTTTGTCATGGGTTAGACATGCAGGCAGGGTATCAGTGGAACTAACAAAGGAAGAATACATCTGTGGACAACATTCTGAACAGAAAAGTCATACTTAAGAGCATGCAAGGAGTGGAGCACTGAATTCTGCTAGCATGAACTTCAGGATCCAAATATTGTTTTCAGATGTACTCAGATCCACAGTTTTGCATCTTTTCTGGATAATGCAAACAACACATGAATAGAGAAGAATTATTATAGGCTGTGCATCAGCAAAAATATCACAACACACTCACTGTGAAAAGTCTCTAGAAGCTGACTTTTATATTCTCAGTTTTAAATTTCATTTTTTTTATTTTAAATAAGGCAATACTAAAAATTCCAGCAGAAGACAAACTTGAAAATCAGTACAACAATCTACAAACGGACCCATGTGGGTGGCATACCTTCTCTCAGAATAGAAAAAGTACTTCACAGGAAAAAGATTTTGGGAAAATATCTAAATAAAGTTTTATGTGCAACTGCACACTTGCAAGTTCTGAAACAGAGATGACTACTGACAGCATGAGCTTTTTACTGTCAATAGGCTACAGGAACTCCATCACCAACAATCACCACAACTTGCGCACCAAAAGCACATACAAGAAAAAACAGTGATGAAAACTGAGACTGAGGATCTAGACTGAATATTCTGTGTAAACCTACACATCACACGTGGATGTAAAGAAAACTCAAATATCCATGCAATTCATTGAATAATCTTTTGTAGGCTTTAAGTGCTAGAGTCAAAATTGTGAACAGCCAAATCAAAACCAAGATGAGCAAACCATCCTAGGACAGATTTTTAACAAGTGAGAAATAACAAAGTACCAACTGCTGCTGAGTAACAGCCTCCAAATCCATAGAATTAAAGACTCAGTACATACACCTGCTCCAACTGCACACTTTCTTCGTGCAGTAAGACAAAAAAGATTTACATTTAAGGAACAGAAGGCAAACCCCTCCGACATTGAATGCCTGACTTTCTCATTCAGGAAGAAGAAAATACTGTTAAGAGAACATTTTACTGTATTTTTTGTAAAGCCATTAATAGACAATGAGGATCTTTTTTGAACAAGACACACTATCTTAGTCTGTTTTAAAATTCAGCTTTCAGAGAGATGAGTACAGTCTTTATCAATAACACCTGTGATAACATTTCAATAATGTTCTCTATATTTTTTTTTAACATCATGCATCAATATGGAAGTTTGCACTGTTGCTATAGAAATGGTGCTAATGGGAAAAAATCTAACAGCATATGAATTGCCTATATTTGATATGACGACTACTAGGTGGAACTACAACAGACATTTGGAGAAGAGAGCTGGATTTTCTGCCTGTGCCACTATCCCCTCCATTCGTTTATGAAAGTGTGTCAAGCTCAGAGTATTCAACTTCTACAAGCAAACAATACACAAACCCCAGTTATTTATCCATCCAAGCAACCACATCTTTCCCACATTTCCACCTGCCTTTGGAAGAACCTCAGTGAATCACGCAACTAATGCAAGAGCAGGTTAAGACCCAAATACCAATAGTTTAAATACTTTTCTTCACCTGAGACCACTCAGTAACTACTGACCACCAAAGCATCTGCCTAATAAAACATGACAGAGAAACTGAGCAAATCCAAGTTAATTCACACAAATCCAGGACTTCAACAAACCAAATGGATGTTGGAACCTTGTTTTAAATGTTCAAGAACGACCAGATAAATCCATGGAGGATTTGTCAGCTGGCCTAACCAGATGTCAATGACCTACTCAAAGCGCCTGAAATTGGAGACCAAGCGTATGTTTGCTTCAACTAAAATAACTTAGAGTGAACATTTTCATGAAAGAGGATAGTATATTTTTAAGCTGGTATCAGACTTTTTTTCTTGTTATCAAAACAGAAACTTACAAGTAGATTGCAGGGAAATCTTGTCTCTTTAGATACTCAGACAGGAATTTATCTGAAGGCCTGAAATTCTGGTATACCCACATTACTTCTTGTGCACGAACAAAAACAGTTGAATCACCAGGAAAACTAAACGTGATTATGAGGTAAATAGACAGTATAAATGAGAGTCCTGCTGGAGCTATTTATAAGCCATCTATCTCCATTATTGATGAAAGGATCTGCTCTAAAGAAAGAATGACATAACAAATATCTACAGAGTTTGTAGAACTCATGTAACTGACGTAGAATATAATGTTTTCCAGAAGACATCAAAAAAGACACCGAGATGTAGCATAAGCATTAATTTGAAGAGCATAGCTGGCAAAGCACAAGAACCATGCAAAACTAATGGTAGAAAAGGCAAGCCTCAAATTCTTGTCACAAAACAGGGAAAAAGACAAACTGCAGGGGAATGATTAATGATAAAGCTCTTTACAGCACGCATGACTTCAAACTAACCAGGGACCAAGGAAATCAAGTAATTTCTCAAACTACTTCCTAAGGAGGTAGCGGCATGCTATTTTGTTTGTGAGCCGTGCTTCAAATGAGCAATGCAAAAATCATTAACTGCTAAAAAGGTGCATATATCATTTTGCTCTACACTGGATTTAGTGGCAACATGATCCAGCAAGCCAGCAAAGGAGAACACAAACCTTGACACAGTTTACTGGCATTAAAGAAGTAAAGGTGCAAGATGCACATGTACACACACAAGCTGATTGCCTGCACAGTTTGACAGGAACAGAAAAGCTGTAGATACTTAAGCCTAGTGAGAACAGCTAAACATGTTCAAAGCAGGAACAAGCATTTTCTTCCAGATCTCTCCGAAAGCATGGGGAATCCTGCAATTGTTATATGCCTTGAAGAGCGTGGCAACTGACAGAATAACAGCATTTGCTGGTCTTTTGAGTATTTAGGAGTCAAGTCCAGCTCATTTACCCCACACACAAAGATTCCAGTATGCCTTCGATACAGTCTGTCAAGCAGGATTTTTAAGATTATTCCAGCACTATGAACTCAGCACAGTAAGTTAACAAGTAATACCCTATGCAAATTGTACTTGGCTATTTGAGATATTCAGTGGATGACTGGATAATTATTACTCAAACATATCGTTCAGGCTTATCAAATGCAGCTGTGTCCATTTCTGCCAAATCAATGGATGCATGCATTAAAAACTGATTTAATTGCAGATACGTGCAAGCTGAAAACTTGGGTCCAATAGCAGTGACAGAGATAGCCTGTACACAATCTAGTTTTGATAAGAAATTTGTAGGAGGATGGCTTTTTAAATGTAAATCTACTGTTTTACAGCAGATAACACTATTTCTTAAGGAAATCATGCTGTTTAATGGTTCCTTTAAAAAAAGAAAAAAAAAATTACATTCATCTTTGTGTTAATCTTTTAATTGATAAAAAGTAAATCTAGAATGCTATAATGCAAGAAAGTCCACACCACGAGATGGCAGGATATCACAATTAGAAATACAAAAACTATTGTTATGTGACCATTCAGTGATGTTAACTGTATCTTTAAAAAGCTCACAGACCAGCACCTTCCAAAAAAAAAAAATCCACTAGAAACTGCTACTTCAGTTAGTACTAACAGCTGAAATCTCTAATCTTAGCACACTGATTAGAAAATGCTTTGCTTTCCTTTCTAGGATCACCAAAACCATCCCAGTATTAAAACAAAGCACAGTAGTGCAAATCTTGAGGAAATCACAATTAGGATCTGAGGATCTTTGCTTTTGTTCAAAAACACCGACCAAGTAAGCTTTTCTGTTCTCTGGCAACTTCTGGCAGGAAACCTCGCAGAAGTTCTGCCTTAAATTTTGCACAGAAGTCCTCCCCACTACCCTACAGAGAGGGGATCTTCTGGCCCAGACTAATCAATAGCACTGGTTTACTCTTAAAACAATAGAGATTAGCCATTCTGGACAAACCAACGAAAGCTAATTCTTCACCTCATCTAAATGAAAATACAACACTTCGAGACCCTGTTATGCCCTGTATTGCTGCGTTAAGAGTTTTAAGTTAAAAAAAAAAAAATTCAGCCACCCAAATACACACACAGCTTGGCCAAGATGAACATTTTTGCTGTCACAAGATTCACCTTGAATAAGAGGAAAAGCATGGGAAAAAGACCATGACTAATAAAGAGAACTGAAAGGGTCTGAGGGACAGTTTTTAAGTATTTGAAACCAGCAGCCTAAGTTAGAATTTGGACAAGGATTTGATACTACTTTAGCATTACTGACATTAAACCATCCTTGTCCTGGAGGTACAAGGAAATCTGTCAAGCTAAGAAATGTAAGTGGACACTGCACATTAAACAGGCAGTAGCCTTGCTTGAATCAACTGAAAAGCCCCAGTGAAGAGAAAGCTGTGCTGGGAAACAAACTGAGGTGGGAAAGCTGGACAGTCAACCCAGTTGCCAGCAGGACATTTTGTTGCCCTGCAGAGGCAGAGCACAGCCCATGGGCTGCCAGTTGGAGAGCCCTGTTATGCAGAATTGTGTGCTTTTAAATTCTGCACCATTTAAGCATTTTTAATGCCTGATTATTGAGAGTTTAAGACTCATTCCTTGCTGCAATATTACAGTGATAAGGTAATGTATTTGAGGTCCCGGTTCAGAAGTTGTGTGAATTTGCAATTCCAGAAGGCATTCTTTGGTGACATACAAGATACATTAAAATACTTTACATTGCAGTATTTCCAAACAGTTCTACTAATAATCTGTCTTTGCCATGCCCTGAGCAACATGTGGACTAGATGACCCCCAGGTGTCCCCCCCTAAAGTATTCTGATTCCCTAGTTTAAAGACAACACAAAAAGCATTAACGATCTAATTAAAACAATGCATAGGTTCATAAAGAAGTATATCCAAAAACACTGATCAAGCAGAATCAAACCACACAATCTACTTCATTTCTTGCGCTCCTGATGATATGAATTTTACATATATTTGTTAGATTCAAAAAAGAGTAGATTAACATTATTTAAAAAGCTTGCCCCCATTTGAACATGTTTGAATCTTCCCTTACTTCCTTCTAGGAAGATTTGGTAAAATTTGGCTTCAAGCCTCCAACAAAAACATTCTACTTCATAATAAATACAAAGAAGATCCTCCAGATTAGTCACAGAAAGCTATTTTTAAATGCATCACTTCAAGTAATCAACTTGTGGCATGGGTATGTTCTCTTAGCTAGGAGAAGCAGCACTGCAATAGTTACTCAGCCCAGAGGAAGATGTTATTCATGTGGCCTCTCCCCCCTCAACATCAACAAGCACCAGAGGTAGATCACAGTCCATTTTGTCCTTCCTGAAAAAACATCACAGAAAAGCAAGACTGCCAAACATGCATACACAGGTTCAGAGGTGAGAAAGCCTGTGGACCCCAGAATGAGAAATGAAATGTACTGGTGATGGAAGGCCATAATCCAGGAATAGGAAAGAAAAGCTGCAACCTCTCATGTTGTGAAATAGAGTCCAATGAGCAAGTAACAACAAATCAGCTGGGTATCACAGAGGGGCAGAAGCAATGAGAGAGAATGCACAAGCCCTATCCGCACTCACTTCTCCTAGCCCTGCTACACCTTTGACAAAAGATTTCATTGTGTTTTAATACTTGGTGATACTGCAACACTTCATGGTGTCACCACCATGACAGGTTGCCTCTGCAGGGCAACAAAATGTCCTGCTGGCAACTGGGTTGACTGTCCAGCTCTCCCACCTCAGTTTGTTTCCCAGCACAGCTTTCTCTTCACTGAGGCTTTTCAGTTGATTCAACTGATACTGCCCATGAGGATTTGGAAAATCTGAACTACAAAAGAATTTGGTGAAAGAAATGAATACATGGACAAATTTTTCTACAGTTAAATATATATATATATTAGCTAAATAAGTTCAGATCTTTCAGTGTTGTCTCAAAGCCAAGATCATCCATACTAGTGAATAATTAAAAATAATAATTAAAAAAAAAACCATACAAATGAGTAATTCATTTCCCCATTCTATACTACCAGGAAGCAAGTTGCCTCTTACCTGCTAAAAGAATGGCTGAAAAAGCCAATACCTTGGCTGCACTTTGAAAATACTTTAATTTTTCAGTTAGTTTCACATTCAGCTTGCCAAGCTGGGGAGGTTCATTTTGGTTATGAATGTCATTTAAACATAAATGAGAGCCAGCCACATCAGAAAGAGTATTGGTACCTTACTGTTGAAATACCACTGAAGTCACTAGCCACAACATGGTTAGTGTGTTTTTGGAAGGTGGTATGCTTTTGAAACAGCTTTATCACTTAAAAGCTAAGATATTTTAATGAGCTACACAAACTTATCTTCCACTACCTTCAAGACAACAGAGAAAAACAACTTCAGTGAAAACAGCAAACGCAGCTACTAATTTAAATGCAATACTCATATAGTGATTTACAGGATCTTTCCGATCTAAGAATCTAGTTTTTTCACAAACAACAGAGGAGGGTTTTCCAGCTGAGTTGCATGTGGCTAATATACACTATAAATCTGACAAAGCTATCAAACAGCAGGCAGCGGGGCTGCTCTACCACAGAGACTGCCACATAAGCCAGCTCCCTCACTGAGAATGAAGCAAACTCAACATCAATTCATTCTGGGATCCAACTGCATGCTCAACACAGACCCATCTCCCCAAAAGAACACAATTTGCAAATGGCATCTCCAACCTAGGTAAGACCCCTTTTTCTCTTCCAAGATGTGTTTTCTGATTTTGAAGATTGTTACATTAAAAAACACTGGCCTCCTCTGCATTAGAGGAGATGCCAATTACAAATTCCAAAAGATTGCAATTTTCTTCCTGTAAGCAAAGCACTTCTACCAACATTAGGAGAACCATAAACACAGAAAAAGCCACAAAGAAATACCGATCAGCTAGTCCAATGATAAGATCATAGAAACACACCCTGTTGCCCTGGGGGGGGGGGGGGGGGAGATATCCAATTCCATTAACAACCTGGCATGTAATAGGGAAAGATGACACTAGAGAAAGAGACCAGCAACAAAAACTTCAGTTGCTGAAGCCCATCACTTCTCCTCATCTTCCCTCCCTCAGTCCAACAAGTAAAATCAAGATATCCATGACATTTGGTACCAGTCCACACAGAAATCTGACACCTAAAAGCAGCACAGAAACTCCAGAACATCCAAAGACAGCAAGGGAAGTCTGTCTCTTCCTGTTCCCTGGAGAGATCTCACTTCTGTCCACAACCTTTAACTCCATTACTGCTTGATTCTGTTTTCCACTTAAGACTATCACTTCACAGAAAGAGGGGAAGAAAAAGTATGTAAAACCATGGATTATTTTTAAATAATGAAAATAAGAGCTAGCTTTTTTTAAAAAAAAGGTACAGCTGAATAATTACTTAAAGCTCTCAACTTTTCTATGTTATACCTTTGTTTACAAATAAATGAGGGATTTAACAAGAGTTTTGTGGGCATAATAGCTTAGCAAGACATCTTTCATGTTAGCTACTTGCATTATTTATCAAACTAGCTTCTCTTTTTAGCAGTATCACTTAACACAGGCTAACCAGATTTCCATGTCTATGTAACTTAGCATAACACAAATACAACACACCTCTGAATTATATTACTATGTAGATCTGCACAACAGATTTCACATTTTCCTAAGCTATCCTTCATAAAGGGCTTTTTGGCCTCAGCAATACCCTTTCAATTAATGTCTTTATTGCCTTATAACTAAGTTATAAAATTCAGATCAAGAATTATTTCTCAACAAAACTGTGTCAGTCTCAAATCATTAGCACATATACCTTTGTTACTCTTAAGTCTAAAGTTGTTTAAAAATTCATACCCATTTTGCATATATTCACTTTGGACTTACAACAAGAACATGCTGTAAGTGTACAGCTCTGCTTCCACACCCATGGGTGTTTCCGTTTTCTCCCATAAGCTACTCAAATTGAACAGGGAAGGCACACAATTTCACAGGACAAAAAAAACCCCACAAAAAACCCCACACCAAAAAAAACCCAAAACCACACCACCGAGATTTTTTGTAAGTTTCTCTAGATGCCCTGGCATAATGTCACCTTAAATACTTTAAAACTTTCCATTGTACATACAAAAAATTATTTGGGATCATGTAACAACAAATACACAGATACTTCTTTTCCCTCTCCTAGTCATACAGGATTCATTACTAAAAAGAAACTAAAGCAGTTCTGATTGCTGGTCTCTAACAAAATTTTTAGACATCTCTAACAAACCAAGTCCCTGAATGCTAACTTATACACAGATTTGTATGAATACTTCTTTTAAGAGAAGTTAAATTACCTTATCCGAAACATGAACTAGGTCCTAATGAAGAAGCCTTTCCACCACTAAGCTTCAGGAAAGAGTCAAGATGGACCTTTCAGAAGTATTAAACACAAGTCACAGCATGAAATAGTTTGAGTTCTGTCATCACACAGACCCTATCTGCATTAAAAAAAAAGTCAGCAAGTTAATTAAGTACAAGGGCAAGCCACTACATGCAGACATTGAGGAAGCACTATCTGCAAGCAGGTCCTAAAGCACACTATCTGCTTATGTATAGTTGCCATTCTTCAAAGGTACAGAAATACTGTACCTCAAAGCAGTTTTTCCACTTCTTTAATATCAATTTAATATGCCTTCAGCTTTATAAAACACTGTACATCTGGCACCCACCTCAAGTGAAAACAGTATCAAGCTTGACTTCTTGTTTGATCTCCTAACTACAATTTGGTTAACATAATTTTCCTCTCCAAATTCCTTTAGAAGTATTCTGGGTGGACACTTCAAACACTTTAATAGATACTGAGATTAGAGCTGAACAACTTCCACAAATAAAATAACTTTCTGCCAGCATAGCTAGATCTACGCAGGGGTATAAAAAAAATAACCAAAGAATCACAGGTTCATACTAGGATTAGATTTGGTACTATCTTTGGTATATTTGTAATTAAGACCTTGTGCAGCATAACACAATATGTCCTTGTTTAAAGCACCATTAAAATTTATCTTTTACCATGACTGGAAGTGTCATACACTAGACTGGATCAGAAAGAAAGTTATTGTCCACTAGTGAGGAGAAAAGCACTTTTAGCCAGGCATATCACTAAGACGACCAAAATCTATTATCAAAGAGTTATCTGGCAAAATCTGTTCAAAATAAATCCAAAGTAGGCCCAGACTGGGAGGAAAAAAAAACAATAAAAGATGATTAGAAGAAATTATGTACCATCAACAGGGCAGTCAACCAGCAAAGGGTGGCTAGCCAAGCACTTTTCAAACAGTAAGTAGCAAAAACATTTCTACTACAGAGGGACATTAGCTATTATCATATAAATAAAATGAAAAACAGTTTCATTAGAAGCAGCACACCTGACACCATCCATGCATGGCCTATTAAAAAGTAATACTAGTAAAACCTTGTACCTAGATAATGTTTATCCTCATCTTACCTTAAGGCAGACCTGCAAGGCCCAGGTTTTATCTGCCCTAACAAACAGCTCAAGTTTCAGGCTGCTCACTATCCACTGTATTCATGGTTCTCAGAAGCACAGGGTTAGTGTATAGCTAAGAAGAAATCTTGCTAAGCTTTCAGTAATTTGGCACTGAGAGCTCCAGAAGATTCATGAAGATCAGCTCAACTGCACAAAAGGACTGAACCCAACAGATTCTACTCTTCTCATACATCATTCCTTTCCAAAATGCCTGTTGGTGTATTTCCATAAAAGTTTGATCAATAAGAACATCAAAATTTAATTTAAAGATACTTACCAGACAAACCTGACAACTAATGCCTAAACAAACCAGTCAGTCTAAAAGTACGTGACTATTATTCTAAAAATAAATGAGATAGCTGCCACTACTCAGGTATACTTACCAATAAAGCACATGGGAAAATTGGCTGGTAATCAAAGACAAGGCTGTTGGCAGAGCGGTCTGGACTTGCTAGCAATGGCAGCACAGTTCAGGTGCCCTTTAACCACACAGAAAAAGTTAATTATGTGACAGAGTAGGAGAGGAAATACAATGATTATGAGTCATCCACTTAACCATATGCTTATCAATACACCTCATGATATTAGAGTTACTGATTAGTGACAGCACAAAACAGTGATGCATTAATGGGAGAGAGAACACCCCAAATCTTTGGGCCATTTTTTCTTTTATTGATTTAGCACTTCAAACAATTTATGTGCATTTTGAAATCCAAAACGTACACCTAAGAAACTATACAATGCTACCTATACAATACAGCATTCTAACACTTCACACAAGCAAGCTGATTGCAGATGCTTCTGGAATCCCCAAAATACTTTACAGGCTTCTGGATTAGTTTTTGCTTGATCAGACAAAAGGCTGTATTACCTAATTTCCAGTAACACCATCATCATTTCCAGCCCACTCCACCACCCTACTGTGAAAGATGCAATGACTGTTAAGTTTAGCTCTATGCAAAAAGAATTTTCAGAAATGTCATAAGGATCCTATAATGTCTCAAATATTTTTGCATGAAATCTGAAACTAAGAAGTTCTTCCCAAGTTCCCAGACTTGCAAACCCAGCTAGGGATTCAAGATATAGTTGAGCTTGTGCTCCAATACCAGAAACCAGCACACCACAAGCTCAGCTATAATGGAAGGGACAACTGATCCACTTAGTTGATTTCAGCTGGTTTATGGGAACTCCGATTCTGTACTTGCCAGTCATCTCCACCACTAATTGCTTTTTTCCATTGCTTTCTCTGCCATGACATCAGTGCAAGATTTTGTATGGCTGAAGAATAAACCATTTGGGGGAACTATCAAACTGAAAAATAAGGCAAGGGGAAAAAAAACCCTTAATTTCTTGGGTAAGCTCCCTGATGCAGTTACTACTAGTATTTCTGCCAAAACAGTGTGGGAAGTGAGCAGTCAATAAATAAGCTGCCCCACTGCATTTGGGTTCACAACTTAATTCAATTACAAACCAATTTAAATTAGTTACAACTGTGGAGAACCCAAACTTTATCAAGCAAGTAACAGAACTTAACAGCAATTAGAAGATCAAACTAACAACTTGGCAATGAAACAGGTAGACTAGAAACACAAGCTTTTAAAGAGTTTATAAATTTGAATTTTACATGGAACTAACAAGTCACAAGTCCACCTGTGCTTACATGCCTCTTCAGATAAAAATTCAGACATAAAACTTACAAAGAAAAACTTAGTAAATTGAGACTTTCATCTTTTCATTGGAGGCTTCTGCCTGCCTATGCATTAATCTGAAAAGGTTGTATCACAGCAGAAAATGTGCTTTGTACTAGTCCTGTTTATTCACTTATTGGTCCAACTCCAGTCACTCTGTGACATTATACCACTTACTCTAAATCTAAATGAAAATATAATACTGTAGTTTAGACAATTATCCCAAACCCTGGGCACCTTAATAGTGTGATAAAAGCAATCCAACTTACAAACTGCATTAAGATCACTTTTTCAGGATCTCTGCCAGTTTTATCTAGCCACTATTATCTAAGAAATACACCTTCAACTTTTAAAAAAGATCAACATTCTTCTTCCCCAGCACAATCAATCTGAGCCCATCTCAAGGAGGAGAGCAAATTCCACAGTCTCAAAGCTGTCCCTTAATGAATAACGAGGGAGGCACAAATCAAACAGCTTTTAATGCCATGCTACTGCAACAATGGTCAGAGTTGATAGCCAGTCCTAGGTCACTTCAGACTTAATTGATTGCTGCCAATACCACAGCTCCATTAAAGAGAAAAAGAGGTAACATACATATCCCAAAGCATCTGTGCCACTGACCCCTACCGAGACGGCTCCAAATCCAGCAAAACCTTCTGCACATTTTGCCTCCAAATCACTTTAAAGTGGAGTTACAGCATGAAAACCAGTGTATCTCAGGCCTCTCCTCTGCAACCTCCATTAATGCATTTCTTCTCTGCCACTCCGAGCACTTCAGCCCTTGGACAGCCTAGAGACATACAGTACAAGCAGTGTAAGTGAAAAGATTGACGAGCTCCAAGAAATTACTAGATTGGGTCAACCACTTTTTGGCAGAGGACCCCATAGCAAACTTAACGATCAATTTCCCTCTCTGGCATTTCTGCTTATCCCCGGGCATGCTGTTCTTTCTTTCTTCCTTCCTTAACCAACCCAGGCTCTCCCCAAGTTTTACTTCATTACTTGCACTAGGAACTGCTATAATGCTCTAAAACCAATGGGAGGAGAGGCAGAGATGACTTCCAGCCAAATTCTAGTCAGCTCTAATCAGGTTAGGAGGTCTAATCTTCTAGTCCAAGATTTAAAAAACACACCCTGATTTTACTGCTTCAGTATGATTGCTAAGAACAACAACTAATAAACTTGAGTCACCAGAGGGCTCCAACTTCTACCTAATGGCAAATGCACTCCTTCCATTAGGAAGGCTGATAATTACATCCACATCATCATGTATATTTTATCTGGATTGAACTTCAGCCAGCTTGTTCTAATCCATGTTCAAATCTCAACCACATGCTGATGAGGCACTGAGCTACATTAACTGTTGCGGCCACACTTGCAATATATGAGGGAGACTTACAGTCTCCCCAGATAGACCAGAGAAAACAGGGCAGGCACATGCCTCTCCCAGTTCACTTGCAATCTAAAGCTTACATTGCCTATGAAACATGTTCGTACGTATACATATAAGTGAAATTCTGAAACAGGCATGGAGAATAGGTCACAAGTCCAACACCTCAAAGAAACTGAGTAAATAATTATTCTTAAGAGTTTGCACCAAGATGAATCCACCCATAGGGGATTGCAAGCGATATCTGCCTCCAAGAGAAAAAAGGGAGGGCTTCCATTTAAACATCAAGCAGCAACAGATGCAATGGTCTCTCAAATCTGGCATCATATCAACTGCCATGTTATGTGCTTAATCTTTAACAAAGGAGGCTGCTCTTTACCACTGAGAAATAAGCAGGTTTTTAAAACACAAATATGATGCATACAAGAGGGTAACAAGTACGTTTCTTGATATTCTGACCAAGCAGCTCTTGAGCCTCTTGGTGTCAGACAGAGGTGCACTGCAGCACAGCCAGAGATCTTCTGGGGCAGGAAACCTTGACTTGTTGATGCACCCGATACAGTCACAAAGAGCCAAAACACAGCCTGATCGGTGCAGCCCTATGGAAACAAGGGCAAAGCTTCTGGGACCTCCAAGGTACACAGCTTCTTTTTTTCCCAGCATTATTGCCCTGCAGTTCTACTTAAACTGTCATTCTTGTAGTCAGCACTGTAAGACAACACAGGCAGGGGAAGGAAAAGGGAATCCTATCCCTACTTATGGAAAGGCGCACAGTAAGCATGGGGGGGCCATCACTTCCCCACACCGAAGTTACAGCCATGGAAAAAGCAATGCTGACAATAAAGCTGGGATAGCAAGGGTTCTGAGAGCATTCTCAGGGCATCTCCATGGCTTCAAGGAAGACACCATTTGTGCCATTTGACAGTCTACAACCCATCTGGAAGCCTGTAGGGAGTTTTGAAAAGACCAGCTGCAAGTGCACTCGAGAGTAGCACACCTCAGAGCAGTGAGCCCAAGAGAGTAAACGTTAACCTTTTACACGTCAGGAACATTGTACTTTAAAATACTTAGTACTGGCCCACTAGACTTCCCAGTGGTTTATTTTACTATTAAGATTCAGTGAACAGGTCAGTTTTTGTAAACAAACTCTCCTATAAACTGAAACATGGACAGGAAACACCCTCATCTTCAGCCAGCAAGCAGGTTCAATGACTACCATTTACACCATGCTAACTTGTGAAAGTCACAGCAAGCAGCTCCACTGTTCAGAACATACCATGCTGCTGAATATATCTTCCCCTCCTGTGACTTTGGGCCACCCTCTCCTTTTTCCCCCCTACCTTCTCCGCTTCACGCAGCTCCTCCTGACTGAGAAAGCTACCTACTGCCACCAGCTTAGCCCAGTGACTGGACTGCCACTGCAGCAGCAAGAGTCGCAAGCCCTCTATCTGACACCCCACAACTGCCTTGCTCCAGCTCCGATTTCAGACATCCCCTTTCTGCTCGGCAAAATACTGCGTGGTACCAGCTTGCCCACAAGAAGGATTCCAATGCCATTTTCCCTGGAGTCCTACAAGGCCTTTAAGGATCTTTGTAAAGGAAAGAGTTGCAGTCACACACCTGCACATTCTAGGGGACTAAGCATACAGAGCATCTACTTAAAACACCCAACTGTAACATTAAGACTCTCTTGCTTCAGCAGCCTTTTAAGGCAATTAGTTCATAAATAGACAAAACACAAAGCCCACAAAGCTTCTGTTCATGCAATAAATATTATGCACACACAAATATTGAGACGATTTCTACTGCAGCAGTTCCACGTATTTAAATGTAAAGGTTATTAACAGAAATGTTTTCTCATTATTTTGAAAATGCATTTTTAAGTATCTTTTCTAACAAGGGCTGTAAAACAACACTCAAATCAGGAATATACCATACCTTTGATGTCTTATACTTCAACAAAATGCAACCAATTACAGTCCCCACCCCTAAAGGAAGTTTTCAACTCAGCTTTATTTATTGAATTAAAGGAAGAGCCCAAATGACTCAGCTCCAAGCAAATATAAAGGAAAAGATCAATCCCTAATCTCAATAAAAAAAAAATAGGGGAAGAAACTGTTTAAAATGGAGGTGTGTCCTCATCAATTCAAATCTTTTAATATTCAAAGACATGTCAAGCAGAACATTAGCATACTAAGACTTCATTAGCCTTCTGAAGTCTTAAAGGCATTTATTACAAACACAGCCAATTTAAAAATCAAGTTTACACAAGTAACTGAAGTTAAAGAGTTAGCCCTGTATCTTCATCCTTGTTCACTGGTGCTGAGCAGAAACAAGAGAATCAAGATCAATAAAACATCTAAACATTGGTATTTTCAATCTACACAGTCACGAGCAAGATACAACTGTGGAATGGAAAAGATCCCACCAAAAATTCTGCACAAAGGCAGATTTCAGAGGAAAAAAAAAAAAACAACTTGACAGTAAACAGGATAACCTCATAAGAAGGTTGGGGGGTGGGTTTTTTTCATTAAACTGAGGAATCAAACATTTCTCATCAAAATCCAGCAAAATAAAACTACAAGGTAAAATATTTCACAAGGGGGCTAACAGACTCCAAGTGACTTGCTGTGCAACTTCCACATGTATTTGCAAGTGACTGCTCATCCCCCATCTCAGCCATTCCACACTAGCATTTCAGTGCAGAATACATCTCCAGCTTTGTTGGGAGGAATATTTAATTTCAGACTAGCAGGAGTGCTTCTTTACATACAGTCCAAACGCTAAATACAGATGTCACCAGAGGGCACTGTTTCAATTTAAGTGACCTAGCTTTAGCAAACTTCTGAGCAAGACCGCAGACAATCCACATGCAGCAATATGCAGACGCTGTACAGAGCAGTAATAGTTTTGCTTCTGCGAGAGATTTCCCTTAAAAAAACCCAAACAAATAACAAAACCACAAAACATAAATGGAATTTAATTATTTATCCCAGAAATGTGAAATATATTTCAGAGTAACCAGAGGCACTGCTAGTAAAGATCACGAGCAATTATCAACTTCTGTACTATGCTATACTATGGTACGTGATGGTACCAATTCACTCAAGCAGTTTTGGCACCTGTGTGGATCATATCAATTTACAGAAACAGGGCCTGAGCCAGTACAGCTCATGTTGAGGTGCCTGTGGAAGTCTCCTAGCTATATTATCATAGATACAAACCTTACGATAATACATGAAAAAATGCACCTATGTTGTCAAGAGAAAGCTCTGGGGAACAATATATTTTTCCACTTCTCACTGTTCTGTATTTGACGTTAAGAGTGTCAAAAATTAAACCATTTGCAGGAAGATAATACAACAGTATCAGCAGCATCAGTAGTTTTCAACCTTTGATCCATATATTATTTCTAATGGCCTGTTGAGACCTAATAAAGATTAAAAAAACCAAACTGGTGAGTTGAAGTTCATGAAACAAAAACATGCATAACCACTAAAAACACAACAGGTCTATATATCAAAAAAGGTCACAAATGACTGTTTGATGCAAATAGAAAGTTAAGCCCATTTTGCTTACAAACAAAACACCACCACAATACTACTAAAATCAAGTCAGCTGCAAAGGCAGGCAGCGATAAGAAAAAAAATAATCATTGTGCATCCTATGACATCTTCCAGTCTCAAGAGAAACTCAAAAACCCTAGGCCTACAAAACATTTAATTGCCTGCTTATCCACCTATCCCATTTGAAAAGAAAGAGCCTCCATCCCTTCTAGCTATCTGTGATAGCAAAGCTCCTTAGTTTAGCATAGGAACAGAAGGGGGGCTGGGAATAAGACCTCTACAAAGGCACCTTTTATCAGTACAGGGATCTCTCAAATAGATAAACATACCCACAGAATTTCAGCAGGCCAGTAGCTACTATTAAAAGCACAGGGACAAGTTACTTCAATCTATTACCTATCATCACCACTCATTTTGGTTTAAAATATAGCTATACAACTGCTTTTCCAGCATCTGCTGCCAGGAAAGAAAGATGCCAAACACTCCTGATGTCAAATAAACAGCATCTATTCGTCCACCCTCTAAAGCAGATCCCTGTCTACCACAAGGCAACACACTCTTGGTCCTCTGAATTTACCCCCTTTTAAATAAAAAAAGAAACACTATGCCGTGTTGATACCCTCAACACACCTCCCACCCCCGCCCGTGTCCCGCACCCAGCCCGGGGTCGTGCTGCCCCGCACCTCATGTCACGGTAACTTGGCCCCACTCAAGGGGAAGGTGTCCCAGCCCCCCCCCGGGGAAGGGCTGACTGGATAGCGGTATCACACAGCTACAGACACCACGCCACCCCCCTCCGCCCCGGCCCGCCCTCAGGCCCCACCGCGGCGCACAGCCCGGTGACCCACGCGGGAACACGGCTCTGCCCATCCACGCACGCACAAACAACCCCCTCGCCCGGTGTGCGGCTGCTCCCCCGTACCCCCGAGGCCTCTCTAGACACCGAAGGGGGGGGCAGTTCCCCCCGCCCCAAGCCATCCAGGCCACAACCTGCTCTCCGGCCCCTCACGCAGGTAACAGCGGGGGGGAATAAACGACTGGAGGCGCGCTCCGGGCTCGCTCCACAGCCACGCATCCCACCATCTTGCAGCAAGGCCGGGGGAGAGCGGGGGGGGGGGGGGGGCGCGGGCAGCGCCGTCGCCCTACACACGCACACACCCCGCACACACTGACAGGGGAGAGGGCGCTGCTGAGCCGCGGGCCCGGTCCGCGGGCGACGGTGCCCCGTTCCCCACCGCCACGGCCGCCGCCCCCCCGCGGCGCCCGTGTGAGGAGGCGGGCGACAGGTGGGCGGCGGAGCCGCTCGGCTCCGTGAAGAGCCGGCCCGCGGCGGGGTGGCGGGTGGGGGCCGGGACCCTCCCCGGATCTGGGAGGGGACCGCGCGCCTCCAATCCCCGGCCGGCAGCCCTTCAGGGCCCGGCGTGCCAGCCGGGGTTAAGCCTCCTTTCTCTCCTCCTCCAAGGAGCCGGACAATAAGCCCCGCCGCGGCTCCCCGCGGAGGCGGGCGCCGGCCGACGCGGCTCCCTCCTCCGCCTCTTCCTCCTCCTCCTCCTCCTCCTCCCCGCGACAGCCCGGCTCACCTGCGAGGGGGTGGGGGGGATGGACGAGCGGGGGCGGGCGAGGACAGGGAAGCCGCTCCGGCTGCTGGAGGGGCTGCCGGGCTCCCCTCCGCCCGCGGTCGCCTCACCGCCTCCGGGCTGCGCTGGTGCGGGGGAGCCGGCGGCAGCGCCGCCACACACACACACACATACACGCACGCGGGGGGGAGGGGGGGGGGCGCCCGCCGCCACCACCCGCGCATGCGCGCCGAGCCCCCCCTTGGCCCGCCTCCTCCAGTGTGGCGGAGCGCCAGTGCTGGGCGCGGACTGCGCAGGCGCCGCGTAAAACGGTGTGCTGGGCCGGGCGCGCGCCTCCCCTTCACCAGGCGCCCGGCGGCCGCCGAGGCGCGCGCGCCCGCGAGAGCTGCGGAGGGGGGCGTGCCCCAACGCCCGCGCGGGTTGCCATAGCGACGAGGGGGGCGCTCAGGGCGGCCTCGCTCCGAGGAGCCTCCTTCCCTCCCTCCCTCCCCTCATCCCGGCGCCAGGGGACAGCGCTGCCGCCTCAGCGGGCTCCGGCCCCTCACGGGGCCTCTCGGGCGCGGGCGGCCCCGCCGCGCCCTCACCGCTCCGGCTCACCGCCCCCCCTGCTGCCGCCGCCGCTTCCCCAAGGGCTGGGTGCGGGTGGCACCCGTGCACCCCCACCGCCGGTGGAAACGAGGGGGAATGGGAGGCACGGAAAGACGAAGAGCTCCCCGGGAGGCGCCGCTCCTCTCCGTTGGAAGGACAACTGGGGCGAGGAAAGGGACTGGCTCAAAAAAAGGAAAAAAAAAAAAGCATTACAGTGCTAAGAAATCCATTCAGTTGGAAGGAACGCAGTGCAAGGACTTTCTAGATTTTTCTCTGCTCCCACAATCGTTGGGAAATGGTTAGCTTACAAGAGGAAAGCAAGGCCTTCGAGGTGTTTGCATCATTGCAGGAGTGAAAGCTGTCAGAAAACCACCAGATTTTGCAAGAATTGTCATAGTCGCAGGAGTTGGCAATGCAGCTGTCGTGGAGACAGGACTTGGCATTGCCCGCTTTTCCATTTACGCCCTCTGCCAGGGAGGCTCCAGCCTGAGTGAGTTATTACAATAATTAATAGCTAGCATTTATACATATTCAGAATGTTTCGCAAACAATACCTAATCTCATTAACTTGTGAATTGACTTGTTTTCATCCTGTCATGGAATTAAGATATGGAATTTCCTGTCATGGAATTAAGATAGTTACTACTTCCTTCACATCCTTGGGAGATGCAGCCAGTAATTTGTTCGTGTACTGGATAACCCATTGCTGCTGTCCAATATATAGCTACCTGCTACGCATTTTTAATGCAGTATATAGCCACCTGCTATGCATAGTGTCTGATTTTTAGTAGAGTTGCAGACTGCTGAGAATATACCACCAGGATCCAAACCATATTATTTGAAAGGCCCAGGTTAAACCAGTACAGCAGGCTGGAAAGACAATACTAGCTCTTAAAACCATGGAAATAAGGCAGGAAGGATTTGAGAAACTGTAGGCACAAGTCTGACAGTAAAGCAGAAAGGCATTACCTTTAAGTACAGTGTCATTTTCCCAATTTTAATAAAGCTTTGTGCCTAGAAAGAGAACATTCTTTCCTCTTGTTTTTTTTTTTTACCACAGTAATCCAGCATAGTGTCAAACTCATTCTGAACCAGGATAAATGAAAGGAAAATACAATGCCAAATGCCATCCTTCTGCAAGGTTTTCAGCAGGTGAGTCAGTGAAAGGAAAGAATGCTTCACCACATTTGGAACCACAACAACTTTTGAAAAAAAAAAAGGGGAAGTAAAGACACCTCAGAGAGGGGAAGCAAAGGTAAATTTTTCATAAGCTATTCTTCACTAAAGCAGGAGACAAACTACTTTATCTCATAAAACAAGCTTCTCAGCATTAGTTAAGTACTCTAGGGGTTATAGGGGATATAGGGGTTAGGTGACAAACTTTGAAAGGCATTTTACAATTGTCTCATTACGTGGTTCCAGAAAAACTACATAGCAGGCTGTGAGGAAGAAGCAATGTCATGGACCAAAAACTAAGGGAGGTGAAACAGGAGAACACAGTCATTCATAATCATGGTGAAAAGTCAAACAAGTAAGGTGCTTTTAAGGTTTTGTTGTAAATAATCTAGAAAAATAATCTAGGAAAAGGACTGTACAGAAGAGACAACATTTGTAGAGGACGCAAAATTACTCACAATTGTGGGGCAGATTGTGAAGATACTTGGAGTGACCCAGCTGTGTAGGAAGACAATACAACAACATTCAGTATTGATAAATAGTCATCAATACAACGTAGTACATACTGGAGGAAAGAAATCTGGCTATACATTTTAGAGGGGTCTAAAACAAAGGTAATAGTTTAAGAAATATGCAGGCATCCTAGGCAGTAGTTCAGTAGAAATCTGTCCTTAGTATATGAACAGTCATGCATGCAACATGTCAAGATATGAAATGGAGAAAACCAGAAAATGTTGGCTGTCTTGCCATCATTTCATATGAAAAAGACTTTTAAGGAATGAGTGGGAAGGAGAATGTACGTTAGACTGTGAAACTGAAATGCCCTATTCCACTGTGCTGAAGTGGAAAATGATTAAGTGCTGAAATGCCACAGTTTTACACTGGTGCCCCATCTTTAGTTGCTTTTCACCTATGATACCTAAATCTTTTCCAAGATACCACCTTCCAATATTCAGATGCCCACTCAATATACATAGCTGATGTTCCTCATTATTTTATAGGTACAAATTTTCCATATTATACTAAATATTCTTTTTAAATTCATTATTAGTTGAATATTGCAGCTGTGCTGTTAAATATTCAAATCACAGGAAGCATCAAAAAGAGAGGAAATGACTAGATGAAAATATGTGGCAAAATAGTTAGTTATAATGAAGAAAGCTGCTGTCAAAAGTAACAGGAAACCACTGTCACTTGTGACTGGCACATTGCAAGGGAATGGGTGCAGAGGGCCAAACCTGAACAACCATGGTTACGCGAATCATTCCAGATGAACGTGGCTGGAAAATCTTACAGTCAACAGGACATCACGTTTGCCATCACCACTTTCACCTGAGAGAACAAATTTAGAAACGGTATTTGTCTGGCCAACCTGCAGGTAAGTATTCTTCTGAGTGATTATTTACTATGGATCTCAGAAGTTATTTTTCAGACATACTTATCCCAAATTTTAGTAGCAACGATTATTTGTATAATTCACTGCTCAACAAAGAAGCTACACTTCTCTGCAAGAGTGTAACTAGCTTCACCATACATAGAAAACACTCAAACTATATAGGATATAACATTGCCTTTTCAAAGCAACGGCTTGCATCTTCAACATTATCTACCTACTGAGAGGATGGAAATTTATTTGTATATTTCTAATTTCACAGATCAAAAACATTTTTCTGTTAGGCAACATAAAATGTATATGCTTCCATACACAAACTGCAATATGTTTGCAGGAGCAGCTATAATGAAATGTTGAGACTGCAATCCAAAGCACTTGCTATTGTAAAATCTAAGTCTATAAAAATGCCAGCAGAGTACAGTCACTGTTGATTATACTTTCCTTAACAGAAGATAGCATAAGCATTTTAGATTAAAAAAATCGTAATGTAAATTACTTTAATGCAATCAGCTTTGCCCGTGTAGACTACAATACAAATTATTATAAAAATTTTAAGGAAAAAAGAGAAATATTATTTGATTATGACTGAACATATCATGCTGCATACAAAGCTCTGCGATTAAAACTATACATTAATATAAAAACAAATTAATTTTGTTGCCTTTCAGCCAAGCTGCCTGAGTACTGCAGAAAAGATACTTCTTAATCTTGTTTTGGTAACTAATGATTTGAAGGAGTATAGCTTACATTTTGGCACCTAGTTAGCACTTCATTAATTACTAATCACTTGGCACTAAGTAAAGTTCTTCTAACATTGCCTGAATCTAGAAACAGTTATTATCATAAAAAGTCATTAGTTAAAATCAGTTTAGTATGAGATGTCCCAACTGGATAGCTGCTAAAGCATATAGTTCCCTAAGGAATAAGAATATAGTAGAAAATATTTTATTTATATAACCTGCAAGAGGTATTTTCTATTCTTACTCTTTGACTAAGTTATTCTGTGAGTCTAGCTGCACCCAATTCACACAGTACCTCAGGGCGAGAGATGCTAAAGAAATGTAAAATACTGCTAAATTTACTTGTCAATTTATGAGAATAAAATTGTATCTTTTTTGTGGAAACTGTGTAATCATATCTCAAGACTGCATCACAGCGCTGAAACACTGTTGTGGTACCTGCCACCTTAATTTTGTTATTTCCCAATTTTGGAGTGCTTACCTATATGGGTCTGACTTTATAAATGCAGTGCTTTACATTGTGCAATTAATATCAGGGTTCTGGTAAGGTAAGTAGTAAGTAGTCTGTGACATTTACACCTACATATTCCTACTTTTTTGATCTGTGGTCCTCTGTGGTGTCCTGGCCTTTGTTATAGGTAAAATAGGAGTCAGAACCGGATAAATATAACATTGCTGTAACTATCACCATCTTCCTCCTTCCTTTTGGAGGATGTTTATGCTTAATACGTAAGACACACATACCATCGTCTACTCTTTAATGAGGAGGATGAGCTTCCTGCTTCAGTCATAACAAAATGGAATTTTCAGTTGGTTCAGTTAAACTTGAAACTAAGCATAAAAAATACTCTAATGGATAAAAATGTCCATACCAGAGAAATCTGCTTCAAATAGACACTAGACACCTTGCATGTTTAGAGTTTACAGTTGGAGGAGGAAAATGTTACGAAGAATGCTGTACTGAAGAGCCAATGTATGCTTCACAGCTGCTCTAATTGAACACGTTCAACTGATGTGCTAATATTTGCTCCTAAAGGTATTGTGATTAATGCTAGAACACCTCCTTAGGTATACATGTCTACTTGTTTCTCAGTTCCAGCAATAATGGAATTGGGATAATAATGGGATGAGTTGGAATTGTAACAACATAATAGCAGTCTGAACTGGTTCTGGGTTTTTCTTAATATTTTTAAGATCACAACTTTTTTAAAGAGTGTATCCAAGCAGCAGCTTCTGAATTCACCCAAACATACATGTAAGTATATCTATATATACATAAACTAAAGTGTGTGTATATATGTATGCATACATATATACACATACATATATACACACACATATATACACACACTTTATTTTATGTAAATATATAGATATACTTACATGTATACATATATGCACACACGCACACTTTAAGAGGACTTCCTCTTTAGATCTGCAAAGCATTGTTTTCCCAAGGTCAACAAAGGTTTTTCCACATGTCTCAGCAGCGAGGAAGCTGCACACAGATAATGTGTTATTTCCTCCCTGTCTCTCATGCAACCTACGGATTTTTCCACGGGAAGATAATACTGCTATTTAGTGTGTTGCCTTCCTACGCTCCAGAT